>NW_022900927.1:34546503-34547083 GCF_012274545.1 Fukomys damarensis
TACTGACATTTAGAAATGGGAGGAAAGGAGCTAAAGGTGTAGGGAAGGTGTGATACGTAGGGGAAGAACAAAAAGGGAAAAGAAAAAAATGTGAGAGAATGAAAAGATGAAAATAAAGTGTTTGTAGATGGGGAGGGGAGGAGGGGGTGAAGGGAGGGCAGAGGTAAGGGGAAAAAAATGAGAATCAAGACTTGCCATGTAAAGGTACATGATCCCAACAATGAATGTAACTGTACTGTATCCCTAAATGTACCAATAAACTCAATAAAAAAAAAAGTCATTAAAGTGAATTTTCCTCAAAAAAAAAAAAATGTTTATGGGCTTAGGCTTTGACTACCCACAGCTGTTATTCCAGCAGGCTCAGAGACTTCCAGTCGGTGGAGATGGTAGTCCCCATAAATTCTCTATTGCTCTCCGCCATTCTCTGTTGCAGTCATCATCAGTTTCCAGCTCCAGTGGCAGGCTGCTTTTGGCACTAGTGGCCTTTAATATCACCAGTTATTAGACTTTTTTTAAAATTGAGTTTATTGGTACAATCTAGGTATGCAATACAGTTACATTCATCATTGGGATCCTGTAC
>NW_022900927.1:34547583-34554837 GCF_012274545.1 Fukomys damarensis
GTCTTGCTTAAGTGTTTTCTCATTTTTATTTTTGTTGTCAGACTGTCCTTGGTTTAATCTCTGTGTTATCACCCAAATCTTCCTGATATGGTTGTGCCCTAGCTTCTGTGTCTCTAACGACTCACAGACATTCTCATCTTTATAACATCAGAGAAACAGCTCATCAAATCACCTGCAATGCATTATCCCAACTGATACAATCAGCAACACATTAAGATCAAGCACAACTTTGACACTGACCACTGGTGGTAGTCACTAGTCTATCACCCTTAAATCATTTGAATTAAATTGAAATCAAGAAGCAGTCCAGAACATGTCTGCAGTGAACAAAATTTCAATATAGTGTATTTACCATTTAATGGCTCAGACAGAGCGAGGATGCAAGACCCCTGATCTCAGTTAGCTGATGGCTGAACCCCATGACGCCGACTGACCTCGGCCTGCAAGGCCCAGATTGAGTTCCCCAACCTTCTGAATGGTTGAACTCTACAACATTCTATTACAGGTTTCCCACACCCTTTTTTTAAAGATGTTCAAAGTTGGGAACTCAGAAATATACCCTTGATGACCACCTCTGCCTCTGCAGAGTGGGTCCAAAGACTGGCAGAGTCAGGAGGTCTGAGAGTGTGGGAGGGGGGGCTTATGGGGGTTCAGGGGCACCCACACGGCTACCTTCCTGGCACTGGAGCAATGGCGCTTGGGTTGGGAGCAGGCATAGCTCTCTATTAGACTTTTTAATAGTCTAAACCAGGATAGCAATAGTTTTACAAAGCCTTGAATATAAAATCAATGAAATCACTTTATGTGTTCCTATGCTGCTTAAAACAATTTTGCCAGCTTCTGTTTCCCAAATTTATCTTCATGGTTGTTATGGCTTATGTTTAGATGTCCCCCAAAGCCTTATGTGGTCATAGGTGGGCCTTTTCAGAGGTGGCTGGATCTAAAGTATGATGCTGGGATTAAGTGTGTTAAGCTGGGATGAAGTGTGTGTGATTACTAAATTACTGCACTGATTGGTTTGGTTTAGTTGTCAGTGTGGATGATGTGAAGGATTAAGGGAGCCCCACCCTAGTGTGAGTGCTACTGGACCTAAGGGCACATAGCCTGGATAGAATACAAAGGGTAGAAAGAGGACTGCTGTCATCGATTGCTGCTTGTTCCCTTGCTGTCTTCTGCCTGCCATTAACTATTTCTCCTCTGAGATGCCCCTCTGCCATGCCACCTTTCCTTGGAGCCAGCAAACTATAAACTGAAACCTGTACAAACTGTGAGCTGCAATAAACCCTTCTTTCTTTAACTTTGGATGTGGAGTACTTTGCCTCAACAATGAGAAAATTAACTAAAACAATGGTTAAAGCTAATACTGGTTAAATGCAGTCCATTGTATTTTATTTCTCTTCTGATATTTTATTTATTCCAGTATATATTAACATCAATGCATGTTATTGAAAAGAAAATGTATGAAACATTAAAGTTTAATCATTTTGTAGGGCTGGGTGTAAGAAGGAGGCTTAGCTATAAGGATTCAAAACTTCTGGAAAAATGGATTACCAGGCTCTCTGAAAGGCCAAAGGATCTTGCTTAATTTATTTTTCAAATCACTAATTTAAAAGAGGAATGTGACCTTGATGATCTAGTAGTGAAGATACTGAAATAATTCCATCAAAATAGAGATTACATGATATAATGGACATGTCATTTTCTCTTCTTTGAATCCCATTTGAAATTTTAGATTATTTACCAAGAAGTTGTACAAATATTATAAAAGCAGCTCTGCAAAGATACTGAGCCAATCACCAATCATTCATTATTTATCTTGAGTGGCCTAAGTTTGTGGAAAAAGCAACAAAAGAAACACTTATAAGGAATTTTAATAACATTAATGCTGAAGGAAATTGGATTCATAGCATTTCAAAGTTATGCTTGGCAGACACACCCACCTCCTTTCCTGCTAACAAAAGCCTCACCTATTCAGTTGGAGGCGAGTCCTTGAACCCAGGAAGGATACCTCTGATCCAGCTCTATCAGATGGACTGTAATTGACTTAAACCAGTTATCATAATCTCAATTCCCTGCCCCCTCTTCCTTTGCCTGCTTAATTCAGCAATTGCAATTCTTCTTTGCAGCCAGCAGCCCTTTTATAAAAGGTAAATGCCTCCATTTTCCTGAAGTACTTAACAATATTGATAAAAATTTAACATGTTATTTAAATTTCTATAAAAGCACTATTACTTTTTTGAACTTTTAGTGGTATTTGCCAACTCCATATCCTCCTATTTTATATGAACCTACAAAAAGTAAGATTGTTTAAGAACACATACGTTGTAGTAGAAAACACCCAAGCCCCCGAAATGACAACCATGTTACCACAACTTGGGCAATACTTATACCTACTAGGACTGTTTGCTCTGAAAAGTGGGTATGGTAATACCAGATAGAGTAGTTATCTGATTAATAGAATAGGATTGGTGTGAGGATTAATTGAGAAAATAAATTCTACTGTGTAAAATGCTTAGCAAACTATTAGTACAGAATGTGTTCCCCAAACTTACTAAGTATTCTTCATCTCCATTGTCCATCTATCAAATAGCTTGTCTTCACCTCTAAATATATTTTTCAGTATCTTTCTTAAACATGGGGTTCATGTCAAGGTTTGACCTGTGCACAGAGGAAGGACCTTACCATCCTGTTTCTATATTCAATGATTCTGTAATCCAGTTTCTGTACCATGTTAGTTTTTTGTCTTTCTAATATTTCCTTATGATGATAAATCTAAAAGACCTAAGCCATTATCACCTATTCATGCACAATACAAGTTTTCGTATATTTGCATCATTAGAAAAGGCAATGCAAATTTGGATACTTAATCTACTAATTTTCTTCTTGTCAGAGACAGCCATCAATCCAGTTATTCCAGATTAGCTTCTGACATTCTTATGCTATATCGTACCTTGGTCACCTCCTTCTAGCTGCCTGCCTATTCTGACAGTTTGCTTTCTCTATTTTTCCAAATTATTTGTAACATTATTAGGAAGGGTGAGAGCAGAGTTACTTTATACTGTCTTTTAAGATTTCCTCCAGATTAGCATTCTGAGGGACAGTTGTTCTCTAGGTACAAATTATCAGAATCCTGTGTAATATTAATGTAATTTACTTTATCTTTCTCTATCTTCTCTACAATTACTGTCATCTATCTATGACCTTTCCTAGTCCCCACCATTGGATTATAAACTCCTCGTAGGTGATTGTGGTGGTATAAGACTGTAATTACAGCACTCTAGGAAATTGAGGCAAGAGGAATGCAAATTTGAGACTAGCCTGAAAAATTTAGCAATTTAGATCGAATCTATCACAAAATTAAAAATAAATAAAAAGGATTGGGGATGTATCTTAGTGTGGAGGGGCTGGGCTTAATCTCTTAGATGAGGAGGGGAGATAATTAAAAAAACCTGCTAAATGTTTTGTTATTCAGACTTTTCTCTCTCTGCTAGATAATGTTTACCTCTCTATGCTCCTCTTCTCTGCGTTCAAGGTGAGATGAGTGTTGCTAACTATTCTATCACTAGTGCCTAGAATGTAGCACTTATTAAATATTCATTGGAAGTTGAATGAATGAATGAGCAATTTTGGTAAGTATGTATCTAGTTTAAATCAAAATGTCCATTGAGAGTCCCTAACCTGCCATCAGTAGCTGAATAGGAAAGGAAAGGAAGTCCACTGGCCTGGCTAGCTCTTGGTGGATATACACAGGCTCTTTGAAGTCTTCTACTGTTGTCAGAGTCCAGCAGACAAAGCTTTGATAGTCTTTTCTAGAATTTTGCATCTTTGACAGCTACAGAAAATCCATGTGGGAACTGCCATTTATTATACAATATGCTAGAACTGTTTACTCAAGTTGAATAAAGGTTAATTTTCATTTTATCTTTGTTATCAGCCACATAAGTTCCAAGTGATTCATACCATGTTAAAGTCCAAGGAGAATCTTTCAATTTAGTTACTACTTCCAGCGATGGACCATGTTACCTGCTGGAAAGAACTGATTAAATTTTTCCTAGACCAATGTAAGACTAACCATGCAAGGAGATTCCCAGGATTCCAGGTCATTAGGTGGAGTTTCTCTTGGAAATAGTGCTCTGGGACTGATATGACATGGCCTTGAGGGGATGAACTTCAGGTTCCTTGACCAAATCTCATTTCATATCTCAAGACACAAACATAACTACCAAGACAAGGACTGTGGGAAACTGCCCTGATTCTTTTAACCAGTCACAAAATCCAATGGTTTATTCTCCCAACTACTACTCACATTCAAGGATGAAAATGTTTAATTACAAGCTCTTGGCAGGGAAAAAAATAGCCCTTATTTGTAGTATTAACCAGTTTCCATGGTTTAATACTCCCACTATGGCTAGTTTTCAGCTGCCAGCGTGATATCACTGTATACAAAGTTGGGACAAGATAATGCACAAACCTGTGCAAACTGTCTCCTGCACCCTATTGCTCATTCTTCCACTTGCTGGGCCATCTCTTCAATGTACCAGGTCAGAGTCTCATGGCATATGATGCCCTGGGATCTGCTTCTTCCGACTGTTGTAGTCTCATTGACCGTTTTTCCTAGAAGTTTTTCTTTTGGGCACCTTTTTTCTCTCATTGAATTATTTAGGTGTCCCATAATACTCCTATATTTATCTCCACCATCATAGCATGTACTATGGTATATGTCTTTATGTCAGTTTTTCACACTGGTCCATAAATTTAAGTACAGAAGCTGATAATAATGACACAAGGTGATATTTATTGAGCTGTGCTAGACATGTTGTATTCATTATCTCATTTAATTCTCACAACAACTCCATTAGACTTACTATGCTCTTATTAGCCTCATTTTATAGATAAGGAAACAGGCATGAGAAACTAAGTAATTTGCCTAAAATTGAACAGCTGAGAAGTTTTTTTAAGCTCAGGGCTGGCTATAGAACCGGGACTCTTAACTACTAATTCTTTTTGTTTTTGTGTTCATTGTACCTGGCACTGTGCTTGCTCCACAGTAGGTGTCCACTGTATGCTAAGTGACACAATGAGGGGAGGCCAGCATTGGCAGTGTTCTTGACTAGTCTTTGTTCTGGTCTTCCCAGCTTTAGTTCAATCTCCTAACTGTAGGCTGAATGACTGTTCATAATTTTAAACCAGATCGCCTTACCTCTCTGTTTAAAGTTTGATGCTTGGAAGTGTCTCTAGATACACTTTTCACCATTCACAATCACATTTATTCATGCAACAAATTCACTGCTAATTGAATAACTATCATGTTCTGTATTTTGTTGTAGTTATGAGGATATGTACAATAAAAGGCAATTTCTGCTGTAGAGGAGCTTAGAGCTGAGTAGAGATAGGTATATTGCTATATGATTGAAATAAATGTACACACAGCTGGTAGCAGGGTCCAAGAAAGACACTGCTCTCAGTCTCTGCCATGTCTTCACCTAACTCCTGACTATGGTCAGACTACTGACATATTTCCAAAGAAGTCCTGATGCTCATTGTTTGCATTCATTTGAGTGTTCTCTTTTCCAATCCTAGAATTCTTGGCTCATTCCTGGCCAGCCTAATTGAAGCTTCCATAGAATTCAAGTGTGTGTTCATCACAACACTTAACACCTATAGCTGATTTTCTTGAATCTCTTACTGGACTGTGACCTTGTCTCTAAATGTTTAATTACAAGCTCTTAGTGGAAGAAAATAATCAGTCCTGATTTGCAGTGTTTGCCAGTTTCTGTGGTATAAATACTCCTACCATGGTCAGGTTTGAGCTACTAACATGATGTCACAAAAGTTGGGATGAGATATGAACAAATTTGTCCAAGTTGGCTCCTGCACATTGTTATGTGTTCTTCTACTAAAATGGCATTAAGTAAGTGTGCACACAAGTGAATAAACCAATTAGTCAACTGATGATTAGAAATATTTCTTATAAAAGTGTAATCTTTACTCATCTGACTCTAAACTTGGCTGTGGCTCTAGACGCCAACATTAGATTTTGATTTCAGTGGATTTTAAAGAAAAAAATCTCCTTATTTTTTAAAGAAAAAATTCTGATCCTCTTAATCATCCCCTTCTATTACCATTTCTCCTCCAATTTCTCAAGAACACCAACCTATTAGTGGGAAACAATATTTAAATCCTAAAGGTAATCATTTGAGCGGTCTTTCCTCTTGCATTTAGAATTCTTAAACAACTAGAGCTGTTGCTGTGACAGACACATTTGGTTTTGCCTATTGCCTGAATCCTCTGGCAACCTTGTGTGTCACAGTGGGTGAAAGAAGAGAAAGGAACAGGGAGCATCAGGGATATCAGGGCTGCGGGAAGGGAGCCTGTCTGATGGAAACAAAAAGGGTCTTTACATAGGATTGGTTGGTAGGCAGAGATTAACTGGTAGATGGAAGGAGTTAGGAAAGGAAGGTCTTCACTGTGCCTCCCCTGATTATAATTTAGAGAAGCCCCAAAGATATATGTGTGTTTGTTAGTGGGCTCTGTGGACACAACTTAGATTTGTCTGCATGTTTTCCCATGGATTGGAGGCAGAGAACTAGGGTGAGATAGGGCCTTACTTATCGAAAGCAATCCAGAAGGTTTCTCTGATCCTTCCAAAGGTTGTGGGCTGTTGTTCTCCTCTTGTGAGCAGGACTACAGCAGCCCTTCCCAGCCACAAAAGATACAGGTAGAAGCTGGTGGAATCCAATATGAAACTGAACCTCCCTGACAGGAAACAAAATGCCCAAGGATATACGCTTTGCAGGATCGGTGCTATAAACAAGTGTTTAAGACATTTAAAGCAGAGTGATTATTTGTAAAAGCAGGAGATTTATTTTAAAAGCCATTTGAGGGTTGCTCTCTGTGTGTAAAACATCCTGAAAACAGTTTTATCTGACACTATGGATTTATCTTGTTGATTAATTTCCTTTGGGTTTGGAAAGCACAGATGTGATTTTGGAGGCCTAGAGAAAACTGGCTGCTACAGGGATCATCTCTCCATGTTCATTAAGGTGTTTGGACAAGCTGCACAGGCACATCCTGGGAGCTGGGGCCCATCTTCTATTTCTACTTGGAAAGGGGCCAGGGAATTATAAAGCAAGTGGTGCTTTGTCAGCACTTAGAATCTGTAAGCCACCTATTTCCACCTAGTACCCCGTGTGTGTGTGTGTGTGTGTGTGTGTGTGTGTGTGTGTGTGTGTGTGGGGGGGTGGGGGGGATATA
>NW_022900927.1:34554886-34567443 GCF_012274545.1 Fukomys damarensis
GTGTGTGTGTGTGTGTGTGTGTGTGTGTGTGTGTGTGTGTGTTGGGGAAAGGGTGCTATATAGAGCAGATGGGACATCAGCAGGACCTTCAGCGGGAAACTAAACAGATTCCTCCTTCCATCTGTTTTTCTTAGCAGTTGGCTTGTCCAAAACCCAAAGAAGCAGTAGAAGCAAATCAGTCCTGCAGTTGGCTGGAGCTCCTGGTGGAGCAGAGAAGCACAGAGTGGGCAGGTATAATGGGGTGGTGGTGAAAACATGATCAGGAATCAAGTCAGGCCTGTGTTGGATTCCCTGTATCTTACGCGCAAGGTATGGGACTCTGGACAAACTAGTAAACCTGTGTAATCACTTGGCCTTAGATTAATGTTGATGTCCACCTGTTAGGGATGTTTTGAAAATTAAATAACTTGGGCCAAGTGCTTGTCCTTTTGCTTGGCCCAGAGTAAGAAGTCCAAACTCTGTCCCGGACAACTGCAGTAATGTTCACTTGGATTTCCCTTCTGTTGTTGCACCCTTATAATCCTTTTCCAGAAAGCAGCCAGAATGAACTTTTAAACATGTAGAGCACAGCGTGTCCCTTTCCAAAGGCTTTCCACTGCTCTGACCTGCTCTGCTCCCACACTCCTGGGCTTTAGCCACTGGAATGATTTGCTTCTCATATACGCTAAGCAGGACCTTGGTGTTGCCTTTCCCTCTGCCAGCATGCTCTGTCCTTGATCTTTCCGTGGCTGGTTCCTGCCTGAGAGAGGCCTCCATGGTTTCATTTTCCTCACTATCTGAATATACCCATTTATTGCTTTCCCTGTGTCACTTTTGTGCTACCCTATCCTTGCAGTGACCACATTTCCCTCCCTTAGAATACAAGAATAAGTTTTCAAGAAGATTCTTATGTATTTGTTTGTTTCACTGCAATGTCCCTAGAACCTTGTATAGTGCTTGGCACATGGCAGGTGCTTAGTAAGTATTGGTTGAATGAATGAAAGAATAATGTTTTGTCTTGCCATCTCCATCCTGTTCTTTCTTTAAAATTTAGCTGAAAGCTAACTTCCACTGGGAAGTCATTTCTGACTATCTCAACTTTAAAGAATCTTTTTATTTTATTAATCCAGGAGGCACTGGGGATATGTTCCATCTGTTTCTTTCTTAGTACGTGTCACCAAATAGACTTGGTGATACCTTTTCTTCACTATTTCCACAACTTGAGAACATAGAGAAAGAAGAAAATCTCCAAGTACCCTTTGTGAAGACAGCATAAAACATGAGGAATATTGGTGTAGGAGCAGAGAGTTAGTTTAATGAATGGCCATATCAGACTTGGGAAAAAAAATCCAAATTCGTTAAGACCTTTTTATCTATCATCTATTTCAGATTTTAATAAAATGAAAGAAAATCCTTTTGCCTTTTTACTGTTGGCAAAAGTAAAAAACAAAAGCAAAAAACAGTTGTTTCTGATCCTATAGATGAGAATATTATAATTCTCTAGAGAAGCAAAGTATTTTACCCAACAGAGGATATCACCCAGAATGGAGACTGGGAGTTGACAAAGACAATACCTACACCATGAAATGTTCTTGAATCCCAAATGATGAGTTTGAATGAAATGATTTATCACTAGCATTTTAGAGAGCAGTTGATTCCAGTAAAACTAGCTCCCCTCTATGTTTAGCACAAATAAATTGCTTGCCTTGGTTTAACCACTGGATGTTGGCTTTGAGTAATTGGCTATTGGTGATTAGGAGCTACAGTTAGTTACAGTGGCATGAGAAGCTCCCGAACAATGATGTGGGAATCCTATGTTTGGGTGGGAGGCTCTCATGCCACTCAAACCACTTTGGTAAGACAAAGCTTAGAGGGCACTGAAGGAAACTCAGATTTCAAGTCTCTTTGTTGTGGGGCGAGGTTTTACCCAGGATTGGCAGAGAGGATGGAGTGAAGGGTCATGGGTCTAGTCCTTTAAAATAAAGATATTTCATTCATTCATTCATTCATGCAATAAATGTATTTTAACTTTCACTGTGAGCCAGAGGAAAGACCTAGGTCAGTGGTGGTGATCCTATGGCACATGTACCACAGTGAGCTGTTTGTTTTCATCGAAAGCTCTAAAAGGTTCTCCACCACTGGTCTAAGTGATGAGATTATAATGATGAATAAGACAACTATGGTTTTAGCACTCAACGAACTTTTCTACTGAACAGAATAGAGAATCATTAAGAGGTTTGATTTGGGAATTATTCATTTAAAATTTAAGAGGCAGTCTTTGTTTTCAATCTTTTCATGTAGTCTGAAAAACTCAATTTTTATGTGATCAAATTTATAGACCTTTTTCTGTAAGTCTTTGTTGTCCCTATTATGGCTTGACAACCCTCTTGCCTTTCTAAAACATACAAATGTACATCCCTATTTCCCTCTAATATTGTGGTTTATCTAAATCTTCCATTATCTAGTAACTCATTTTGATGTAAAAGTGAGATTCTAACCTATTCATTTTTTATTAACATAAAATCATACATTTATCATTACCTAAATTCCCCAAAATATATTTGGGGCTTATTTCTGAATGTTATTATATTCAAAAGATTGGTCTATTGCTATAACTAAAAATGTGTACTACTTTTATTTATTTGTTAATAAATATCCCTCATTTATTTGTTTATTTTTTATTCTCGGTATCACATTACATTTTTTGAAATAAACTAATAGTACATAACATCCTAATGAGATAACTGACATTGTGAAATGGGAAGAAAAGGGCTAAAGGCATAGGGAAGGTGGGATGGGTAGGGGAAGGGTAATAAGGGAAAAGAAAAAAATGTGAGAAAATGAAAAGATGGAAATAAAGTATTTGTAAATGGGGAGGGGAGGAGGGCGTGAAGGGAGGGCAGGGACAAGGGGAAAAAATGAGAACCAAGACCTGCCATGTAGAGGTACAAGATACCAATAATGAATGTAACTGTACTGCATACCTAAAATGTACCAATAAACTCAATTAAAAAAATAAAAAAATAAACTATAGAATAACATTTTTATTTCAAGAAAATTTAAATCATAGATGTATTAAATTCATAGATTCTGCTTACTGTAATTTACTGACAAAATCAAAGGTCCAACTGACTGAAGACTACATACATGTGAGATCCTCAGAATGAAGCGATACATGTAATAAATGTTCATGTTCTAGACATGAAAATTAGAAGCCTAACTTAAAACTCCCTCATTCAGCATGGAGAAAAAAAAATAAGACTGTCTGTGTCATTACGCTACTGCCTATTTTTATCCAAAAAATGGTCTGTATTTGTTCAAGTCTTCCTTTTAGTTATATATCAAAGTTTTAGAGTTTCTTCTTTTGATTTTATCAAGTTTATTATTAGGAATCTTTGCATTGAAATTTCTAAGTAGCATATAGAAATCTATTTATTTTAATATATATTACTTCTGTGATGGTCTTCTTATTGAAGTTCTCTATTATTTATAATGAGTCTTAGTATTCTTTGGTTTTGTAAGTTTAAAATAAATGTCTTGTACAAATTGCCTCCACCTTTTAGGCATTCATACCTCTCATTTTGTTTTCTTGGTTAAATGTGATGCTAGTGCATTTACTTGTGTATTGGGTAATACCATGGTAACAAAGTATGTATTTTATTCCTGTCATTAATGGAAATAGTTCTGGTTTTAAAAATAATCACAACACACAAATATATACAAGAAATAGGTTCAGTACAATGTAGACGTGTATGAATATATTCACTCAATGATGTAGTCATTAGAATCAGTGGTAAATGTTCAATGCCTTCTGGCACTGATCAAGAAGGTCAGGTAGCGTTTTACTCATGATACGTAAGTTGATAACTTCTTCTGTTGATGTTAAATTCCATCTGCCCATTTTCTTTTATATTTGGGCATAATATTCACTACTGATGTTAGACTGTAATTTTTTTATGCATTTCATTTCTGTCAAATTTTGGCATCCCTTTCATTTATGCTGGCTTCATAAAAAATACCTGGGATACCAATAAACTCAATAAAAGGAAAAAATATTTGGGGGGGTCTTTTTCTTTCTCTGTGTTCCAGGATTGTGAAAACAGGAGAGGAGTTATTATGTTGCTAAAGCTTTGAAGCCTGGTGTGTGGTGACACTGGAATCTTGCTCTTTTTAAGCAAAGCATGGCTGATGGTCATGGATGAAAAATCTCCTGATTTACTGCAAGACTACTAGTCATTTTAGACATTCTTTTTATTTTGACCCTAACTTGGCAATTTTATTTTAAAAAAGTCATTAAAATATCAGCCGGGCGTGGTGGCACACTCGAGAGGCTGAGGCAGGAGGATCGCTGTGAGTTCGAGACCAGCCTGGGCTACATAGTGAGTTCTGGGTCAGCCTCAACTACATAGTGAAGCCCTGTCTCAAAAAACAAAAACAAAAAAATCATTAATATATTTAAAATATCATTTTATGTGAAGTTGTACACACTTTTCCATAGTGTAAAATAATTCTCTAAAAAAGATGTTATTTTTAAATCCTATATTCCCACCAGTGTTAATAGTGGTAGAATATTATTTTATCATCTCTCAGAATATCTATTGATAAAGTGGATGGAAATAGTTTTATAATAAATTAGATCTTATCTTACATGCACTATATTATTTTTTTGAATTTAATAATAAAAAGAACTTAAAGGCAAACTGGAGGAATTACAGAATTTAAAATAACTGTTTCTTTACTTTTAGAGATATCAGTTTTAAAGAATTCTTCCAACACTAATAAACAAGATTTAAGAGTCTCTAAAAGGTTGGAGTGGTTTTTAAGAAATGCACACCTGTAATCCCAGCACTTAGGAGGCTGAGACAGGAGGATCACTGTGAGTTCGAGACTAGCCTGGGCTACACAGTGAGTTCCAAGTCAGTCTCAACTACATAGTGAGACCCTGTTTTCAAAAAAATCAGAAAAAAAAGCAATGGATGATTCAGAATTAATTAGTGCAAAAACAAAAAATCTCCAAAACATTATAAGGGCCAGGGATTTAGCTCAGTGATTCTGCCATCTGCCTCACAAGCCCAAGGACCCAAGTTTGATCCCCAGTACCAAAAACAACAACCCCCAAAAATCTTCAGAATTAGTGCTATGATTTAAATATGGCCTATTCCCCAAACTCATGCAGTTCAATTCCCAAATTTATGTTAATAGTATTAAGAGGTTGGAAACTTAATCCAACTATGGTGTGTAGAAGTGAGATTTTTGGAAAATGATGGTTTAGATAATAAGGTCATTAGGTGAAACCTCCATGATTGAAAACTTGGTGGTTTTATAAGAAGAGGGGAATTTATTACACAGAGATGTGCGTTCATTTTCCATTTCTTGCCATATGACGATATGCACTATCTTTGGGACTGCCACAAAAAAGCTATTGCCATAACCTAACCAATGCATTTTTAGTCCAAGTGCATGAATTTATTATCTTCTTTTGGGGGATAGAGGCTGCTTTACTGCTGAGAGTATAGCCCTTGCTAACCACAGCTTTGTGAGGAGATAACATCCTATCATCAAGACTCCACATGTGCGGGTCTCCCAACTCTAAGCATTCATAGAATTTCAGTTTGCTTTTGCTGGGTTTAGGACAAGAGCTGTTCTGTGTTTGGCTAAACCTGTGTTACAGGATTGTATTCTGCCAGGATAATAAACTTCTATCTTGTCAGCTTTTTTTTTTTTTTACTTTTTACTTTTGTTCTGAGTCTCTTCATTTTTTTAGTTTCTTTTTTATTAGTATATATTTGCAGTACACATTCATCTTGGGGAATTGTTACTATACATAGTACATCTAAAGACATAACTGAAGGAAATATTAAAATGGAAGAAAGATGACCACATTTTCAATAAATGCATTGTGCTATTTAGTTGTTTGAAATTCTTGAGTATAAGCTGTCATCTTCTGAAATATTCATGGTTCTAAAGCTTCTCAATTTGACTTTGCAGCCCAGGGAGCCAACGGCACTCTGGAGAACCCAGCCCTGGATACAAGTCTACTAGAAGAGTTCTTGGGTAATGACTTCGATTTGGGAGTCTTGTAAGTAATGAGAGCACATCTCTTCATTGGATATTTTCAAAATTAAGAGATAGGGCTGGGGATTTAGCTCAGTGGTTCTGCTGCCTAAGGTCCAGAGTTTGAGCCCCGGTACAAAAAAAAAAAAAGTGCTAACAAAATTAAGAGCTAATTAAATGCAATACGAAGTGTTTCATCCTATTCTACTTTCCAAAGGAACTTAGATAGAATTGGTATTTTTTTTTCCATAAATCTTTGGTATCTTTCACCAGCAAGACCACATGGATGTGGAACTTTCTTTGTGGGAAGTGCCCTCTCCTTTTCCCAACTCATGTCACTGCAAAAATTTCAATATCTTAAATAGACATGGGGCTATTTAGGTTACCCACTAGGTTGTTACCAGCTTAGGCAGTGTGTCTTTTAGTGAATTTGTCCATTTCATCTAGGTTGTCAAATTACTGGCATAAAATTATGCACATTTCCTTATCAAATTTTAATGCCATTAACATCTGTAGTGATGATCTTCATATCACTCTTTATATCAGTAGTTTGTTTCTTTTCTCTTGATTAATCTGGCAGGAAGTTTATCAATCTTCTTAACTTTTTCAAAGGACCAGGTTAAAATTATATTCTCTATTGTTCTGTTTTCCCTTTCATTGGTTTCTGCCCTTATTTTTGCTATTGGTATAGCCATGCAAGCTTTCTTTTTTATTCTTAAATTACATACAGTAAAACTTAACTTTTTTGTATACATTTCTGAGTTTTGAAAAGTTCATAGAGTTGTATAACTACTACCACAATCAGGATACAGAACAGTTTCCTCATCTGAAAGTTTTCTCTACCTTATCTTGGTCATCAAACCCACTACAGACTTCTAATCCCTCGTAACTATTGATTGGTTTCCTGTCCTTATAGTTCTGCTTTTCATAGAGCATTACATAAATGAAAATGTACAGTATATAAACTTTTGAGCCAGTTATCGTCACTTAGCATAATGTCTTTGATCAATAGTTAATTTCTTTCTGTTGCTGAGAAAGATTTTTTTTGCATGTTTTTGTCACAGTTTGTTCACCCATTCATGTATTCAAGGGTACGTGAATTATTTCAACTTACTGGCAATTATGAATAATGTTTATATAAATATTCATGTACAGAGTTTTGTTTGACCAAGAGTTTTTCTTTAGAGTAAGTACTTAAGATGAAACTCCCTGGACATATAATAAATGTAAATTTAAACAAGTGCCAAATTTTTCAGAGTGACCATGCTATTTTATACCACCGTTACCTTTATGTGATATCCAACTGCTTCTCTTCATTATCGGTCTTGGTATTATCAATATAAAAAACAATATAGCCATCATGACATATATATATATAATTTTGAGACAGGGTCTTACTATGTAGTTGAGACTGACCTGGAACTCACTATGTAGCCCAGGCTGGTCTTGAACTCACAGCGATCCTCCTGCCTCAGCCTCCTGAGTGCTGGGATTACAGGTGTGCACCACCATACTTGGCCCCATCCTAACATATTTGCAGTGTATCTCATTGTGCTTAAATTTACATTTTCTAATAACTAAAGATGGTGGGCATTATTTCATGTGCTTATTTGCCATTCATCTATTTTCTTTCATCAAGTGTCTGTTTAAATTTTTTGTCCATTTAAAAAAATTGAGGTTATTTTCTAATCTTTTGTTTTAGAAAAATTTTATAAGAATTTTGTTAGGTAACTTACACATTAATTCTCTTAATGATGCCTCTTTCAGAGCAAAAATTTTAAATTTGATTGTATTTAAAAATTTTCTCATATGATTTGTACTTTATATTTAAGAAATATAATCCAGCCTAATCCAGGTACCCAAGGAATTTATCTTGTTTTTTTCTAAGATTCTAAAAATTTTCCTTTTTTAAAAGACAGGCTCTTGGTATATAGTTCAAGCTGATCTTGAACTCATTATGCTACCCAGGCTGGCCTAAAACTCATGGTGACCTTCCTGCCTCAGCCTTTTTAAGTGCTGGGATGATAGGCATGGACCACCATGCCCAGCTAGAGTATTTCATTTATATCTATCTGTGATCTGTTTTTAATTAACTTTTGTATAGTTTGAGATATGTCAAAACTAAATTATTAGTATGCAGATGTTAAATTATTCTAAAATTATTAGTTCAGAGCTTTTATCCATGTAATTCATGATTGTTTAAAGAAATTAATTGGCCATATTTATGAGGGCTCATTTCTAGAATCTCTATTCTGTTCCATTGTTCTATATGCCTATCACTTTTTCCAATACTATACCATTTTTATTACTGCACCTTTATCACAAATTTTAAAATAATATAGTGTAAATCCTTCAAATTGGTTTTATTTTCACAATGGTTTTTTAATAAATATTAAAATCAGCTCTTTTTTTGTATTTAAAAAATCCTGCTGGATTTTGAGTAAGATTGTGTTAGTATGAAAATCTATTTGGAGAGAAATGACAGTTTAATAAAATTGAGTCTTCCAATCCATGAACATGGTATATTTCTCCATTTTATTTTATTTCATTTGTCAGTGTTTGTAGTTTTCAACATACAACATATACCAGGCACATATTTTGTTTGATTTAAAGCTAACTATTTCACATTTTTTCCTTTGCAAATGGCATTTTAAAACATTTTTGTGTCTCTTTTTTTTTGGCTAGTCTATAGAAATACCAATTTTTTATGTGGGGGTTTTAGTCTTGAAATATCAATCAAGCTATTTATTAGTTTTAAAGGCTTTTGGAAACATATTTCTTAGGTTTTTCTATGTTGATAATTATGTGATCTGTAGAATGAGACAGTTTTATGTCTTTCTTTCCAAACACTATATACTTTTTTGACCCTTTTTCCTGAAGGGTTACTGAATTGGATAGAATGTTGAATACAAAAGTAGTGAAAGCAGATGCTCTTGTCTTTTTACTGGTATTAAAGAGGGATTCATTTTTTTTAAATCATTAAGTATGATTTAAGTTATAAGGTTTTTGCAATGTCCTTTATTCATTTAAGGAGGGTCTCCTAGCTTGATGAGACTTTTTTTTTACCCTGAATAGACATTGAATTTTGTCCAATGTCTTTTCTGTACTTATTGACATAATTATACCCTTTTCTCTTATCTACTAATATGGTGAAATTAGTTTACTTAATTTTGAATGTTGAACTGCGTCAAATTTCTCAAGTAAACCTCATTTAGTTCTAATGTATGGTCTTTACATACATATTTCTGGATTTGTTTGAGCAAAATTTTGTTGAGGATTTTGCATTTGGATATTCATGAGAATATTGGTCTGAAGTTTTCCTTTTGGATACTGCATTTTTTTGGGAGAGTAGAGTATCAGGATAACCTCCCACCCCATCTCATATAGTACTGCAATAAACATTGGAGTACAAATGTCTTATTTCTCTTGGTTATTTATCCAGTAGTGAGATTGCTGAATCATATGATAGCTCTCTTTCTAGTTTTTTGAAAAACTTTTGCACTGTTTTCCATAATGGCTGTACTAATTTACATTCTCACCCACAGCATATGGAAGCTCTTTTTTCTTTGCATGCTTGCCAGTTCTTATTATTTTTTGTTGCTTTGATAATAGCCGGTCCAACTAGTGTGAATGATATATCCTTTTGGTTTTCACTTGCATTTCCCTGATGATTAGTGATGTTGAACATTTTTCATATACTTGGCCATTTGTATATCAATTTTATTGTTCTTTTCAATTAAGCAGCTCTTGGATTTATTGATTTGTCTCTATCGTGTTTATTTTTCAATCTTATTGACTTCTACCCTTATTTTTATTTCCTTCTTTCTGCTTGCTTTGAGTTGTTTGCTCTTTTTTGTTATTTTTAAAAATTAATTTTATTGGTACATTTTAGGTATCCAATATAATGACATTCATCATTGGAAATTTATATCTTTACATAATATATCTTGATTCTTATTTTCTCCATTCCCCTGCCCTCCCTTCAGCCCCTCCAATCCTCCCTGTCTACAAAGACTTTGTTTCCATTTTTTCACATTAATTCCAGTTTGCTCTTTCCTTTCCCCTACAACTCCCACTTCCCCTTTGCACCTTGTCTTCCTATTTCACATTATCTAGTATACATTTGGATCCTTATTTACACTTTCAGTTTCTTACACCAGAGAAACTATTCAGTATTTACATATGTGTCCTATTTATTTCACTTAGGAGTTTTGAGGTAGAGATTAGTTTTTAATTTGAGGCCTTTCTTTGCTAATTTAAAAATTCAGTGTTATACATTCCTTTCTCTGTATAGCTAGCTGCATATCTCAGTTTTTCATACAAGTGTACTGCCTTTAAAAGCATGAAATGGCATTCTAATATTTGGTTTGCACACTTATACACATGTCAAAGAACTTAAGAAGAGGAAAAATAGTCTGTTATTTTGACTCAAGCATTTACCATTTTTTGTTGATCTTTTTTCGATGAGGAGATACCACGATTCTTCCTAGTGTCATTTTTCTTCCACTTCAAGAACACCCTTTGGCCTTTCCTTTAGAGTAGCTCTATTGACAATTCATTCTCTAAGTTTTACTTCATTGAAAATGTATTTATTTTACTTTCATATTTAAAGAACATTTTTGCCAGATATATAATTCTTGGAAGATAGAATCTTTTTTCATTCAGCACTTTAAATAGCTTGCCTATTGTCTTCTGGCCCTCATGGATTCTGATAAGCAATAGACAGTTATTCCATCATTGTTTCCTTGTATGTAACATGTCATTATTCTGTAGCTGTATTTTCTTTATCTTTGATTTTTACCAGTTTGACTATGATATATCTGTGTAGGTATAGGGTTTTCTTTGAGATTATTCTGTCTGAGATCTGCTCAACTTTTTTGAATTTTATAAATTTGTGCTTTTTACCACATCTGGAAAGTTTTCAACCATTACTTCTTCACATTTATTTTTCTGCACCAATATCTTTCTTTTTTCCTTTTAGGACACCAACAATACAAATATTAGACCTTTTGATGTCATACTGTTCCCTAAGGTTTAGTTAATTTTCTCAAAATTTTTTTTCCAATCTCTGTAGTTCAGATCAAATAATTTCTATGGATCTGTCTTCAAGTTCGCTGGCCCTCCTTTATTGTTGTCATTTTCATTCTCTTATCTGAGCCACCTGGCATTGCATGGGCTAAACTCAGACAGTCATTGCCCTACATTTTTTACCACATGCAGGCAGCTGGCATGAATTCAAGTGGGAAGGGTGGGAATGGATGTATTCTTATTTTCTTTGACCTGAAAACAACTTACCGAAAGTCATATACTCTTTTCTCTAAGTGTCTTCTTTTTTAAAAAAAGGTATAGCTGATTCCACCAGAACACTGGCCCATCAGAGTTAATCACCTGCATTATGTAATTAGAAGACAGACCTTAGCTGTTTGGGTGGAGACAGTAAACAAAAGTCTTATTTAACAGATCATCTTACCTTGGAGGTCTGAAATTTGTCATAGGACCTTAGTGTCCATAGTGATAATAGTCCTTTCTGGGTAAACCACAGATGTCTACTGACAAGCTTTCTCATTGTTATTGGAATGCAGGCCTGGTTTGCTCAAATGGATTTACTGTTTTTGGGGGTGAACTGAAGGAGTAGGTGTAAGTGAGGTAGAGAAGGAATATAATATTGCTGAATATTAATGATGACAACCCTTTGGGCATTGTTCTTTGTATTTTACCTATTAACTTATTTAATTGTATATTTGATATCATATTTTTTCTTTACTCTGCTAAATAGGTATAATATTATCTATATTTTAAAGAGGAGGAGGCTGATGTGCTGAGAGGTTAATTAGAACTCCATAGGTCAGTAAGTAGCAAAGCTGGGTTAGAGTCTTTCTTGTTTTAAATCACGTGTCCTTTCTCCTGCATGCAATTTTTAGATTAACTAATACCTTAGGAAATATTTTGGAGAAATGTGGACCTCAGGGAAATATATTTAAAGTATCTCAAATTATCTATCAAAAGATATGACTCAGAAATGTTTGAGCCCTAGTTGTGTAAAGATTGTCAGAGTTCACATTCACTATAGGAAAGCTCTATGATCAGATAACCTGTCATTACTTGATAAAAAATGCTCAGGTGCAGGCAGTTAAGTGAGGCTGCAATAAAAATCTGAGTGGGAACAAGCTGAAACAGGCCCAGTCCATGACCGTGGGGACGATGTGCTGGTTCAATGATCATTATGTCTATACTAGCTGTACATATACTCCAAGTTTGGAGACACCAGGCTCTATGCATAATTTCTCCCAATAACCATAGGATGTAACCCATCCCCTCACCCACTTCCACCCCATAGCAAAGCTCAAATTCAGAGCCTGTCTTACTACAAATCCTGGGCTACTTCTTCTCTACTAAATTCCCTATGAATTTAGCTTAAAAAACATCAATGAAAACTTTTTATCTAAATTACCTCAGAGACCACTAGACTGTAAAGTTGCTAAGCTCTGGTTTTAATTTCTTAGGCAGATTTTCAAATCATATAT
>NW_022900927.1:34567573-34573336 GCF_012274545.1 Fukomys damarensis
ATATATATGTTGAACTATAGGCCCTGTAAAACAGATTTTTCTGAATGTTCTATAGAAAATATATCCCAGATCTATCCCAGAAAGTGCTATGGGAAAAAGTTCCATAATCAATAAACAAGCTTGCTTAAACCTGCCTTAAACCAATTTAAATGAGCATATTTACTGTAGAACTTCTCAGAACCTTTGACATGCTAATGTGCACTTGGAGAAGGGAAATGCTGTGGAATGTTCTTCATATTGTTTTGGCCATGGACTTCTTTGGGAGATGTGTATTCACGTCTGAGCATTGGGATATGCTACTCAAGACTTATCCTCTTGTGAAATTGAATTTGTATGTAGAACAGGGGCCACATCCTCTCAGCATGTGACAGTTTCTGCAAATTGCTATTAACTCTGTATTTCCTCATGTGACAGAGTCCAGGGCAGCTAATTATCTGCAAGAGCAGGCTGAGGTCCTCTTTGATTTCCTGGGTTAGCCAGCCAATGACCTTCTGTGTACACAGGTGAGCTGTGTTGGTACAACATCCTGAGAAATGTCCAGGTGTGGAGCTAGAAATTGAAGGACTAGCACAAAACTCTAAATGTTGCAATGAAAAGAAGAAGAGTATGTGTGTGTGTGTGTGTGTGTGTGTGTGTGTGTGTGTATGAAGGAAGTCTCTGGGAAAAAGACTAGTGAATCTTTAAGACAGGTTTTGTTTCCTTGAAAAATGCCTAGAGATTCACCTTCGTCCTTTATTCAGAGTGATGGTTGGGGGTTGGGGATATAGCTCCGTGGTAGAACACTTGCCTAGCCTTGCCTGGTCAAGGCTCTGTGTCAAATCCTTAGCACTGCCAAATAAATAAATAAATAAGTGAGGGCCGAGGAGCAGCATAACTGTCAGCTGGTAACTAGAAACGTAGCACCGTTAAGTCTACCCAGAAATGCTGAATCAGAAATCAAAAATCTGCATTTTTTAATAGGATTCTGTGGGTTTCATATCCACATTACAGTTTGAGATTTGTGTTAGGTCATGTAAACATGCTTCTTTCTCCACCCACCTCTCAAGTCCCAAGCCAAATACAGTCCTGCATCACTTAATGAGGGGAATACAATCTGAGAAAAACAATATTAGGTATTTCTATGAGACAGATGTGATGTCACTAAATTTGTAAATAAATTTATGGGACCACTGTGAGCAACAGACTGAAATGTTATGGGGCACATGTGTAATTAATGTAGTTTGCTTTGAGCAAGTATACTCAATGGAGTTTGACATTATAATGAGTTTTGGGCTGGCCTAGAGTCTTGAATATAGAGTAAGAAAGAAAGAACTGAGTACACTGAGGTGACCTGTGAGGAGGATGTTTGAATAGGGCTTCATAAGAAGAGGGCCTTAGAGATACCTTAGGTCACGAAGGAATCAACACTAGATTTCATTTTATTTCATTGTAATGGTTGAGCTTAAGCATCTAATAGTCTATGTTTTACTTAGGACTAGGCGTATCTGGGTTGAATGGCAAAAAGAGTTAGGAGTCCATTACCTCATACACATCCCAGTAGAGTAGAGCTGATAAGCTTTTTACTGTGATGTTGCAGCAAGGAATGAGGCAATCCATATAGCTCTGTGGGAGGAGCTTACAGATGGCTGTTTGAGTCCATTGGCTGGTTTGACGTTGAGTTCAAATTGATGAATTAAGAGGAAGCCTAGAGAGGAAGATGGGGCTAAAACTCTATTCTGCCTTGCTCCATTCTAAGGAGAGTTGTACAAAACAATATAGCCTAAAATAGTTCATGGGATTAGATGATCTGTATTTAGAGGGTAAGCTCTGGTGGTAGGTCACTTGACTCAAGTTTGACTACTCGGAAGATGAGTGAGTTTGAGTAAATTGTTTAACTTTATCAAGCCTCAGTTTTATTGCCTCTGGTGTAGGAACAATACCATAGCGGTGCATTTTTGTATAGAGATTAAATGAAACAACATATGCAAGGGTTAGCAGGGTGTCCTGCTGAGAGAAGTTTCTTAAAATGGCTCCTTTGTGCACAAAGCAGAAGAGGATAGATGGTGAGAGAGATGATTCCTGCAGTTTGCTAGTACAGAGTGGAAGGGGAGCAGTGGGGTCTTCTCAGTTTTGTTTCTTGCAGTTCTATCATGAAATGGTTTTCTTGAGCTATGTTATCCACTGACATTTCTGCCAAGGTCCTTTCCCATCCTATCTTCAGGGTGTTAGGAATAAATGCTAACCAAGCTTAATCAAATGTTTATAAAGTGCCACCCGCATAATGTCTTCTAGGGTACTACGGAGTGTGCATACACTCACAAATTCCTAATATGAAAGTCCATTTGTGTGGGGGAATAGATCATGCCCATGAAAAATTAGAGAAAATATCTTCAGTAACAACTATTTTTATAGTTGGGGATGAATTATAATACTAAAGAAAACATCTGGAATCCTTATCAATAGCTTACAAAGGGCTGTATGTTGGGATCAGTCTGCTTTGGCATGGTGGACAGGCATTTTTGTCAAAAGTAATGATAGTGAAAAGTAGACTGATTCTTCATAGGCTTAAGTATTGTTTTAACATTTTCTGCAGACAATGCATTTCCTTGCTGCCTGCTCCTGGGGCAGGCCATTCCTTTTCCCTCACTACTGGCACTCCACTGCTGTTGCATCACTCCAGTGGGACGAGAAGGACAGTGACAGTCCAAGGTCATGCAGTACAATGAGGACAAATAAGAGTAGGGGAAGGAAATGGAGAGTGACAAGTGGGGGAAGGCTACCATCTCAAATTGGGTGATCTGGAAAGCCTGCTCTTCTCATATGAAATTATATACACAGAATATTCATCGCAGTGCACAGTATTCTGTAATTATTAAACACCAACTTGGTACCAGGCACTATCCTGAGCCGAAGTCACTGAGGGGTGTAATGGAGCTTTGGAGAAGGGGCAGCTGATGTTGCGCGAAAGCACCAGGGGATGGATTAGGAGCAAATTTAGAATTGGGCTGTTGAATTATAAGTAGTCTTACTGGTGTAGTCACATGAAAACTGTGTCTTAATACTGTGTGGGATCCTGCACAATGCCCAGTACACTGGCTGCTTTGGGGGCAGCATGTGAATATCATGGGTGTTCATATAACTTCAACTGCCTAGAGGGGACAGTGTCCTCTTTTGGTTTGCATAAAATTCAGCCCTCAAGAGACTATTTTCTCCATTCATCTTCCAAAAGACAAAAACATGTTACATGTCCAAGAGGAGGAGTTTTGAAGGCAAATTATTCCATTTTTTTAATCAACTGCAAAGAATCTCTTGGATTTTACAAATGTCTCCTACAGAAGCTGGAGGCAGAGTTGGCCACTCAATGGATGACTCAAGGCATTTGTCATTTCTGGTAACTGCTTTATGAAAATCCCTTTAGTATAAGAGACAGATTCAGACCACAAAGGCCAAAGAAGTTGTGTTGTACATTGCTTGGATTTCTGATGTGTTGACTGCGAGCAGGGAGGAGTGCAAAAACAATCCTAAACAACAGTATTTTTCTTGAGTTCATCTTTGCCCTTGTTTTAAAATTTGCCTAGTTTTGAAGGTAGATTTCATTAATTCTTTCTTCAACTTATCGGAAAAGAACTGCAAAATTTCTCTGAACATACTAAAATGTATTTAGCATAGAAGGGTGTAAAATGTAAAGAAATAAAAAAATAGCTGTGGTGAATTTGTTGTCACTGAACACGGATTCTTTCACATTTCTCTGAAGAATGAATATGATTTTGTTTTCCCAGGCAGTTACTTTGCTTCGACTCAAACTATAAACTCTCTTGGGAAGAAGCTCGTATTTCAGTTTCTGCCCCCGACACAGACGGCTTGGGATCAGCGGGCAGTTCTGCACAGAATCTGGCTTCCCTTTTTTGGTATCATTTTTTCCAAGATTTCCTTTTATTTTTGAGCAGCTATGTTTATCCCGCATTTTTTTTTTCTTGTTGTTCAAGCCAGAAGGACTGGATTTTTATTGTAGTTTTAGGCAGCCCGCTCTTTGAGTTTGATCAGCCTTTCTGGCCGAACACTGAGAATGGTCAGCTCACAGTCTGATATTATCTTCCTCTAACTTTCAGTGCTCTTCCGGAATCTTTACTTTTGTCTACTTTCCAGTGTCTTTTGGTAAGTTTTTTATGCCCAGAGTTTAGGGTTTATATCTGTGGGAAAGTCGGGTTTGGTAGAGCCAGTCATACCGGAGATCAATCGCATTGAAGGCAAGAGCAGTTGGCGATTTTTAAAAAATTTCTTATCTAGTTGTTTGCTCTACCTTTATTTTTAAAGGCTTTCTGACAAAAGCCGGTATTTTATTGTCCTGTTTAATAAATTCTATATCCAAGCCATTATTCTTTTGAACTGATTTTTATTTATTTTGAATGAATGTAGTCTTTGTGAAGGTGCAGAGGGAACCTGGAAACTGCAGCCGTGAACAGAATGGGTGGGCACTTCTCCTGTTACCTACCACAGGTCTGCCGGTTTTTCTCAGCTGAGCCAGTGCCAGCTCTCTTTGGGTATATGACTTTGATTATTTAACTACTGTTACTTTTGCCAACCCACTCCCTGTGTTTCTTTAATTAAATGTCCACAGGTCAACCGAACTCTGCACACTTCTCACATCCCGATTTTCCTGGGTCTGCCTCTGTAGTTCCTTTCCCTGGATTATCTCACCCATTTCCATGGCTTTAATTACCTTCTCTCTATTAGTGGTTTCCACAGCTAGTTTGAGCTCAGCTCTGTCTCCTAACTTTCAACCTCATATAACCCCCTCCTTACTGCACCTCTTCATTTGGATGCAGGACGTATTTATGTACTCACCGTGTCTTAAGCGGTCCTATTCCCATCCAGATATGTTCCGACTCCTGTGCTGCCTCTTCTAATACATAGTAGCACTTTGCGCTTGTTTGCTGAGTCAGAAACCTGAGCATTGTCCGTGACTTCTTCTCTTTTCTCTCTCTCCTTTTTCTCTTTTTTCTTTTCTGGGCTGGCTTGGCTCCGCTTAGGCCCTCGCTTCCCTTCCCTTTTTCTCCCCTCTCCTTCCCTCCCCTCCCGTTCTCTTTCTTCCTTCCTTTCTTCCTCTCTTACCTCCCTCCTTCCTTCCTCCTACCCTACTATATTAAACCTAACGACTAAATACTGTATATTTGACCTCTTACTTACAACAGGGTTATGTCCCTACGAACACATTGAAAACTGGACATATCAAAAGTTGAAAATAAATGTAATGCACCTAACCAAACATAGCCTAACCTACATAATACACTGTAAAGTGTGGGTGGTTTCCCTTGTTAAAGCGTGGCTGACTGGGAACTGTGGCTTTCTGCCCTGCCTAATATCTTTTTTTAATTCATTACGTTTATTAGTACATTTTAAGTATGCAATATAATGACGCTCATCGTTGGGAATTTGTACCCGTACCTATTATATCCTGGTTCTTATTTTTTTCCTCATTTCTCTGTCCTCCCTTCAACCCCTCCTCCCCTCCTTATTAAAGGACTTTGTTTCTATTTTTCCCTTTTCTCATATTTTTTCCTTTCCCTTCCTTCTTTTCCCTTCTTTTTCTTTCTTCCCCTTCCCCTTTCCCATTGGAGTTTTTCTTCCTATCTCATATTATCTGCTATACATTTTGGTCCTTTTACATTTTCAGTTTCTCACACCAGATAAACTCTTCGGTAATTACACATGTGTCCTATTTATTTCACTTAAGAATGTGGTCTCAATGTGCATTCAAAGCACTATTCTTTTTTTTTTTTTTTT
>NW_022900927.1:34574086-34582285 GCF_012274545.1 Fukomys damarensis
TTCTGGCACCGGGGATCGAACTCGGGTCCTTGCACTTCCAAGGCAGGCCACACAACTGCTGAGCTAAATCCCCGGCCCTAAAGCACTATTCTTAAAAGGTAAGTTTCATTGTAGAGTGATCAGATAGAGTGACATTTCCTTGGTAATTTCAACATATTGTGTCCCTTTGGCCTTCGAGTACACTGAAGCTTTCTTGGGAACAGTGTTCCAATTTCTTACTCATGAAATATTCGTTTGGTTCTATTCAAAGCAGAGTTGAGGGAGGTATCACACAGCTAAGCATTTAGATTTCTAATGCATCCTTCCATGTTCAGGCCAGCAGCTCACCAGTGGCCTTAACTGTGCCTTGTAACCTTGTACAACAATGTCCCTGGTTCCCTTTCACTTCTGTTGGGGTGACAGGTGGGGGAGTTGATGTAATGATTTCATTGTTTCTTAACTGGACCTTCAACTAACCCTATTTTCAGCCCTATTCTTACCCTTGTATTTAGAGGTTTTATGTGATTCCAGTGTCATAGGCTTTTTGGGAAATTTTTTATTCAATTCTTAAACTGGAACCCGAACATATAAAGCAGAAAAACGTTATTTTTTTCTCCAGGCATTAAAAACGTTCTTTTGGGGCTGGGGATTTAGCTCAGTGGCTCCATTGCCTGCCTCCCAAGCACAAGGTCCTGAGTTTGATCCCTGGTACCAAAAAAAAAAAAAAGTTCTTTTGTACTTTTGAGTTCCTTCGAAGAGCTGGGGATACCCCAGAGCATGCAGAGATGGAAAACCATTACTTTAGTAACAGCATTTTACATGGCCTTAGCTCAAACCGTATGTACAACTCTCTCTCTGGTGTAAGAATTTGAAGAACAAAAACTGTATTAATTAAACTTTATTAAGCACTCACAAGGTTGGGAACAGTGTGTTGTGGGCTTATATAGACATTATCTCAATTCTTGCCACTATGCTTTGAAGTCGGTATAGTAATTATTTCTGTTTTGTCAGTGGGGAGATGGAGTCCTGGAGAGGTTCTTTATCATGGAAGCATAACTAGGAAGCGAAGGAGTTGGGACTCACAGAGCCACACACTGGGTGTGGTCTGATGCTTTGCTCCTCACCTCTCAGCATCTGAAACCATGACTGAGGGTGCTGTACGCTGAAGGCTTCCTTCCTCCTATTTGTGGCAAAGGTATGATGGAATAGAGTAAAAGAAAAAAAGCAATCCATGTCTCTAATCTGCAGGCAACGCAAACTCCCAGATACCCCACCCTATTCTGCATCGGACTCATGCTCTCCTCCACAGGTCAAAGGTGAGTGCAATCCACCCTCAGCCTGTCTTGTGCTGTTACTCTCTGGATTCTGAGTGGTGAGAAACAGAGGCGCTTCTGGCTTTCATCTTCCACCAGGTACAAGCTACCGGACCCCGAGAGCTACAGCTGGAAGGACTCCAGCTACTTTCCTCCACTTCGGAGCAGCCCCTGGGATGCCGTCAGTGCACCTGCAGCAGAGCACGTCCGGAATGAGCAATTCTGGCCAAACTCAAGGCAGCTTTCACAACTGCTTCCCAAACACCTGTCATCCCACCAACCTCCTGGATCTATCCGGGTCCTCCCATTTGGGGATAAGTTGTTCTTACCATCAGCAGCCTTTGTGCCACATGCCTGGGTAAAGGGCAAGATAATTAGTTTTGAAAGATCTTGCAGAAAGTCTCAGAGCAGTCAGAACCCCCGGAAATGACGTAGGGAGAATGGCAGTGGGAGCCTGCCCAGGAGATGGCGGTATTGAGACGTGAATAGGACATGGAGAGGCCCCAGTGTTCTTGGGTTAGACAATCTCTTAATTAAAACTCAAGTCCAAGGTGCTCTTTCAACAAAAAATAAAATGTCAGAAATGTAGAAAGATTCCAGGTGATAGAGGCAAATGGTGTTTGCCCATGCATGTTAGCCAGAGGACACAAGGAAATGTGGGAATGAGCTCTTGGAAAACTATCAATTAAGATTAACAAATTCTCTTCTCTCCTCCTTTTCTCCTGTTTATTCCTCCTTCTGAATCCAAAAGGTACAAAAAAAAAATAGTAAGGGCCATCAAAAATTGAGGCCAAACTCCATGGGAAAGACATTCTTGGGTGTAACATGTATAACTGTACTTTAAAGTTTGTATCTTCGGTTTCAATGAGTCATCTGCCTTTTAAAATGTCAGTTTATTTTTTAAGGTAGGTAAACCTCAAATATATTGGCTAGGGGAAAACTAAGCTTTAGAATGGTAGGATTTCAGGAACCTTCACTAGTTGGGATTGGATTTAGGAAAGCAAAAATCAGAGACCTGGGAAATTAAATTCAATTTAATATAACAGGCCAAGCAGAGAAGAATCCTAATATTCCTTTTGGTTTCTTCATTTCAGAGATTTGTTGCCTCCAACCAAGAAGAGAAAGCACGTACAGACCCTGGAGGGCTCTGAGGACTGCCAAGTGTGGGCCCACCCCTCTAGACCAAGTGAGCAAACCTGGGCCATAACAAAGTCAAGGCTATTAAAACCTTGGCCATCAGATGATGGCTTTGTAGTGACCTCTAAGAAGCCCTACAAAATTATGTTGTTTCTCATAGAAAGGCAACAATAGACTCTGGGATTTTATTTCTTCCCTCTCAACACGTCTTTAGAGCAATTGGGCTTATACCAGTGCTCTCAGGAAGAGGTGCCTTCCTTCTCTTTCTTGGTCTCTTTCTAGTTTTTCAGTTTCAGGAGCATGTCTTTGAGGACACAGGCTCCAGGCCTGAGGGATGGTACAGTGTCTTTGAGCATCTGAGAGTGTGTTCGTTGCTTTGTTTAGTGCAACCCTCCTGGATTTTAACACAGATTAACACAGAAATCTTGGTAAAAATGCAGATTCTGACTCAGTAAATCTGAGCTGGGGTCTGAGACCCGCATTTCTAACAAGTTTTCTGGTGATATCAATACTTTTGGTTCTTGGAAGATGCTCTGAGAAGCAAGACTTTAGCTTAAAGTCTCCACTTAAGGAAGTCTCTACTTAAGGAAGGTAGAAAGTTGAGTCTTCCTTGCATTCACTTCATATTGGCAAGTTTCCAGTAGATCTTTGAAATTTTGTAAAATTATTTTCAAAGTCTTTCATCAGAATCATCTGATGTCCAAGTGGTCAGCCTACCTAGATCTTTGTCCTCTATAACATGTAATACATCATGTTTTGAACTTAGAGAGAGGCCTGAGCAATATGGAAACAGATTGGCCTTTTGGAGTCTGAAGATTTGAACTATGATAAACTGCCAGGCACAAATGCCACAGCATTTTCTAGGGAAATATCCTGGGCCAATTTTATGATCTCCTCTAAGTGCTCAAATATAAGCAGCGTGAACATCACCCCTAATTCATGGTACCATGAGTCAGCTTGGCAAGAAGCCCAGGGTTTCCTCTTGGGGCTCCCCCTTCCGTTCCTGTCCCCAAACAGAGATTGATACTGTTGTGAAGGGAGATGCATGTGGCTTTCTTACCAGTGGGTGTTGTGGTCTTTGCCTTTAACAATCCCATGGCTGGAGTACGACATCTGGCTTTCCCTCCAGCATAGGCAGAGAGGTCTTTCAGTGGAGAATAATGGCACCCTTTCAGCCAAGCCCAATATATCGTTGTCCCCTGGGAGTGCTATGTCACAACGGTGCTGGACTTCCCAGCACTTTCATGAAGTTAACCTCTTATAGCCTCCTTTCCTTTTACGTGGATCTACCATGGCTAACAGTCAACATTTTCCTCCCAACTCTAGAAATAAAATGCTCTTTCAACCCTCGCAATATGATGTGCTAATTAGAGCCCTTTTGTGGATAATATAGAGCTCTCTGTCCACCTTTCTATACAAGGTTACCCTAATTTCTTCAGGGATTCCTGCATCTTGCCTGCAGCTACTTTATGATTCTCAAGTATAAAGGCTGAGCAAATTCCTAGCCAGATGAGGGAACCATCTGCTCACTCTCCTGCAGATACATCAGCTCACTGGGGGATATAGGGGAGTCACTGAAACCTTCTAAAAATTTCCTCAGTGGACCAGATTGTTGCTCAAATCATTCTAGAGTTAACTTCCATCCTGGGATGAATTTTTGCTGCCTGTCCCAGATGGACAAGACATAGATTTTTTTTTCATCCTTTTCAGAGAAATCTTAGGGAGAATAATTGAAGAATCCAAACTGTGAAGAAACCATGAATCCCTTAAGTCCTATTTAAAGGACACTGAAAAGCTGACTAAAAATAATTGGTTCCAGACAACTGTTCAAGAATGAAAATGAGCAGGTTCCCAGGAAAATAAGGGGGTAAAGACAAAGGCAAGAATTTAGTTAATCCAAATACCATGTTTTCATTACCATTTATATTTTTAGCTAAAATGTTCTACTGGAGTGCTCCTATGTGATGTTGCAGGGTTTCTACAAGGTCTTGAGGAAAGCACACATTGGTGGAGAAAGGAGTAGTCTTGTCGACAGGAGTAGGATTGCCAGTTTTCTGTGGGAAGAGACATTCTAAATCAGCTTGTAAGGCTTTTCTGATGACCTTCTTCTAGGCAACATACATTGGCTAAGGGTTCCAAGAGTCCATTTGTAGAGCCAAATGCACATTTACTGGGTTGTTGTGAGCAGATGTAAAATCTTGTTTTGAGAGCAAGCTGCAAGAGGGCAGGCTCCTGTCAGCTGGTTCCTGGTTCCATCTGCCCAAATAAAAGAGGGTTCCTGGCCTCACTGGCAGGCTTCAACCCTTTTATATTTTGAACCTCAAATGTGAAGGGGTTTTCCAGTCCTTCATTGTGACTTTGGGCCACAGTGAGAGGCACACTGGCTGAATTTACCCTTAATAGTCAGGAAAGTTCTTGTATTGTCTCTAGTGACTGGGGAGTCTTAGAGCATTACTTTTCTTTATTATCAAATGAGTCATAATTTCTACTTCACTTCTGAGTTTTTTTTAAAAAGCAAAGTACACAAGATATTTTGAAAAGCATTCAAATGCAAGTTGTTGGTTTTCTTGGAATGTTGGGCTGTGAGCAGTTTACTATGTTCACACTTCTGCTTCTGTGTGGTAGAATTCCTCCTTCAGTCCTCAGATAACAAGAAAGGGAGAAGGTTTGAATCTCAGCTCTTCCACTGAAGCCCTGTGACATTGGGCAAGTTATGTCAGGTCTTTGAGTCTTAGCTTCCACACTAATGAGATTAAGAATCTTTGCCTCATATACTTTAGACATGTATGCTGGCCTCTCCTCAAGGTATCCTACATTCGGGGATTCCACACTTAGGGATAAGCCTAGCGGAAGTGTGTGCACATGCTCTCCAAAGAAAATGTGCAGGAATGTCCCCCACAGCATCACTTATAATAGCCACAAACTGGCCATTAACAGTAGCATAAATGGTGGCCCACTGATATAATGAGAAAGCAAGGAAAACGAACAGAGCATGGCTGGTGCAGTAATAGTGGATGAATCTCATACACATAACATCAAGCCATATCATATCATCTACCACATAACAGACCATACCATATCATCTCACTCCATTTCTGTGAGTTCCTCTCTGCTGTTAGATTTCAAGACAATGGTCAATTTTAGGCAGAAGAAAGTAGTTATTAGAAGGGTGCATATGGGTATCTTCTAGAGGGCAGGAAGTATCCTATGGCTTGATCTAGTGGTAGTTCTGTAGTAGAATTCATTATATAAAGAAGTATAAAATTGTGTGCTCATGATCTGTATGCTTTTATTCATGTGTAGAATACTTTAAAAATTTATTGAAAAAATGTTCCCCCCTTGGAGATGAATTAGGGAATTGGTGATATACTGTGTGAAGTGTCTGGGACAGTGCCTGTGGTGCAGAAATGACTCAGAATAGAAGTTGTTCTTATTAAAAGTAGTAAGACGTCCCAGCTCTGGCCTCAGAATTGGAATTTCAGTGTGGGCCTGTGGTTCTCAGGGCCTTACCAGAAGATAAGCAGCTCCCAGGGAGACCATGACTGTGTAACTCCTGTTGGAATGGCTGCTCTGATACCTTTGCTGTACTGATGAGAAAGAGCAGGTAATGCCATTATCTTTGAGCAAATGACAACTCCCTGAATCCCCCACCACCCACTCCATCAGGTCTGGTAGAATAGAGCTGGTCTTTGGCCATGCACCTAGGTGCATTGGCCTTATTGCCACAGGGCCCATGTTGGCTGGTATTCAGTTGGGAACATCTAGGCATTTCTTTAATTCGCTAGAGTAGCTGGGGGCCGAGAACAGAGCTATAATGGATGCATGACTTATGAACTCAATTTGTTCCCGAGTGCTGGTTGTAACTCAGATTGGTCAATTGCCTTCCAAATCTCTCTTCTCTGTAATTTTAGGTCACACTTTCTTCCAGGCAGATCTCAGGGTCCTTAGAGAGACATTGGTCCAGGATTTCTCAGTTAACCTCACATAGGAAAGGATGTTGTAATAGTCCTTCCAGAATTCTTTAAAGGTTAAATCTGTATCTGAGACCATCTAGAAGCAGAAATGGCCAGCATCCAGGTCATAACCCAAATCTTTGGTTGTAAATTAAAACAAAAATTCCAATCATAACCCAATTTGTTCATATGTCGAGCCAGTCATAATCCCTCATGGCTTCCTAGGACTGAGACATGTAGTTGAAAGAAAGACAAGCCGTGTCAGTAATAATACTTAAAGGAGGCACTGTTTAGATGCTTCCTGGTGGCAGACACTGGGGTAAGCACTTTGTAGGCATCTCCTTATTAAATCCTTTTCAGCAACTCTGGGAGGTGGCACATGATTATTCCAATTCTGCAGATGAAGAAATTGAAGCCCAGAGAACATAAATAGTTTTAGGTATTTAGGTATCAGGTGTTTAGGCGTCAGGTGTTTTTAAGGCTCACATTGACCCTTCTTGATCCTTACTTTGCTACAGCAGAGAGGAAGGAGAGAAGGCAGAACTAATTTCTTCCTTTCTCTGAACTTGGTGGGAGCAGGACCATGAAATGATTTTATTTTTGTGATTTTTTTTCAGAAATATTTTATACCAGGAAGCTTTTGCAGGAGTGAGGACATGTGCAAGTTGTTGCATTGCCCACCTCCAGTGTTATTAGGTGGGAGACACATTTTTAGGATTCTAAGAAATCTCTCCATGGATGTTTTACAAAAACTAAGAAATATATGTATTTTGCTTTGGTGGCATTTAGTGATGAGATTCCAAGAAAAATACATTTTCTATAACATTTGGGATTGTTTGGGAAGTGGTTCAATTTATTTATTTTTTGAAGTATTCAGTGGAAACAAAGGAAAAGTTAGAGAAGTAAAAGAAAACTGAGCCTTTTTCTCCTGTATCTCTCATGCTGTGAGCTCAGTGGCACGTTGTGTAAAATCAAATGTCTATTTCCCTGTTATTGCTGACAGCCTGCTCCTGGTCTTACTGACGCCTACCATTTCCCTTCCACTCCTGGTATCAGGCAAGAGTAATGGTAGAGCTGTTAGAAAAAAAAGGAAACAGCAAATGTACCAGTTACATTTTACATAAAAACTGAGGTTAAATTGTATGGTTTGGGAGTCATACTTAAATTAAGACAGACAACTTTAAGGATTATGCAAAAATAGTGCTTGGCCATGTGAAATTGCTGTTATTTGACTCTTTTGAAATACAAAAGTACTTTGTAAATAGGGAAGGGTGAAGGGTATGAAGGGAGGGCAGGGGTATGAGAAAAAATAAGAACCAAGACGTATCATGAAAAGGTACAAGACCCCAGTGATAAATGTAGCTGTATTGTTTGCTTTAAATGTACCAATAAACTTAATGGGAAAAATTAAAAACATACATTGAGATGTAATCCATTAAAAAAATACAAAAGTGATAGTTTCTTAGAGTTGATACTATGTACTACTAATATTTGTTAGTTTCTCTTGGTTTTAACTTCTGAAAGTGCTTTCACTTCTATTTTCTTATTCTTTGCATGTGTAATGTTGCAAGATGAGCAGCACACATGTGTTTAATTTCTATTTTTCCAGTTGAGGGAAGTAAGATGGTAAGTGAATAACTCATCTAAGTTCAAAAAGCTTGTTGGAACAACAGAATATGAGTGCCACAAAGACCTGTAACAAATTAGGGTATATTGCTGTAATTAACAAAAAACCTAAAACCAAAATCCTCAAACTGCCTTAAGCAATAAACTAAAACAAAAAACAACCAAGCGAAGAAAAGAAGAAGAAGAAGAAG
>NW_022900927.1:34582769-34612988 GCF_012274545.1 Fukomys damarensis
AAAAAAAAAAAAAAGAGGAGGCAGGGAATCTACTGGCTCCTGAAACCTAAACATTTAGGACTGGATCTCAGAGCTCAAATCCTATCATCAAGCCTGGTCGTCCTTTGTTGCACACCCTCTTTTCTGCTGTGCTGGCTTCATTCCCACATGAGCTTTCCCTTTATGTCCCCAGTGGTGCCAACAGCTCTTGGGGCTGTGTATTATAGGTTTAAACCTCCTGGAGAACAGTGAGCACCCTAGAACCCAAATTCTTGTGAAGTGCTGAGATCCCCTCTACTTGAATTGCAATGGGCCATACAGCCATTCTTGATGAAAGTATTGAATGCTGTACTTTGATTGGTTGAGCCTGGGTCACCTGCCCTTCTGGAGCTTGTAATAGACTTTATTGGAACCACACAGTGGAGGTAAGCAGATACTATATAGGATCCTCTTACAGATGAGACACAGGGCAGCAGCACACCTCTTGCCCCCCAGCATTTGGTGCCTCCCATTCAGGTGCTCTGCCTGTGAGTCTGAGAAGAGAAGTCCAGCAGGAAGAATCTAACCTACTGGTTTCATTGCAGCGACCAGTAGGAGTCACAGCAGTGAGGTGCAGGACCATGACAGCGAGCTTCAGAATGGGATGGCTGCAGACCCGTGCTCCCCTGTTCTGAAGTGGCAGCCATACCAAAGTATTCCTTGGCATAGCTTACTAAACTGTCATCATGAAAAACTGTAAGTGACCTTAGCAATACCTTGGGTGGGTGGGAGCGCGTGCGTGCACATTTGTGTAAAGCAGTGCTAAATCGCATCTTTGAATTAAAGTATTTGGGCTTGGATGCCATGCCTGATCAAGGGCTGGGTCAATGAGAAAGTATCTGTGTTACATCTTATATTTTCTGTCTTAACTAATGAATAGCGGGGACATGGGTTTTGGACCTTCAGGATCCCAGACTTGTAATTCTAACTCATAATTTACCCACCAAATGCTGGAGGGAAAGGGTGATTTCCGAGACTACATGCTCAATTTAAACTAGTTGGAGAACAGAATTTTCCCAAATCACTAACACTTTATCATGCAATTAATTTAGAATGCCATAGAGTACCTTGCTGGGGCCACATTAAACTGTTAGCCACATCTGTGCTGTGAAGCAGTGTTATCAAATCACTATCAGTATACCTTGCATATTTGAATGGTGAGCCTGCAACCGTAGCCAGTGGTTTCTTGTCAAATCATGCAAATTATCCTAAACTAGAAAAGAGTTTAACCATATTTTTATATGGTTAGTTTTAAACATAAATGTGGGCTCATGCATTATTGATATTAAATAACCTTTAAACTGTCTCTTGTTCCTTAAAATATAATTTGCCTACCTAAGTTTTTTGCAGTTTTTCTTGCTTGCAAATGCTTCCTTGAAACATTAAAATATGCCAATGGTTAAGTAAAATTTTCAAGTCATAAATATAATATAAAATGAGAAACTTTGAATGATAAATTTGAGGGCCTTCTTGGAATTTGAGGGTCTTCTTGGTATTTTACAAATTCAAATAACGCAAGGTTTATTACTTGAACATTTATGTTGGATGAACTAGAAAAAAGAAATATTTCCCTAAAATGAAATCTAGGTTGCTGACCAGACTAATGCTCATATTTAAGCTGTAAATCATACCTTTTTTAAGAATTATTTTTCACAAACAATTCCTTTGTTATTCTCAACCAACAGAGTTCTTATTACCTTCCATAATAAAATCTGTGCAATTTTGTTTATCTAGCCTTTAGATGAACAAATTAGCAGATTGATTCTAGAAACTTGAGTCATACAAAGTCCTCTGGTAGCATCAAACATGTACTTTTATCAAATTCTTCATTCAGTGGATTTCCCCTTAGCAGTTGTTGTGCACTGTGATTGTGAAGCTGTTGACCAAGCAGCTACTTGAAGGTAATCTGTGAAACAATGTCTTGATCCTTTGGGGACGTGTTTTGCTGACTTGCAAAGGACATGGATATTCTTTTCCCAAGAGGCCCATTAATAGTTTGTTTCTGGAATCAGAGCAAAAATTAGAAACTTAAGTTGTATATTATAATGGCAAACATCACATTTGACATCCCAGAAGGCCAAGATCTACACAGTGGTAGAGCAGCGAGTAGTCCCTCCTCCGCTTATGGTTCTGAGAAAGAGCTTTTTTCTGAGGAATAAAGTCCAGCTATAGGAATATTGATGAATTAAAAATTATGTTCCCTATCTACAACATGAATGGAAAAAAACGCCAAAGGAGTTCCTCTACTTGAAAACTTATGCATTTATGTTTTATTTTTATTAGCATTTAAAGTATTTTGTTAAACATGATATACACAAAGCATTTCTATTGAAAATAGCTATGATGAAACAAGGTAAAAGTCTGATTAGCCATCCTATCTCTGCCTCATTTTCCTTCCCAACAGAAATCACCGTAGTTGAGTTTTTCAGTGCTGTCATCAGATTGGAAGACTAAAAAGGGATTGAACATACTCTAGTGAAAATAGGTTTCCAGTGAGTAGAATATCTGGTTCTAGTTAATTTAATTTAAAGCTATTTTATATGACCACCAATAGACTGAATATTCATTCATTCATATTGAGTGTGGCAGAGCTAATAAAATTTACAGACTTTTTTTTAAAGAAGAAAGAGATTAATTCTATTTCAGATATTTCTTGATAATGTGATGACTTCACAGTTTCTAGCCTACATCTTTCTATTTCATTATGGAGTCAAATTTAAAGTTTTGAAAGCACAAAGGGGAAAAGCAGATTGAGGAAATTTGACAAAAATTGTACTTATTTGTGGGAAGGTTAGAAAACTGGGAGAATCTAGCTGTGTTTTCAAAGATTATTTTCATTTTATCAGTAAAAAAATTAAGGGATCAATTGATTAGATATAGCCATTACATTTTCTTGAAATGTTTATACAGTGAATATTGATGGTAAAAGAAAATGTGTTGAAAATATTTGTAAAATTGGTTTTTTGATTCCTTTCTTCATAGACCTGATGTGGGCTATCAAGTTGTTACAGACAAAGGATTTAATTTCTCTCCAGCAGATGAAGCTTTTGTTTGTCAAAAGAAGAACCATTTTCAGATAACCATCCACATCCAAGTTTGGGGAAGTCCAAAATTTGTTAAAACCCAAATGGGCCCAAAGCCAGTAGAAATGTTTTACTTGAAAGCTTTTGGAATTAAGGTAAAACTTTCATTTAGTTCAACTGAATTTAATCCACATGAGTAAGTTCCAGATGTCCACTACATAATAAACCATCTTAAAACTTGATGATTTAAAATAATAGTAATATATTTTAATCACAAATCTGCAACTAGGTCAAGCTTGGTTATGAAAACTCACATTTATTGAGGAGTCATCCCTTGGACAGCTCAGCTGGGCCATTTCCAAGATGGCGTCTTAATGCTTATTACATCTGGGCAGTCATTGGCTGTAGCTCAAACAGGACTGTAGTTGGTACCCGCTAGCTTGTCACCACATGTACCTCTTAATGGGATAGCTTGTGCTTCCTCACAGCATGGTGGATGGGTTTTAAGAATAACTATTCCAGGACACAGGAAATGGAAGTTCTCAATTCCCTATCTCAGAAACCTGCACAACTTCACTTCAAGCTATAGTTTTTCTAGTTACCTGTGGTATACATCTTCTTTTACTAACTTTATTCTAAATTATTTTGTTCTTATTGATGCTGTTGCATTTTCTTTTTTATTCAGTGTATTTGCATTTTTAAGTAATACATGTGTGTAGTACATAATTCTTACATTCCTTGTGGAGAATTGGCACGTTTACATAACACATCTTAATTCCTTTTTTATCCCCTTTCTCTTGATCCTTTTCCCCTTTTATTGAGTCCTACTTTCCTACTTCCTATCATGTATCTTTTATTTTGCTCTTTATTTATTCTTTGCATTTCTCAGATAAGAGAAACTATGCATGTTGAATAGATTCATATTTTTTACCAGATTCTCAAAGAGGTCTCTGATTTAAAAGAGGCCAGAGAACCAAAAATTTAGTCAATGCTTCTGTAGTTGAAGAGAAGGGAAACTAGGCCCAGTTATGCTAATCAATTTATCCAAGATAGTAGACAATTGAGTTGGGTTTAGATGCAGGCAGTATGACTGGGAAGTTAAAAAGTATTTATTAAATTATCACCTCTTATCCAGATCCTTACAGGGAAGAGCATCCCTTATCTACATATTTCATTATGGTGGTTAATCTGAGCTTGGCTGTGGAATATCCTGGACAGGATTAGCTGCTCAATTGAGTTCTTAAAAAACAAAACAAAACACAAACAGCAACAAAACAATTTTTTCTGATTATTTGAGCAATCTAAGTACATTGTGACAATTTTGAAACATAATAAAATATATGAAGACAACATTAAATTAAGTTATATTTGAGATCTGCCACTTGGTGGCCTAATTTTTCCTGCTATTAATCTCTTAATGTTAATATAATATTGATTTTATTAAAGATCCAATGGAAATACTATTTACAAGATAATATAGTTTTCCATAGTATGAATACATAATATTCATTTTTGTATTATAGGAAGTTTCATTTATTTCTAATTTTTGTATTTATTAATAAAACTTCACTGCACATCTGTGCGTACCCATCTTTGCATAAGGATAAAATCCAAAAGGAAACTATGTTATTTATTTTTATTCTGTATTATTGTTTCTTCATGGTAGAATGTAAACTCCCAAAGAGCGAGGATTTTTGTTAATTTTGTTCACTTCTCAACTCTAATGTTTAGAGCAGTGCCTGGCACAAAATAGGTGCTCAATATATATTTGTAGAATGAATGAATGAATGTGCATATTCTTTGATCTGCATTGGTCTTGAGTTTTTCTCCTGTAGTTCAGTCATCTACTATTTTACTGTATTCACTGCTTACCTCTTATTTTGTGTTTTCATTTTTTAATTTTATAAGCATTTGTTTTCTTGTCAGTAGTAGCACCCTTCTTTAAAGCAGGGGCCACTGTATTCTGTCTTTTCAGTGATTTTCATTTAAATGCTAGAGCCTGGCATGGTGCCTTGAGAATCTTTTTAAGTATCTAAATATTTGGTACTAGTGAATGTTTATTTAATAAAGTTATTGTTATTAATTTACTTTTTATTATTTCATATTAGGTAGAAGCCACCAATCAAATAATTGCTATTGAACAGTCCCAAGCAGATAGAAGCAAAAGGATTTTCAATCCTGTTAAGTAAGAATTATTTTTCCTAATTCCTTGATGAATGTTTTGGGAAGAAAATATGATATCTAATTTATTTTGCTTATATAAAACGAATCCTGCTTTAGAATCCAAATTAGTAGAACTGTAGTATTTTAATAGAGTCGTACCTCAGTTCACAAACTTAATTTATTCCACATTTCTGGCTGCAGTCATGTTTGTCACTTGATGTGGAGTTCATGAATGGAAGCAAAATTTTGCCTAACGCTTTTGTTTGTGAACTGATTGTAAACAGAAGTGTTGATGAACCTAGGCACTGTACTACTGTATTATGGATTCATGTTTATCAATACAAATAAAACTGGTGAAATACATTGGAATCACTACAAAAATTATTTATGAAAGGATTCATTTAAAAAAATCATCCTTTTTATAGTCATTTAGTACTAACACAACTTTGGTTCCTTAAGAAAAATTGTAGCCATATCTTGCTTTTCACTTCCCATTTAAATTGGCACAGTGCTCACTGAGTTAATCGCAAGGTTTCATTTCCATTCTGTGCATACAATTCCATTTTTCTTATTTTTAAAGGCTACATTGATGGCTGACTAGGCTCAAGCTAGAAAGTACTACTAGTAGTGTACACAGCAATACAGCACTCCAAAGTCAGGATTCTCTTTCTAGAAGGACTTGGAGCATGATTTGCATGTTGGCTCATTTGGCTGGGATGCAGTTGAGATGTCTCAGTGTCTGGAACCTCAGTCAGCCTCATGTGAGCTGGGAAGAGACTGGCCCAACACCTTGGACAGACCAACTCATACAGACTAGGCACTTGAACAAACAGCATTCAGCTCACTTAGAGTGTATGGTTTTACCTTGTGTAGTCTTCCCTTGGAGGAAATTGTCCCCCCATCTCGAGGCTAGGAGAGGACAAACATGAAGGAGAAGCCAAGGCATTTGTAAAGAACCTAGAGAAACTGCTTGTCCAGAGGTGAGTGCTACAGTAACTGTGGTAGCAGTACAATGAGAGGCACCTTTCTTTCTACTGAGGAGGTCGCAGAGCCCATATGTGGTATATGGAGCATGCAGCACTCATGAGTCAGAAACTCGAGGCAGAGCTTCTGCTGAGTGAGCATTTCTCAGTGCCCAAGTCATTCCGTGGCCTTTCTGGTGGCCACTCCTGCCTGGACTATGGATCAGTGATTAGGAATCAGTGCCTGGAATAAACCGTCTTCCGCAGCGTGATGCAAATTGAGGACTAAACACCGTGAGAGTCTCAGAATGGGTTAAATATGATCAAGGGCTCTGTGTTCATGTCTAATCTCTTGGTATTTCTGCTGTTTGTTTTGTTTTAGAATTGACCTGCTGGCTGACCAGGTCACCAAAGTAACACTGGGACGATTACACTTCAGTGAAACTACTGCAAACAACATGAGAAAGAAGGGGAAACCGAATCCTGACCAGAGGTACCAGTGCCACTATGCACACTAGGAAGGCCTGCCACACCATCAGACATGAAGTGGCTGCCAGGGACCCTCTGGTCCTCATATGTTCTCATGCCTCATTACTGTTTTGGGCTGAAGATTGACTGCATTCCTCAAATCTGTTTGCTAATCCTGCAGCACTGCTGTAACCTTTTTGATTAAAAAGGGAAATACCTTTGTGTTTATGATTTAGACTTGTGGTTCTCAAAGTGTGGTCCCAGACCCAATGGAGATGGTGATACCTGAATGTGTGTTAGAAATACAAATTCCCCATCCTCTTCACCAAGACCCTCCTGAATAAAAAACTCAAGAAGTGGAGCTTAGGAATTTATATCTTAACAAATGTTCCAGGTAATTCTGATACATGCTCAAGTTTGAGAACCAGTGGTTTTAGGACATGGGTTTTGGTTTTGGGCAGAATTGAATTTGAACTTTTAATGCTGCCATTTGCTACCTTAGGCATATACCTTAATATCTCTGAGACTTATTTTCCTATCCTGTAAAATAGGGGCAATAGCAAACAATATCTTACTCCAGTAAAGTTGTTTTGGGGACCTAAATGAAATAATGCAGACAAACTGCTTATCCCAGCACTTAACATATCTTGAGTTTTCTATGGCAGTTAATCACAATAATGGTAACAATTATTGCTAGTTCTGATTTATTTTAGATACAGCAGGAGGACTTTTGTTTCCTATGGGTATACTCACAGAGTATACCAAGTAAGATGGTAAAGTTTTTTCATGTAGTTTTTAAAGTAAAATTTTTCTGATATAGATAGTTTTTTTTTTAAACTTTTAAGAAATAGTCTAATCCTAAGATTGTTTCATCAATTGTCCCTAGGAAGAAGTAATTGCACTAACAGTGAAGAAAATTGCCTTGAGAACAATTGGAGGGAGGTTCAGGTCTTCAAGGCCCAAGACGTATGGCTTGGACATAGGGACTTCTGGTGGGTTCCTGTTGTGTTTGTGAGCAGTGCCGTGCTGAGAGCTCAGGCATGCAGTGGATGAGGCCTAGCAAGTCAGGCAGGCTTATCCCAGGCCCCCAGTGTGACCTCTCCCCAGCGAGGGCTTCTTTCCTGCTGCCCTGGAGCCTGCCAAACACCTCCATTCCAGTACAGAGTACACATGGTTCAATAGCAGTGCATCAGTGGCTCTCTCGTTTTGATGGGGTGCTGCTAAGAGCAGAAGAGAAAAGGTAAACATCTCAGTAAGTTTACTAGTGATTAACTGTTAGGTGATGTTTGATCACACAGTGATGTCTCTGCTCTCTAATGTGTTGGCATTGGTCTGCTGTTTCTTAATTAGATACTTCAAGTTGGTGGTTGGACTGTATGCTGCTAACCAAGACCAGTTCTATCTGCTGTCTGCCCATATCTCTGAAAGGATCATTGTACGGGTAAGCTTTGTTCTTTGACTCTTCTGGATCCCACTTGCTTTTCTCTGCTGTGGGAAGAAGATGAGTTTTCAGTGACATACTGAAAAGAATGCTATTTTTGAATTGTTGGTGGTGATGATGATGGTAGTGGTAGCAACAGAAACAATTATTTTAGTGTTCACACTGTGGTTTTCAACCGACTCTAATTTTGTCCCTCAAGAGTCATATGGTAATATCTGGAACAGTTTTGGTTGTTGCAACTGGCATCTAGAGGGTAGAGACTAGTGATGCTGCCCAACACTGTATGATATACAGGGGAACCCTACACAAAGAATTATTCCTCTCAAAATGTTGATGGTGCTAAGTTTGAGAAATCCTGATTTTTACTGCATTCTAGGATTGAGCTAGACAATCTGTACATGACAGATAAAGAATTGACACCCAAACCTATAGAGTAGGGAAAGTACCATGAAGGCTTGCTGTGCTCTAAAGTGATTGGTGGGCCTGGGGCATCTGGGCCGCAGCCTAGTGTACAGGAATGGCTCAGCACATTGTCCTGAATGGTCACAGCCGTAGATGGGAGTCTTGGCAGCCACAAGAACATCAAGCTGTTGGCAGGTGCAGCTGCAGCTATGTAAGGCCCGGTTGGCCACTGCTGAGAATGCCATACATGTAAAGTAACAGGTAACCCTAGGCCTGGCATCCATAGGTCTTTGAAGGGGTGAGAGAGGATGTGCAAACTCCAGTAGGGAAAATCAATCACTGAGGCCTTGCCCATGGACATGGCTGATAACTGTAGGCCCTGGGGAGAAAATCTAGCCTCTTGGGAAGTGGTGTCTCTCCTTGCCTGCCTCAAGGTGACCTGAAACAAAGGGCTCTCTGTAATTCTTTTAGTCAGTTAAAAATAGTAAGCCACTTTTGGTGGAATTCCTTGCAATTCTCAAAATTTTATAGGCAGTGAGGTAGGTGAGGTAAACTACTTATGTATTCAGATAGCCCCATGGAGGGCTGTCCTCGCCTACCCTGGGACCTGACATGACCTGAGGTGAATGAGTTTCCTTGCAGGCCAGGGTGGGAGGGCTCCCTTCTCTGGCCTCAAGCCAGCACAGAGTTGCCTGTCCATCCTTCTTCTGGTCAGACTTTCTTCGACATCTCGCCTGACATAATCTGAGATTGCTTTGCTGTCAAGTCTGGAAAGCTAGGCTGCTTGTTTCTAATTTCTCTTCAAAAAGAGTAAAGACAGACAATGCCTTTCTTTTCAAGTTATCCAAGACCAGCTATCATGACAATGCTGTCCTGAGCTGTGTAATTCGTGCTTGAGTCAGGCAGTCTGCTAGTCACCTATATACTTTAAATAATTTATCTGATGACAGAATTTCTCTATTTCCTGCTGGCGAAGCCCTACTGGGGCTGCTGTACAAGTCCAGGATTGCAACGGGAGGAGGGAGTTCCACTCTGTAGCATTCTGTTTAACCAAAAGCTCCCTGTTAATTGGTACTTCCTCATAGCCAAAGCACAAAGATGATTCACTCTGAGAAGTTGAAAGTTTCTATAATTCATGTTCACTATGAATATAAAAAACTACTAAGTTATGCTCAGCATACATTGGATATCATGCCGTTTACTAATAAAAATTATAAAAAAATTTTATTTTTAAGAGTGATTATATCCCAAATTTCATAGCTTCTGTGCTCACTCTGGCAGCACATGTACCAGATTTCATAGCTTCCATCAAGTTGCTTTTTTGGTTAAAGAGAATGCCCTGTTCTGTAAATGTGCTGGGCAATGCAAAAGTTACCCCAAAAGCAATGAGAAGAAAGTGATAATGCTAACACAAACCGTTTGTAACCCCAACTGAAACTGCATTTTTGATATTATCATTCTAACCTCCAAACACAGAAGTGAAAATAAATGCAGACTTTTTGGTCTACTTAATTAACATTTAAACCAACCAAGAGAAAAACTGAATTTAAGAAATGGCATTACTGTTTGATTTGGAGAGTTTTAGGAATGTGCACAGAACATGTTTCCAGAGGGGGCTGTTCTGGCACAGTATATCCAGTGATGGCGAACCTTTTAGAGCTTTCAATGATACAAACAACCTGCTGTGGCATGCGTACCACACGTTCACCACTAGTGGTATATACAATGGTTTGGGAAGAGGGTGGATCAGCCTGCATCCTACCCAATAGCCAGATGTGGCCTCTTGGGCCATGGCCTGATTCTGTTAGTCTGAGCTGCAGAATAAAGGACAGGAAGACAGATTTAATAATTAAAGGCATTACAAGACCTGACACAGTAAGTGGAGAAGTGTAAACTGCCTTCAATAAATCCAAATTCACTTTGCAGACTAAAAACCATTTCTCCAAACCTTAGAGATAAGCATTCTATTATGTGTTGAGGGTATTGCATGAGCTCAGGCTTCCAGGAGGGGTCCAGGACAACGAGTTTGTCTGAATTCTCCTGGGAGAGAAAATGGAGGGCAGGACTCAGTAATTGTTCATCTGGGTTGAAACACATTATGTTTCTGTGGTGTAAACTGGGCAATTTAATGGAAATTAAGGTTTACTCCAAAGAACAGATTTATTTCCCAGGACCTTGTTTTTGGGAGCGCTCCGCAGTGTAGTTCCTTCCGACTCCCCTTGTTAATGACTAGGCTTTACTTCAGCTCTACTTTCCTTCTGAAGCACTTCATTAAACCTGATTTTGGGTGCTGTGCTGCAAGCAGGAGGGATGATTACTGTCGTCTACTTTGCAAAGATACTCTAGGATTTCCTCATTTTGAAAAACTAATAAATAATTCCAGTTTCCCTTCCAGAAGAATAGAAATGGCCACATCCTCCAAACCACTCCTTCTTTGCAAATCAAACTGAATGCGGGAATCTAACACTCAGGGGTAGGGCAGACAAGAGACCCAGTATAGTCACATGTAGGGAAAGGAATGAGGACAGAACAGAGTGGCCTCTGTACTGCTCAGTTCCACTGGCTCTTGCTTATTTCTGACCACTGATCTCTCTCCTGGGATGCGCGCTCGTGTGTGTGTACACACACACCTTTTCTGGAGATCAAATGAATTTTTATTTACCCAAAGGAAAGTTTGCAGAGTATATGTTTTACCTGTACTTTGAATTCAGCAAACAGAGCTTTCTTATTCAATTTCACAAACACAGGCACTGTGGTCTACCCTAGAGTTTAATAGGCCAAGGATGCCTGAGAATATGTATTTCTGAAAAGCTACCATAAAATGCTGATGTGCTGACCTGCAGATCACCCCTTGGATGACACTGGTGGAGAGTTTTTCTAAATCCATTTTGAGAACCTTTCAAAAGGGGCAAAGTTGTTTTCCTAATTGCTACCTTCCTCAGATCAAATTCTCCTATTGCCTTGTTGGCTGCTGCTTTTGAATTTCAAATAAAGGTAAAGCAAGAACAAGAAACAGAAAAAAAACAAAATACAATAAATATTCCGGCTTTTCTTTCCATATTTAGAATAGGCCTGAAATTACTAGTGATGCTGTTTCCTATTCCAAATACCTGCAGGGGGCACCCTTTACATTGGATTCTTCATGAACAGAGTCTCAGGGGAATTGTGGGAGGCTGCAGGTGAGTTGCTGAGAAGCGATTATATGATTACTGGTTAAACACTGATTGCTGTACCCAATAGAGTACATTGAGGGATGAATTTATGACTATTCATCTTCATTTTTGCAAACTGTTAATGCACACAAAATTTCAGTTTATCCCATCATAACCCTCCGCAATGGATAAAGAAGACACAATTATCTTTATTCTTCAGAAGATGACATTGGCCCAGAAAGATTAATGACTGTCCCAAGGTCACCCGGCCAGCTGATAGCATAACACAGACTAGAGCGTTCAGGTCTTCCCTAAATATATGAGGCTGTGAAGCAAATAATAAAAAGTATTTTAGAAATTTTAATGAATTCATTTTGGTGTTTGGTACCCACCAACCGCAGTTGGACCACATATGAATAGAAACTCAGAATTCTGAAAAGAAGTCATACATTACAGTTTGCTTTGACACATGAAGATTGTGGGTTATAGAAAAGGGAGATACACTTATTGATCTTATAGTAATATTTTCCATTCCTGACAAGGACTCACTCCCTAGGGCTGCATATCCAATAGAATACTGTAAGCTAGTGTTTCTTTTCTAAAATGAATTGAACATATTTTAGAGATTTGAGATTTCATCTGATGAAAGCCAAGTGAAGTGGTGTAATTGTTCCAAAAAATTAAACCTACTTATATCTGCTGTTCCAATACTGAGTTACCAACATGATAATAATTATCCCAAAGCTCATTAACAACAACAAAAAATATCCATCACTGTCCTATTTTGTTTCCATGATGTGGCTCATTATGTTTAGCATAGAGAAAGCACATTCTATATGGCATACCTGTGGATTTAGTTGATTGCTCACTATAAAAGGGTTTGAATCAAAGCCAATTTGGCATTCACATCCAAGGAGACTATAGGGACCTTGCAGTAAATTTACGTATATAAGAATAACGTTAGTTTATATTCTTTCGCTGCTTTTGTCTGTCAAATATCCATGGTTGAGTATTCTAAGCAGATCACATTTCAGACAGGTGGGGATAAAATAGGAAATCAGAGACACCTGAAAGTTCTTTAGCCAAGCCCAACCTGAGAACTCAACTTTGAGTTCTCTTGTAATTATTTTTTTAATGGGTAACACATATGAAAAAACATTCAAACAATACCAAGAGAGTATACAGTGAGTGAATCTCCCTCTTGCCCCAGTTTCTAGGCCTTCCAGTCTCTGTCCTTGAGGAAACCTTTGCTCTTAGCTTCCTGAGTAGTTTTCAGAGATAAACCAGCTTTTTCAGGTGCTGTGCTGGCAAGGCTCAGAGACTACCAGAAAGACCAAAGTTGACATCAGTTAGTGCTGACTTTCTAGAGGGCCAGGGTCCCAACTGTTTTGATTTGTTACCAACTGCCTCAAACACACAAAAATCACACTAGAAGAATATGTAATCATTTCAAAAGCAAGTTTATTTTCTTGTGAAGATTTTAAGGGATTTAGAGTTCTCTGCTTAAAGATATTTGGAAATATATTCAGCAACTACAGAGAAGCAGAGAAAAGGGAAGGCATTATGGTGGAAAAGTTTTTGGTAAGGAATTTTATTTAAAGTAAAATCTTCAGAACTTTTATCAGTCCCACAGACTGCCAGGGCTACTTCTAGGCAACATCATAAAATGGGCAAAGTTAATCCTTATTTAGTAATTCGAAGAAGTATATACTCCAGAACTTATTAGCTATGTGTTCTTGGGCAATTTATCCTTTTAGATCAGTATCAATAAAATGAGAATAATAATACCTATACCATAGAACTGTGTGGGGATCGGCACACAAAAGTGTAGTTGTTATTATTCTTGCCTCAGTATCTGTGTGTAGGGAATAACGTGTAGTAAATATATCTATATTACCATTTGCTTGTCAACTGTGTATGAAAGCACGAATATGAGTGCTTTGAAACTAAAAGGACTAGCTAAATGTAAGGTGTTTTTACTTATCTGAGCTTTAATAAACTTGTATTCTTATTTTAAATTATTGTTATTATCCCTAAAAAGAGAGTTGTTTTCAGATTTCTTCTGCTTTATCATCTACCTGATCACATTCTCAGCTCCAGAAAAATGCAACAGAGATTGGCTGTCCCAAGACACTGCATGCAGGTTTCCTGCCTTTGGAGGGCAGGGTGGTTAGGGGACACCTTCCTCGAACTCCCGGGGACCTAGAATTATTCAGATTATATCATATTCTACCCAATACAGAAATCTCATGTGAAAGTTTTAAGTAGCGTTCTGCTTTCCCTTCCTCTAAAGACTCATGATCATCTATTCTTGCTACTGTAACTTTAATTGTAATGTTTATATACTTTTCCAGGCTTCTAACCCTGGTCAGTTTGAAAATGACAGTGAAGTATTATGGCAACGAGGACAAGTCCCAGAATCTGTTGTCTGTCATGGTCGAGTAGGAATAAACACAGATACACCAGATGAAGCCCTGGTTGTCTGTGGCAACATGAAAGTGATGGGGACAATCATGCATCCTTCTGACAGCCGGGTGAAGCAGAATATCCAGGAGGTGAGTTCATGGGCCCTGGGCCCTCACTGACCCCAGTTGTGCTGGGTGCTCCTGACCTCAGACTCATCTGGCATTGAGCATCTTTATGTCACCTGTTGGTCTGAGATGATCACACTGCTTTATAAAGACGACTTGGAGCTGTTGGCCATCTACTGAAATTATTAAGCAGTTTCTACCCAAGAGAATGGATTTACCTGGTAGGAGAAGTGGGCAGTGACAACATGTCACTGGCTTCACACACAACAGGTCTCAGAGTTACTTTCCATAAGCCATTGCCCTTCCCTCCATGTTTGTCAACTGCCAGATCTTACCTTTGCCACTCATCTTGGAAAGTGCACCTGCTGCATGAACTGAACTGATTAGGATGAGGATTCTAATCCCTCAGTTCATCCTCTCCTGGTTCTGGCTCTTGCATTATTTCAGCTGTGTCCACTCACTGCTCCCACTTCCTTCCCCCCTTATCACTCATTCTGCTTCTTTTAAAAGCATTTTTGAGGTTGCACAGAATTGTGTTTTTAAACCACTCTTTCTCTGCTTTCCTTTTTCTTTTTTAGCTAAGTGCAGACCTAATCTGTTAATCATTGGCCCTCCTTCCAGACTGCATTCCTTTCCCAGTGCAAATCTGCATTGGTTATTCTAAACCGGCCAAGGAATGTCCTTCTTTGCTGAGAGGATTCCAAAGAATGGTTGTAATTGTAGACTTTTATGCTAGTGAAGCTATGGTTCATGTTAGAAGAGTTGTGACTTACTAGCTGGATGGAACGACAGGACTAGAAAGTTCTCACATATGTTTTCAGATTCAGTCCTAGATACTGAAGCTTTGGCCTTTGGAGATAAACTGTCTGCATTTCAGATCACACCAACTCAGTTGTGTCCGTGTAGTCGACCACTGCTTTCTACCAAGTCTCGTTGGATTGTAAGTGGACTGTAACAAGCAGGCAACTTCCTCTGTAATAACCCTGCTGCTACCACCAGGGTTGCACATTTGTTCCTTTTATCAAAAGTCTTCAAATTTTGCTCCTTGGTTGGAAGAAAATATATTAATTTAAAATAAGAAGTTTCTGGGTGGGGGATTTAGCTCACTGGTGCCACTGCCTGCCTCGCAAGTGCAAGGTCCTGTGTTCAATCCCTGGTACCAAACAATCAAAACAAAATAACAGGTTTCTGTGGAACTTCTTATATCCCTTTAAAAAGCCTTTTCCATGCAAATTAAATTTAACCCCAGTCTAGGTTCTACATGTGAAATTCCTCTACTCCCTCTGTGCTCACAGCTCCCTGATGGAATGAAGAGACTCCCAGTCTATGGTCAGGAGGGAGGTTTATCCTAAGTTTGCCAGCCTAAACTCCTAGGAGCTGGTCACAGTTATTTTACCCATGTCAAGGGATTTTTCTATGTTCATATAGAAAAAAAAGTAGGTCACTTTTTAATAGTACAAGGCTAAGCAATAGTTAATATTTTTGCACTTGCACAAAATGCAAAGTATATGTATTGTACTAAGTTATTTCATATTAGTATATTTATTTGATACACATTTGGTCTATCTGCATTTATGAAATATATATTCCTAGTAAAATTGTCTGTCCAATCTACTATCTATGGCAGAAATGAGAGAGATGAAATATTGATATGGTTCTGACAGATGTGTGAACTTTATCTTCACTTCTCCCTGACTCAGTTTCACTATGTGGGCCAGGCTGCTCTTAAACTTATGGGCTCAAGTGATCCTCCCATCTCAGTATCTGAGTAGCTGAAATTATACATGTGTGCCACTGTGCCCAGCTTTAATTTTTCCAATTTTTAATAATGAAAGAGCCAGTCTTATGAGGTCTCTGGGAAACTGGCTATGTTATAACAAAATACTGTGAACTGGGTACAGTAATTTATAAACAATGGAAATTTATTTCCCACTATTCTGGAGGTTGGGAAGTCAAAATCAAGATGCTGGCCGGCTCCATGTCTGGTAGTGGTCTTGGTCTCTGCTGTCAAAGTGGTCCTTGAATAAAGGATCTTCTCAGGGTGGAAGGGAAGGAAAGACAAAAAGGGGCTAAGCTAGTTTTCCTTCAGTCTTTTTATAAGATATTGTTCCATTCATGAGGCCAGAAACTTCGTGACTTAATCATTTTTTCCCAAAGGCCCCCAACTTAATATCACCACAATGGAGAATTTTGAAGGAGACACAAACATCTAAATCACAGCAGCAACCCTTGGTGGATTTGATTGCACACACTGGACTGGGGGTAATTTCTCATTCTTTAAGGGTGTGTGCCAACCAGGGCTGGCTTCTGGACCAGCTATTGTGAAATGCAGTAGCCCAGCATGTTCCTCAATATTGTCATCAGGGAAAATGAGTGTAGGTTGCTGCCTTTCCCTGACTCTGTCTCCTCACTCAGGGCCACAAAGATTGTGGATTAAGCACATGATTATCTGCATGGAGTCCTGGAGGAGACGTCTGGTGTTTACGCAGACATATATCCCAGACCCAGAAAAGATGATGTAGGTACGACTGAACCTGTGCAGCTAAAGCACTGGCAGGTTAAGTTTGACCCGAGTGGTGAGAAGTAGCTTAACTTGGCATGGTGCCTACTGATGTGACTAGAGAGCAGAGAGGGAAATGCAGCTTTGAAAGTGTGACAGTGAAAACTCAGCTGAATGAGGATAAAAGGACATACCCCAAACCAAGGGGAAGCAAAAATATTGATGTTAATGCAAAAAACCAAACCAAACCAAAACAAAACAAGCCATGAGGGAATTGAGAGTTAAATGTGTCAAATTCTGTGGTACAATCTGAAAAAAGTCAGCAAGCTATTTAAAAATAAAATCAAGGAAAATAAATTAGTTCAGATGAAAGCCTCAGAAGTTTTGTTTTTTTCCCAGCCACACCAGCCAGTGTTTTTGAAGACAAAAAGGGACATAGGAGAAACTGGAGAAAGCCAAGCACGTAAAGTCACCTTCAGGCCCATGAACCAAAGGCTGAAGTTCCTCAGCTTTGGGTGAGCGGGCGCCTGATGTCAGGTGGAGACTGGGCTGTGGGCCATAACCAGACCGCAGGTAGTAAGACTGCCTTTCTGAACAAACTAGAGTCCTGTGAACTGCAAGATTTTTTTTCTATGGCACAATTCCTAAGTTAATGACATAGAAACCTTGGGTGGGAGATAGCAATATAACAGAAATCAATGCATTCATGGTCAAAACTTTCCAAATCTGCCATAAGATCAAATCAGGCACCCAAATCTAGATTCTAGCTTCTTACTCAACACACGGTGATATATTCAGTGATGGCCTGTGTGAGGAGCCTGGGAAGAATTCAAAGAAGGCACAGTCTTGTCTTGTGGGTTTTCTTAGGCCAACTTTGCACACAGGGAACATGAAATGTGCCTTATCTGGCTCTGGGAAGTCCAAAAGCCAGCATTAGAAACAAAAAGAGCATTTTCTCTGAAGAATACTGTTACATAAGGTGTTTAGGTCATCAAATTAATCCTCAATATTTTACTTCATCAAAAATCTACTCAAAGAACAATGATAATAGCACTAGAGAATCTATGTCTAATGAGGTCTTTGGGGAAACTGAAGTCAAGGACCCACCGGGAAACCCTCTCAGTTGTGCGGACAGCCTACAGGAGGGCATGGGTTTGTTTGCTTTCTACCTACAGGACAGGAACCAATCTGACCCCACTTTATTCTCTGTTGGAGACTCCCACAGGCCATGCAGGAAGCAAGGCGGTAATGAGAAAGGAGCACAGGACTGCTAGCAGTGCAGGGGTAGGGAACTGTGTAATCGGTCAGTCCACGAGATATCTGCGTTGATTGCTCTCCCTTCCATTCTGTCAGGAATTGTTCTGCCATTTCACTATTTTCATTCTTTTATTTCCTTTTTTTTCTCCATTGAAGATTTTGTCAAATTCTCTTTTTAGGCACAGTAAATTCCTTGAAATGAATAAGACATAGAATCTACCCTTTATTGAATCTAAACTTTCATTAAAATCTAAACTCCAATTGAGGTGGAATATTTGGAGGGGAATTAATGACAATGTTTCTTTTGCTGTAATAAATACTTTTTAGTAACCTAAAAAACATATAAACTCCAAACAAGCTATGTTCCCTGAATATCCAGTGCCTAGGATAGCACCAGGTACACAGCAGCTACTCAATAAATATTTACTGAGCAAGTGAAGGAACCCACAGTGGTAGATATGTGCACAGAGTAATGTGAAATGGTGACTGTTTCTTCTTAACATGGCTTCAAGGCCCTTCCTGCTCTGGTCTTGACTTTTATAGCCTTGTAATGCCAAACTTTGTCTCAGTTATGTAGTTTTCATTTAGGATACTTGCTGCTTTGAGTCTTGTGTCCTGGTGTTCTTGCTGTTTATAATTCTTATTTTAGTCTCATTTTTTTTTCTACCCACATCCTAGTAGACATCTTTCCTATACTTGTAACTTAAAATTATCAATGTATTTACCCCACTTTTAGTTGATCACCTACAACATTCAAAGTATTGTACTAGAAACTGGTGATATGCTGGTGAACAGAAAACTATGGTCTCAAATAGTCTTTTCCTGTATGGTGTATACCTTGAAGGGAAGACAGAGAATAAAGTCGACACAACTAGTTGTCTGGTGTAGCTGTGATTTGTTCTGGGCAGGAGAAAGTGCAAAGAACACAGAAAACAGGGGGACACTTTCTAGTCTTGTATTTAGGAGGAGGAGAAGGTAAGAGTTTTTAAGCAAGTAAAACAGCATGAGCAAGGGCCCTGAGGGGCAAAGAGCAGAACATATTTGAGGAATTGAAAGAAGACAAGCTCTCGATTGGGCTTCACCATCTCTAGGAAGCTTTATTCTTGGCTCCCCTAAAAATATGTTAGGTAGCTCCTCAGAGCTGTGAGGATGGTCATAGTTTTAGTAACACCCTGCATTTTTCTCATTATAATTATATGTGATGTGTCTGTCTGCCTTCCTGTTGAGACCAGAAACTTTAAAAGAGCAATCATTTTTCGAAAGCCCCAGTATTTAACAGTGCATGATATATTGAAGGTGATTAGTAAGTGTTAATTAAATGAAACAAATAATGAATTGATCTTCGCTTCTGGTAATAGTAGTTATTAAAACAGCAAAAAACTCAAAATTATACCACGAGATAAGTATCTGAAGTAAAGTTAGTCCTTTTAGCCAAATGAGTACTAGCACCCATTTGTTATAACCAGCCAGATGGGAGAGCCCTGACTGTGGAACAGCTTTCCTCGGCTTCGTAGAGTAGGTCAAGGAAGGAGTTGTCAGCCATAATAGGGGTTTTGTTAAAACAGCAGCAGCAACAACAAGAAAAGCATATCAGATGCTTCCTCTAAACCATAGACGAATGCCCAGGCAGTATGTTTCTAATTGCTGAGACACTACTGGTTTCATAACTCAGTAATATTCCAGGCAAGGGCTCTACTGCTGACTTACATTCCCAACTCAGAAATATTCTAAAAAAATTTTTTGAGGAACCTACAGAAGGTGTCCAGTTTTTTGTTTGTCAAATAGGAAAATGGATCCTGCTAGTTTCAATAAGTCATTTAAAAAAATAACCACAAAGAAATCCTTTGGCTTAAACACTTTTAGCTTTAAGGAAAATTCACTGCGTTGTGGTTGTTACCATTTTCCTGGGACTCAGTGAAATTGAGGACTCTACAGTGACAGGAATGCCTCTGGACACAAGAGCAGGGATCTCAGAGGCGGATGCCTTGGTTAACCAGTGACTTGGGGCACCCAGCTTCCTAGCAAAGCAGGAGGTCTGAGTCCTGAAGGACCAGTAGTTGAATAATCCAGACTTGTAATCCACTTGAAGGAATTTTCTCTAACAAAAATGTTTAAAAACAATTTGATAATCTAGGCCCTTGAACAAAGCACTGTATTTTCAATTTGCAAATACAAGTTTTGCTATTAACCTGTATCATTTGAAAATGATACCTTATGATCCAGATTAGCTGTTGTATTTCTACAAAGTGAAGAACCTCTTCTTAAAAGGAAGATTCAGTTATCAGGGGAGAAAAATAGGGCAAGAACAGTGACTGATCAAGATTTTGCCCTATAGTATAGGTTCAAAAAACCCTGAGTCAGTTTATTAGTTGGAGGATGGAAATCACTGATGTGAACCTTACAACTTTGGCTCCTCTAAGGAGAAAGAGAAATTTCTCTTACACTAATTGGACAAAAAAGAGAACAGTCCCATTGTCAATATTCCTAGTCTCTCTGGGCATGGATTTGAATAGCAAATATCTAAGAACTGTACATCTGCTCTTCTTTAATTAATTTAGGTTGACACAAATGAACAGCTAAGAAGAATAGCACAAATGAGGATTGTTGAATACGACTACAAACCTGAGTTTGCATCTGCGATGGGAATACACACTGCCCACCAAACAGGTATACACACAAATTCCCTTTTTAATTTTGTGTTGTCAGCCATTGAAGTTTAATTCCTTCTTTATTTTGAGGTTGTCTTCTATGGCATTTGATAACACCCTGGTGCTCCACCTCATCCCCTGAGAAACCCATACTCACCAGATCAGGGAAAGTTAAAGGATTTCTGTGTCATCTCCTCTAATACCTCCATTTCTGCACCTTAATGTCCTAGTGGGGTCTTCTTAATACATTTTTTCTTTTCCCTGGAATCTTCTTGCTCATGAGATAAGGGTTGAGGCAGATGATAGCTCAAACTGTGGAAGGGGCCATTGGGCAGTTTGGAAATGCAGGAAGGAGCTGGAGGGTAGGAAGGTGGGTGTAGGAAAGAGAAAGTTTATTCTCCAACCCAATAATCCTAAAGAAAGAAGGAATATTTAGGGGTAGGGGCCTCTTATAGTAAAAGAAAGGAAATCAAGCAAATGCCCCACCTTTTATTCTATGTACAGGGATTTTAAGGTGTTTACTCACCCTTTCCAACATTTGTCAGAGAGTCTTTAAATAGAGAGTTAACTAACCATGCTCTCACTTTGAGTCCTGTAGTTGTTCTTGACTCAAAGTTTCCTCTTTGCGTAAAATGTATTGTAGATCAAAGCCAAAGCTTAGAAAGAATAAACATCTATTTCCCAAGATGTCCTGTGGCTATCAGGGTTTCATCCTGACGTAGACCTGCCAGGATTTCCTGCCAGCAGTCTTTCTCTGAATAAATCTGTTGGAGTGTTTTGTATATAGGAATGATTGCCCAGGAAGTGCAAGAGATCCTGCCCAGAGCTGTGAGGGAGGTTGGTGATGTCACCTGTGAAAATGGAGAGACACTAGAGAACTTCCTCATGGTTGATAAGGTAATGCATCACTGAATAGATATCTGTTCCCCATGAATAAGCCCTTTGTATGGTGGCACAATGGACTGAAACATCTCACCAGGAAATGCACATTAAAAAAGACTTCTTCACCTTGCTATGAAGGGAGTTGTATCAATTATAGACACATAAAAGGTGTAATTTAAGGATGTCCTCATCACAAGTGATGCCAAATGTTTGAGGTGATGGATGGCTTGGTTGGTTGGCTTGGTTGTTCCATATTGCATTAAAAAATCATAACATCATTTTGTCTCTCTTAAATATGTACGGTTATATTTGTCAATATGTAGTAATAAGAAAAGAAGTCCCATAAGAGAAAAAGAAAAAGGAATACACAATAATAATTTCATTTCAGCAGGGATTGCTGGAGGAAAACTGGCATTGGAAAAGTCCACTTAGCATCAGTGCTATTTAAAAAAGGGTTAAACATAACAATGAACAGTGACAAAAAGTTTGATTAGACTTCATCTATAAAAATGGAACTGAAACTTATGAAACTATATATTATCTTATGTTACACAACTTCAATTATAAGCATACAATGTGCTCTTTCTCAGAATGATTAAAGACTGGAGTGCTGACTTTCTTTTAGACCATAGTTTTGATGAAATATTTTTGACTTTCACAGTATAGTCATAAAGTGGGTCAATTTTATGAAGATATTCAGGGTCCCCTCATTAATCCCCAAGAGCTTGTCTTGATTCCTTGATATTCACATTCTTCCCTTTTGAAGGAATGTCATCATGCCTCTAGCTTGGCTCCCCTCACCGGTCCAGCCTGCCAGTTCCTTGTTTGTTGATACAGTGTGTGTGATTTGAGTAGTTCCCTGATATCAGGTCCATCAATTCTGTGAAACCTTGCATCTTTTGTGAAGTTCACAAATTTGGTTTGCTGCTGACTTATTTTACATTGCATTTTTGTATTTAATGCTGAGAGGACAGTCTGATTGCCATAGGGATTTTGTAGTTGTGGGGAGAGATGTTGGAGTGGAGACTAATTTGTAATTTGTCAGTTCATGGGAGCAGTGCTTCTCAAACTTCAAAGTGCACACACATCACTGGGGATCTTATTAAAATGCAGATTCTGATTCTGCAGGAATGGTGTGAGGCCCTAGAGATCCTGCAGTTCGAGTTAGCTTCCAGGTGTGACAATCTCACCATCCCTGTGGGTCACAAGTCACACTTGGAACAGCAAAACAAACTGTGCCTTTTCACACTAGGCACCTCCATCATCCACTACGTATAAGCCCCAATCAGAAAGCACTCAAGTAACAGCATCTTGGAGGCCTGGTCAGTCCTTGACTGCACAAGCTGAGTGACAGAAGCTGACTTACTGCCTTCTCCTTCCCACATAACACATCTGTACAGAAGGAAACGTTTAGTTGCTCTCTGGCAGACCTAGGATATCATGCCATTTGTGAGGTATAGCAGGAGGAATTTATTTACTTATTTCCAAATTTTTTATTGCAGTAAAATACATACAATGTAAAATTTATCATCTCAACAACTTTAAGTGTACAGCCAAGTGACAGTGTTGTGTAATTATCATCGCCATACATCAACAGAACTCTTTCCATTTTCTAAAAGTAGAACTCGGAGTCCACAAAACAATAACCCCCCATTCCTCTCTTCCCCTAGCCTCTGCCATCCGGATGATTACACTTCCTGTCTCTATGATTTTGACTGAGTTAAGTACCTCATATAAGTGGAATCATACAGTACTTCTTTTCTGTGACTGTTTCACTTCACTTAGCATAATGTCCTCCAGGATTCATCTATGTTGTGGCTTATGTCAGATTTCCTTCCTTTTAAAGGCTGAATAACGTTCTCCTGTATGTATAGACTACACTTTACTTGTCCATTCATCTATTGGCAGTTGGTTTTGCAATTTAATAAAATAAGTTGTGAGTGATACTTCAATGAATATGTGTGTAAATGATATCTATCTTGAGTCCTTGTTTTCAGTTTTTGGAGGATATGTGTACAGAAGTGGAATTGCTAGGTTATAGGTGGTACTTTTGTTTTTGAGGAACAGCCATTCTGTTTTCCAAAGTGGCTGCATCATCCCCAGTTACAATGCTCAAACATTTCAGTGCTTGCACTTTCTCACCAATACTTGCTACTTTCTGGGTTTTTGTTTTGTTTTGTTTTGTTTTTTATTTTTTTTAAAGAATAGCATCCAATTGGGTGAGGTGTTATCTCGGGATAGTTTTGCTTTTCATTTCCCTAATGGTAGCGATGCTCAACATCTCTTCATGTGATTATTGGCCATTTGTTTATCTTCTTTAGTGAAATGTCTGCTCAAAGCCTCTGTCCTTTTGAATTATGTTCTTTTGTTGTTGTTGAAAGTTAGGAGTTGTCTATTTATTCTGGACCCAAGTCACTTATCAGATATATTATTGCAAATAATCTCATACATATTGTCTTTTCATTCTCTTAATAGTGTCTTTTTATGTATGAAAGTTTTAAATTTTAATTTGATGACATCTACTGTATTTATTAGCCTTTGTTTTTCATATCCAAAAAAATTATTGCCAAATCCAATGTTGAGAAGATGTTGATTCATGTTTACTTCTAAGAATTTTATCTCTTACATTTATGTCTCTGATCTATTTTGAGTTAATTTTTATATATAGTATTAGGTAAAGTCCAACTTCATGCTGCTATATGTAGATATCCAGATTTCCCAGCACTTTTTGTTGAAAAGACTTCTTTCCCCATTGAATGACCTTGGTGCCCTTGTCAAAAAGTATTTGACCATAGCTATAGAAATTTATTTCTGTATTATCTATTCTATTCCTATGATCTCTATGTATCACACTGTTTTTTTTTTTGTTGTTGTTGTTTTGTTTTGGGTTCTGGGGATCTAACTTGGGACCTTGCACTTGTGAGGCAGATGGCAGAATCACTGAGCTAAATCTCCTGTCCTATACTGTTTTGAGAACTATAGTTTTATAGTAAGTTTTGAAATTAGGAAGTGTGAGTATTCCAGATTTGTTATTCTTTTTCATGATTTCTTTGATGGTTGTGATCCCTTGAGACTCCATCTGAATTTTAAAGTGGGTTTTTCTTCTTCTGCAAAAAATGTTATGATTTTCATAGGGATTGCATGTAATGTATAGATCACGTTGTATAACCATATTGTCTTTCAGTCTATAAACATGGGTCATGTTTCCATTTACTTATGTTTCCCCTAATTTATTTTAGCATTATTTTATAGTTTTCATTGTATAAATCTTTACCACACTGGTTAATACATATTTTATCCTTTGATGCTATTGTAAATGGAATAGTTTTTATAATTTCCTTTTCAGATTGTTTATTATTCATGTCTTAGAAAAGCAATTAATTTTTGTGTGTGACTGTGTCTTGCCACCTTGCTATTTATTTTTATTTTTAACAATAAAGTACAGAAGTTTCCAATAAATTATGTTAAAACAAAATGTGGCATATTCATAGGTGCTTGTGTAGTAAAATCACCCTTACTCATGCATTTTCTAAATTTTTTGGGGGTGAGAGGAAAGGAGGGCATAGCCATTGGTCACAGGGCAGGTTGCGAGCATGTCACCTGGCAGCTAAGGTAGCAGTTAAATCACTTTTGGATGTGGCCCAGCCTTGGACACTTAGGAAAGGAGTGTTCATGAACCATATATGTAGATCATGTCTTCTGCCCAGGGCCTTTTAATAGTCACTGTTCAGCAAAGTAATTATTTTTCCCCTCTGCCCAGCAGAAGCTTTCCACTCCCCAGGTGAGTTGAAGGGGGCAGTTGAAACTGTTAGTGGTAGGAGGTCCAAGGGCCACCTCCCTTCTCCTAGGAGAGGCCATAACTCAAGCTCCTTCCTAAGAGGGGAAACCCAGGTCTCTGGGAAAGTAGGAGTGTGACAATACTGTTCCAGGCAGCCAGTTCAGTGTTACCTGTGGAGAAAACCATGTGAAGGCAAAATTCTATTTATAAATAAGCAAAACTGGTAGGAGTCCAAAAAAGAAAAGTTGTTACTCTTTTTGTAGCAGGACCAAGTGGTGATATAATCTGTGAGAGACACTGTTAAGGCCATAGCTTTTTACAGAAACTGTTACTCTAAAAGCCAGTGGAACATCTCCCACCCTGGTGAGTCAGGAGAAGCCCAGCTCTGGTCTCTGGATGCATTCTGAGGTAGACTTTTTGCTAGCTAATCCTCAACACCTTGGACTGTCCCCTCCTCGCACTGTTAAGGGCTCACAAAGCATCTTCTCTATTCTTTCTCATTAAGAATGCAAGGAACTCCACTCCTCTTGTCTCATGTTCTTTGTTAATTGTGAAATGAGCGAGATACATGGGAACGTCCTGCTTTCCTAGCCTCCTACCCACTCACGTGGGCAGTGTGGTAGTTCCAGTTGCCACATCAAGGGCTGCTTGTTTTAAGGAACTCTGGTAGGATTTCTGGGCTTCAAATGCTGTAGTAACTGGCAGAAGTCAGATTAAGGTACAGTCTTTCTGTTCCTCACTCTATTTCACTTCCACCACCTAATCCCTTTTAATAAAGAAAATTTCTTTGAGCCTGAAATGCAAACTAGACATGCTTGTGAGAGTGTCAGTGCTGTTTCATTTTCACAAGTGTGTTGCAACTTTACACCAAAACAGGAGAAAAGAATGGCTGGATCTTTACAGACTGCCCATGAGCTAACCAAAGTTAGTAATGTTTGTCCAAGTTAGTACAAGCAGCTTTTCTTCCTCTCCTTTAAACTTTTCTTATCTGAATAATCTGCTTCTTTTCATAAATTTCTCATGGTGTCCTCTCCACCAGTGAAGTCCCAGTGATGGGTGGTAGATTGAGAGGGGTCAGGGTTGAGGCTGAGGACAAGATCCCAAGGAGAAAAACAAAGGGTACTTTACCTTTTTAGTTTTTTTCATCTGCATCTTCATTTGGAATTTTATTTATTTGTTTCTGTGATTATGTGGGAGTAAGTGGTTATTATTCTTGGGAATTATTACTAGGGTACTTCAGATAAAAACAGCATATTCTATACATAAGAGAATTTCTCAAAACTAATTCACAATTATATGAAGATAGGATGTGTCTTGTGAATAATTAGTTCACAGATAAATTGCGCCTATGTTTTTTTTTTTTTGTAGTTCAGGCTGGCCTTGAGTGAGCTCACTATGTAGCCCACGCTGGCCTTGAACACATGGCAATCCTCCTGCCTCAGCCTCCATGGTGCTGGGTTTACAGGCATGTGCCACCACTACTGGCAATGCACTTTTTTGTTTTTTAAATCGATGCTACAAGCCATCTTACTATCACTTAATATATAGTTACTTTTATTCATTTAATTTATTTTTCCTTGCAATCACAGGATGCAGAAAATTGTCTACTTGAATCATGAAATTGTTAAGTGACACTTGGCTCCTGTCTTCAGGTAGCTTATATTCTTGGAAGGGAGTGAATAGACAATGATGTGAGTAATCGAGCTCTAAATTACAGTGTACACACTGTGGGATGCATCAGTCGGGCACTCTCTGTCCAGAAGAAGAAGAGGGCCATCTGGGCTCTAGGAAGAGGTTCATAAATGTAAAGGAACAGGGAAGACTTAGACAATCAGAGGAAGTCACTGGTGGACCTCTGTGACTGACTGTGTGACCAAGGGAGGGTGTATGGCCACTTAAGTCTTCCATTTTCTCATCCACAATATCCAAATGGACACAGTTATCTTCTTTTGGCATATCTCCAGTATTTCAGCTCCTTTTATTCTTTTCATTTTTCTTCCAAACTACCATAATGATGACCTAAATGTCTTGCTAGCCACCAGTAGAATTATCTTCCTTAAAAACCGAACTAAACCAATCAAATCTATGATCATATAAAATCCTTTTCCCCCATATTTGTTTTTTCATTGGCTACAGACTGTTACAACTCTTCAGCATCTGGATCAGGTCTTCTCTTTCTAACTGATTTCCTACCACTCATACCAACCCCTCAACCCCTTAACACCAGTATATGATGACATATGGAACAATAACCTTCTCACCTCTTTTCAATTAAGCTGGGCCCTTCCTTTTCCTGTACTGCTTCCCTTACCTCTCTCTCTCTCAGGGGCTTCCATTGTGTCCCTTATCTGGGCACACAGGCATGTTTTTTCTGAGCGTTCCTCCAATGCCAGCCTTTTCCTCTGATCCTCAAACCAAAAAAAAAAAAAAAAAAAAAAAAGAGGACTCTCTCTTTAGGTGATCTTGTCATCTTAAGGTTTGGACTTCTGTGTTGAGGCCTTCCTCAACTACTCCTCCAAAATAGTCTCTGCATCACTCAGATTGACTTTGTGAGGTTCAAAGTCACTGCCCAGGGGGGATAGTACCTTTGCACTGATTAGGAAAAGGTGCCCCTGGCTGCAGACTTTGCCTGCCCCCTCCAGCTGGACCTCTGTGTTGTGCACAAACTGCAAACTTGTTCATAGCAGCTTGGGGAGTATTTGTTCCTGACTAAAATTATCTGTTTATTTGCCTACTTGTTCTTTGACAAGCTCTCTAAATAGTTGTACGAGGGCAGAAATTGTCTGTGTTTTTAAAAGTTGTTTCTTCTATTCTTACTGTGGCTTTTGCCCCAGGACTTCTTGTACTGTAGGAATTCAACAAATATTGGTAGAATGAATTAATGAGTTGTGTGATGTTCCCTGTTTGATCCTACACCTTTAGGCCTCTGAAGATAAATCTTGTGTAGTATTTATCACATTATGCTGTCATTTTTTTCCCCTTCTGGTTTCCTTCACTAGAAAGTGAGATTGTGGAGTTCAGAAAATATGCCTCCTCAATCCTGTGATGATTGGTACAGTATCTGATACTTTGCAGATAACTCTGATAAGAATTTGTTTATGTTAAATAAATTTTTGAGTACTAATGAAGGGAAAAGAAGAACTTTTTTTTTTAAACATAAAGCCATCTGACAGAAAAGTGATTTTTCTGGGGGAAAGGATGGGTTCAGTTTTGACTTTCAGATATCAACTGAGCAGTCAGATGAGATGTTCAGAAAGTGACCAGGAAGGAAGAACCTGGGAGAGCAGTTGGGGGTCGAAGCTTCTTCTCTCCAAGAAAGATCATGGATGGTGGTCACAGATGGAATGTCTGTGTTCAAATCTGGCCTGCCCATAGTTTTCCCTCCTGGTGTCTTAAAAACATTCAAATTTGTTGCCTACATTTAAAAAGCAGACGACGATCTTAACACAAATGTCAAACTTTGGGCTTCCTTGAAATATGAGAAGTTGTGGAGACACGGTGCTGGAGTGAGGGCCCCCCAGTAGGGACTTCATGGTTCCTCTTGTTGCTGTTTCCTGATGCCTGTATGATCTTACAGGTTTTAGAGTTCATACAGAAAGAGAAGGACCAAAGACCAAAGGCAACAACTTTGAGAACATACCCAGTTAGGGCCTACGACAAAGGAGAGGGCCTGTGATACTCGGGGATTGGGTGAAAGCAGGGGAAACCTGGGGCAGTGAGCAAAGAGGAAATGGGAAGAACATAGATGAGACAAGAGGTTCCCTTTGAGACATTTGACAATGGGTATAAGAAACATGCTGGCTTGTCTAGGAAGTACTGCTAGATTGTCGGTCAGTTCTAATTCATAGCAGTAATGCAAGAGCCTATTATGTTCCTAGATTCTTATCAACACCTAACATTACCAGACTTTCTAAATGCTGCAATTCTGATTGAGTTAAATAGCATCACACTGTTTTATGTTTGCCTTTTCTTTATCAGTAAAAAAGTGGTGCATCTCTTTCTATTAGCTACTTATGTGCCTCCTGTTTGTTGGTTGGCCCTGTGTGCCATTGGTTTATGTCTTTTTCAGGATAAGAATACAATTTTAATTTGACTATCACTTTGTTCTTTTTCTATGCTCCCTAAAATAAAACTAATATGCTAAATCTATAGTAGTAGCTTTAGATAATGACAATTATTTTTTATTTCAATGGCTGGGCTTCTTTCCTAGTACTAATTATAACTTAAAACTATGACTTATTTGTTGTTTATACTTAGTATTGGTCAAATCTCCCTTACTGGAAAATATACTCTGTGGAGGGTAGAGACTGTCTTTGATTTATCTCCAATTAGTGCTTAGGAGAATATCTAACATATCATAGGTGCATAATAAAGAACTATTGATTCTATAGACTAATTGAACATTAAATTTATCCAAGGGGAATCATAGACACCCTCAATGTCCTCTGAAGGAGCTCATCAGTCACCATGAGAAGCCAAGAAATGAAAAAAGTACAAACTGAACATATGCCAAGCTAACTAGAAACCTGCTGAAAACTCAACTAGAAGCTAGAGCTACCACATGATCTCAACAGCATGCTTTTCTTCTCTTTCCCAACTACATTATTACAGCAAACCTCAACATCATATCATTTTATTATAGATACATTAATATCTTTAAAAAAGGAAAGACAAGACCATCTCTTAAGAACTAAACCACAATATTATCATACATAAAACTGTATAGAAATTTTTTAATATCATCAAACCCAATTGCTGCTGAAACTTCCCCAATTTTCATATATATACAGATTTAGGGTTTTGGGCCAGGGATTTAGCTCCATGGTTTTGGTGCCTGCTTTGAGAGCACAAGGACCTGAGTTCCATCCCCAGTACCAAAAAAACAAAAGCAAAAACAGATATAGGGTTTTAGTAACCATTAAGAATCGTTGACTAAATCAGTTGTTTTACTGGGGCTTTAGAAAATAATAATATTCTATCATTTCTTTTTTTTT
>NW_022900927.1:34613188-34624883 GCF_012274545.1 Fukomys damarensis
TTTTTTTTTCAGCTTTAATTGAGTTTATTGGTACATTTTAGGGATACAGTACAGTTACATTCATTGTTGGGATCTTGTACCTCTACATGACAAGTCTTGATTCTCATTTTTTCCCCTTACCTCTGCCCTCCCTTCACCCCCTCCTCCCCTCCCCATCTACAAACACTTTATTTTCATCTTTTCATTCTCTCACATTTTTTTCTTTTCCCTTTTTACTCTTCCCCTACCCATCCCACCTTCCCTACACCTTTAGCTCCTTTCTTCCCATTTCTAAATGTCAGTAATCTTATTGGAATCTTATGCATTGTTGCAGATTATTCACACCAGGGAAACTATTCGGTATTTACATGTGTGTGACTTATTTATTTCACTTAGGAATATATCTTTTTTATTTATTTTCTGGGATTCTTCTAAAATGAAGAATTTCTCTTTATCAAATATGTAGCTGATATGCAGGAAAGGCAGGACACAATGTCATTCTTTTTTTATTTACTAGTTCTCCAAAAAATGACTTAAACTCTTATACCTTCCAAAGGTAACTAATAAAATATTTTAAAAAATTGAATAGGGTTTTGGGGACTTTTCAAAGACATTTAATTCTTTGATCTATTATAGTACCTAGCCCTGTGATGTTCTGTCTTTGACCAATGGGAACTTTTGGCCCTGAGTCATTTTGACATGGCTACAGAGCTTTGCTATGGTGTCTCTTTGTTCGTATATTGTAAGGTGTTTCACGATTGCTTGGCAAGTCCCTACTCCAAACCTGGAATCCCTTGTTCTCCAAAAGGCTCTGGTTCCTTTCAGTGGGCATGGCATTTAGCGACTACAGTGGGGGCCCTCTTTGTTAGTAGGTTGGGAAATATTTTTCCCCAGTCCTTTATAGTGGATGTAGCTAGGAGATAATTCATAGTAATATTACTAATTTAAATGTAATTTTGCCAGGATTTTACTTAATGTTTTGATATTATATTTATACCTCTTTCCTTAAATGATAAAAATTGTTTTCTAACATAATTGTGTATTTATTTTAACCAACTATAAATGTAAGTGTGTATAATCCATCACTATTATTACTAGCAATATTTAAAAGTTTCTATTTTCTTTGCTTGTTATTTATGTTTTTTGCTTTTAGGATATATCCATCTATGAATGAACTTATTACATATTTTGAAGGTTTATTTATTTTGTAGTAGTTAGGACTGAACTCAGGGCCTTTGTCCTGAGCTATATCCCCTCCTCTTTTCTAAAAAAAATTTTATTTTGAGACAGGATCTTGCTTAGCCACTAAGTTGCCCAGGCTGGGATTGAACTTTTGATCCTCCTGCCTCAACATCTCAGAGTGCTGGGAGTATAGGAGTGTGCCAGCATTCCCAACTTACTTTGAAGACATTGAAAATAAGTCCTTTCTGTATGGTTAAACCAGAAACTCAAAACCAAAGTAGGTTCATTTGTTTACTTTCACTTTTTAATTTTTATAGGAGGCTTTTGGCTAAATTATACTTTCTCATTATTTTAAATATCCACATTATTCTAAAGACAAATTATAAAACATGGTACATTCAGAGAATCTGGTTTCCATCCATTCACTCACATTTTTTTTCTTCTTTCCCATCCTGTGTAAGAATTTTAAATTAGTTTTGGGGTTATCTTTCCTTTTCATCAGTGCAAGAAAATATGTGGGGTTTTTTTATTTTGCTGCTTTTTTAGACAAAAAGTAGAGTGCCATGCCTACTGCTAGATATTTGCTAGATATTAATAAGTTCAATGAATTTGTAATTTTTGATAGATTTTGAAAAATATTTGATAACACTTCAAGAAAAATATATAGGATTTTCTGATGAGTTTTGAAAAGCCAATGCAGGGATGTCTGTTTCGGTTTTCAAATTTTAAAAAAAATTTCCTTCAGATAAGCATAAGCTTCAGTTGCCATTTTGCATACAAGATTTCTACTTGTCTAAACTGCTAATTCAGCACCTTTCTGTTCACTTTCCTGTGTTTCTCCTGAGTGTTTCTCATGGGTAAAGATAAGTGCTAAATACTGGTGAGATGAGCAAATGAAGGAGCATAACGGCTGCCTTCCAAACTCGCAATATGGGCGGGAGACAGGCATATGACCCCTGGTGCAAGGCAAATGGCCAAGTGAGGAAACCGTACATACTTTGAGGACATTTTAGAAGACAGGGTGTCTTCCGGTCAGTGGCCTCTGGGAAAGTCCTGGGTGTGATGGGATTTGGACTAACCTTGAGGAAACCCTTTTATGAGAGGTAACTATTAGAATAAGGGCTCAGACATGGGGGTCTGAGAATGTTCAAGGGGCTTCATTAGACCTCTGTGGCTGATCTGGGAATTTAAGAGAGTCCTGCAGTGTTTCACAAGATACACTTGTTTTTAAACTATAAACTGAGCCTTAAAAATCTGTAGTGTTCAGCTGTTGATTCCTTTCTGAATGACTGCTTTCCTCACTGAGAGTGATTGCTCTGAGCTCCAGTTTGTGTTACGAGAATCTCAAAGACGTGCAACCTGGAGTCAGACCTCCTCACCACAGTCTTGAGTCACCGATTTGGGTTTTTCACTTTACAGTAGTGGACCAGACTCTGTAAGTCCTAGAGGGTGTTGTGAAACTTTCAACTTTTAAGAGGAAAGAAGAAAAAGGAAGTTATGGAGTCAGAATGTGATTTCACAAAATCTTCCCAGCTTTGTGGGGTTTTTTGTTTTTGCTTTTGTTATCTTTATTTTTTAGCCGAGAGATAGATGCACATGTACACATGACAACTGTATTGTGATTGTGTGGGTAGAAGAGGTCATGTCCTAACCTCTCTGGTTTTAGTTGATTTCCCCTTTCTTTCCCTTTCTGATGTGTCAGTGACTTTCGCTGAACAAAAAGTATTAAGTGTTTTAAAAAATGTTTGTTTGTGTAAAAAGGTTACTAAAATGTAAATCGTACATGAGATGTTAAAGCAGAAATTAACACCTCAAAGATTTTCCTCTCATTTGTAATTGAAGAAACTGAAGTCTAAAGAGCTTCTTACATTTTACTCGAGGCCTCACATCTAATAGGTTGTAGAACTCAGAGAAAAGCCCAGATCTTCATTTATCCTTCTTTCACCTGAACAATTTGATGCACAATTTCACCAGGGAGAGCTGGAATCATTTTTTAATGGAGATTTAGTGATGAGCACACAAATCAACATTCAGAAGTCTATTCTGCCTTTCTTTTTTATGAGTTTTAAATATAGCGTAATGGCCATTGAAAAGAAATCTTTGGATTTCAAACTCAACGTTCTTCAGCTCCAATCTCTCTTAAGTTACAAGGACATATTTCCATTTTATTGCAAATTGTACAGAAGCAGTTTTACTACATAGTCAGTAGTTTAGCAAGACTGCTTTAAGTTTCAAACCTCTCTAGATTTATCTTGAATGAACTTGAAGTTGCAAGTGTATAGCCATTATCAATGGTGTGTTCTGACTATCTTTGAATGAGATGTAGAGAGTTCCTTGATGCTCTCAAACTTAATTTATGTACTTTCTATTCTTTTCTTTTTTAGGACCAAATCTTCATGGAAAATGTAGGGGCTGTGAAGCAGCTCTGCAAACTAACCAACAACCTTGAAGAAAGAATAGAAGAATTAGAAATATGGAATAGAAAGCTGGCCAGGCTAAAGGGGCTCAGCAGTTCCAAATCCACAGCCAGTCAAGCAAGTTCAATCAGGTATATGCAGCATATCCATACAAGTCTGGGGAAAGAAAGAGTGGGCTCTTTCCATAACTACATCAGTCTAACTGGTCTACCTGATTATGAAGTTGCTTTTCTTCTCTTAGAATATTTTTAGAACACAGTTGCCTTATGTGGTAATTTTCTTAATTTTTTTCTGCTGCTTCTTTAAAAACAAAACACAAGACATATTTTTAATCGCAGTTGCTATACTAGGAAAAGCTAAATTTTAGCAAAAGGATGACTTCTCTTTTCAGAAGGAGAAGTAGTAATTTCTCTATTTAGAAAATCATGTTCGGTCCTCAGGGGGGAAAACTTTTATAATTTGTTTTTATTAATTAAGGAAGTAAGTAGTATTTCCTGGGGTCTAGTTCCAAGAAAAAGAGAAATGTAATGCTTAATGTATTCACTTATGCTTGCTGATGTTTTTTTTGTTTGTTTTTTTTTTTTTTTTTACACACAGAGAGCTCCCAATTGCTTTGACTTTTCTTTTTTCAAATTATCACTCTATTGCAAAAGAAAATCATACTGCTGTGTTTGTGACAGCCTGGGCCTTTGTCATATAGCTCCTGGAAAAGCATCTGAATAGTAATCTATTTTCTCTCTCTCTTTTTAAAGCAAACTTAGCAGAGCTGTTAGTACATCTTCTCCAAGAAGGGCTATTCCCCAAAACCCCAACAAGGTAAACAGACTTAAATTTATAATAAAGAGATGATATTTTCTATACAAAATAATAAATTTTTAGAGAAATAGATCAAACCTCCTCATTTATTTGTTGATAAATTTCTCTAGTTTTTATCCTTATGCATTCCAGGTACTTAGCTACTAACCCTTTAATGGATATTTTTAAAGAGCAAACATTTTGAGAAAAGGATCCAAAACATGTCCATTTCAGAAATGTTATCTTGCCATTTATATTGTTCCCCCAGGTGAAATTCAAGAGTTTCCACTTGCTTATGGCCATGGGCTGCAAGATCCATGTGTATGACGTGATTTTATCTAGTTCCTTATCTTTGGCTTCAGATAACCCCCAAAAGACTTCAGTTCCTAAAATCTCCTTTCACCCTTTGATATTTAATATTAAATATGAAAATGGAAGGATAGATATTCGCTTGCTTTCAAAGGTTGGATTATGATGTTTTCATTAACAAATAAAAGCAACTTACATCAAGTAGGATAACATTTCCAATAAAAAGTGAAGCTTAATTGTTTGTTAACTTGAAGGATGCCCTTTCCATCGCAGAGATGTGTCATGAGGGAGACGCTCTAACAGTCCTTTCCTCGCTGCAATTCACAGAGAACTGTGAAACTCAGCCTGGTCCCTCTGATCTATCACTGGTCCAAAGGTGACCCTTCCTAAGAGAGGATATGCATGGCTTCAACTGTACCTTATTAAAGGCTGAACTGATGCTTGGGCTACGCCTCTGGTTACTCTCTTCATGCACCAATGTGTTGAGCTATTCTAAAAGGATTCAAAAATAGTTCAAAATTCTTCTACTAAAAACTAGTTAAATATTATGCTGCTGACAAGTTTCTTGGTGTACCAGTAAACCACAAACACATGGATAAATATATATGTAGACATGTTCTGGGCAACTGAGTCACTTTGGAAAACAGATTATAGTTTCTATCTTACTAATATTGTTGATAAGATTGCTAAAGCCCTTTGCACAGTAAAACACAAAATACTGAAAATATGTAGGAAAGATGTCATTTGTGCTAACCAATTTGCAATAGAATGGTGAGAATGGTATATACATCCGTAGCAACCCTGATAGATGAAATTTAGTCACGTACAATCTCTGAATCTCTACCTTGTACTAGGAAAATAAAAATTCTTTTTTTTTTCACACTTATCTCAGAATATCAACTAGAATGTATGGTCATGAAGCAGGCCCTGGGTCTGTCTTCCTCTCTGTGTGTCCCCAGGGGCTAGCACATAGTGGGCACTTAAGAAATATTTGTCAGGGGCTGGGGATTTAGCTCAGTGGTTCCAGTGGCTGCTTCACAAGCACAAGGACCCCAGTTTGAGCCCCAGTACCAAAAAAAAAAAAGAAAAAAAGAAAAAGAAAAAAAGGAAAAGAAAAAAAATATTTGTCAGATGAATACCTGTGTAGCCAGCCCAGTCGGAAGATATTCTCTGAAGGCTCACAATTTAAGTTAAAAGCATTAAGTGGCTCCATGTTTTGGATGTGGGGCTTAGGTGAGACTTGGGATGTGGTCATCAGGTCCAGAATTTATGTAGTCAGTAAACTTCAATCTTGCAGTCTTTATAAGAGGTCATCAGGAGGCCAAGATAAAGTCAGATGTAATCTCTTCTCCTATGGGATTATAGCACAGCAAGGGAAGAAGGAAAAAAAACAGAAAGAATGGGTTTACCTAGATGTGATAGATACTGCAGGGACTCAGTGCTGCAGAAGTTTTGCAAGCACCTACCCTGAAAGGCAGAGCGTGCTTTACTAGACAGCAGTGAGCCTGGGGGTGCATTTCAGATGGAATAGCATCAGTGGAGTTCTGCAGCTGGCTTCATTGAGGGATTAGGTGGGATTTAGTTAGGGAGGATAGTGAAGATAAGGCTGAAAATATGTTAGGCTCAGATTCCCTGGACCACCAATTTAGGAGTTCATTTGCTAGCCACGAAGACCCTTTCTATAGTGTTTCTTCATTTTTTTTTAAAGATAGGGAAAAGGAGGCTGCATATCATTGTATTTCAAAACATAGATTGTGGAGCCAAAAAAATGTTAACTTCAATCATTTCTCTGTAACTTACTAGCAGTATGATCTTGGGTGATGACCTTAGCTTTTGTGTGCCTCCTTTTCCCTGTCTGTAAAAATCCCGAGAACAGTAAAAGTACCCACTTTGCTGTAGAGTTGTTGAGGATGATTGTGAGGATTTTTTTGTACATTAGTGTATGTAAAGCACTCAGAGGAGTGCATGGGTGCTACTTATAAGTTGGCCGTTGCTACTGCTTTTAAACTCACTATTTTAGACATTCTCTAGTGTGTAGTAGAATCTTCCAGGGAGCTGGTAAAGTACAAATAATGAGAGTGTTTTGCTCCCCCTATGCTTTTCTTGGTAGGTGATCTCAGATGTTTCTATTAAATTTACTCTCCCTCCTGCCATCAACCACTAGGTGACCTCTGTTCTTCCTGCCTCCTTGGGTGTAACTGAGTTACTTAAGTGTGGGTAGGGAATGGTACTCTTGGAATGAGCAGGGGCTGCTAAGGAGCAAGGTACTTACTGTGGGCAGTTGAGATGGTAAGAATCCTGGCTAGGACTTGCCTCAACTTCCACACACCTCCCAGTGCTTATTGAGACACATTCTGGAGGAAGATTGAGGTCTCCTGATCCAGTGTTCATCCAATCCACAGGGTTGCTCTTTCTTTACTTTCCTTCTCCACCTTCAAGAGGTAGGTGGGTGATTCTTGCTATGGAATCGCAGTGGTGGGGTGAGGTGAAAAGACCCTCAGAGCTCAAGTTAGATTTCAGAGTATTTGGAGGTGATAAGAAGAAAGAAGAAATGAGCATAGATAAGTATTTGTCATTATTTCACTTCTCAGATTCCCAGTCCTTAAACCACTGCAAACAAAACCTGTTGAAACAGAATTTTCCAACATCTGTAGATTTTTAGTAGACTCCCTAGTAATTCTTATGCATATCTGAATTGGAGAACTATGCAGAATAATTGGGTGTTAATAGGACCACCCAAGAACTCTGAAAAATGAAAGTATTATTTATTATTATTTCATTGTTTGGAAAATGAAGACCAATAACATTTAGAGGATTTGTTCAGGACCTAACTCCAAGTCTGACTCCAGGTCTTAGGTCATTTTCCTATGCTTGGTCAAAGGAGTTTGAGCAAAATAATGGAGATTTAAAATAATCTAGTAGTTGCGGCATGTAGGTTGGAAGGGGAAGCATTTATCCTGTGAGTACTATTTAACTGCAATCACATCAACAGTTTTCATAGAACAGTGGTAGGAATGAAGTAAACTATTGACTTATTGGTATTCAGACTGGCTTTCTGTGATATTTATGGATGATTCAGTTGTAATAGCCGTAAGGGGTTGTATACTTGTTCAAAAGTGTGTGATCAATCCTACCTCTTTTTTTTCATTCTTAAAAAAATTTAGATAATAAGCCCAAGAAATATGACCCATTTTAAGCTATTTTGTAATTGCCACCACCCTTCTAATAAGCTTCCAACTGAAAGCACGATTCTAGCCTGCATCTCCAGGATGAAGCCAACATAATACTCCCATTGCATTAGTAGGGAACTCATATTTAAGGATCACCTTAAATGGTCAGAGAACCTCTTTATCTGAATTTCCTCCCAACTCTGCATGTGCCCAGTTCTAACTGGATTTTCCAGAGCATGTGGAATTGATCCATTTTCTGAGTACAAGTTTTTATGCCAATATGTATCAAGCCTAAATATGTGTCTCATTTAACTTCACTAGCAATTTACTAATTTTCATATCTCCTATAGTGTTGTATGTAATAGTGCTCAATAACTATTTGTTGAATAAATAAGACAAAGATCCAAGGCTCTTCTTATAAATAGGTATGCTAATGTATTATAAGGAGTACATAGTAATTTTTATGCCACAAAAATCTTTTCCATGGTCTGTCATGATTCCTGAAATTCTTCCTTTGGAATTTTAGTTTAGTTAATTTTTTTAAGAGTAGGAAAAATTTATTGAAGGAAAGAAAGCTTCTAAGAGAGACAGAAGGGGGACCAGAAAGTGTGTTGTCCACTCACCTTAATTTTCAAAGATGTTTTATACAGCAAAGCCATATAGTGAGGCAGATACAAACTGGGATAAAACTAAAAGACCCAATGGAAAATTACAAGCTGGGCATGAGGTGGGGCAAAACTATGACCAACCAATAAGAGTACAAGTACAGTCACCCAGGAAATATTGATTAAATGGGGGTCAAATGGAGGAGTAAGTCACATAGCAAGCCTACAAAGATTTTCAATAAGGGCAAGGGTCAGGAATATTTCCTGGAAAGGCTGGACTAAGACCTTGGCCCCCACCCAGGTGATGGATACCTATTCAGAATATCAACTACTACTATTTATCCCTAGGGGAAGCACAAAGTTATAGTAGTTTTTCTCCTTTTACAATTCTGGCCTTCAGTGAATGTGTCTTTAATGTCCTCCGTGTTGTCTCCTTGCTTTGTTGGCTCTTTGAGGGTGGCCCTGTCTAACTGCCTACAAGATATCTAACTAACTTACCTATCTGCAATAATCCCACCTCTGAAGAAGTACCCCTAACTGCTGTGAGGGGGCAAAGGGTAAAGACAACTCCTCCTACTTCCAGCTGAAGAGGGGTATAGTTGTGATCAGCAGGGCTTGGGACTTAGCTCAGTGGTTCTGCCACCTACCTTGTAAGCGTAAGGACCTGAGTTTGATCCCTGCTATCCCCCCAAAAAAATTTTTTTTAAAAGAATACATGGGCCAAATTATAAGGTCAGCAGGGTTTCTATGAATATAGCTCACAAAGAGACTAAGGAGAAGATCTGTGGACTTCAGAATCCAACATAGAATTCATTGTTTAGCTGTTATGAGCTTTTTACAAGGTTGATCTGGTAGATTCCAGTAAAAGAAATCTAGCACAGTTGTCATTGGTTCTATTTGCATGACCACTAGTCAGCAAATTAACTAGTAGCTCAATTAACAGAGATCTCTTATAATAAGAATCAAAAGGAATAAAAATCTATACCTGTGAAAGCAAAAACAGTTTTAGGATGAGCCCTAAGCTAACAGTTTATCTGGCTGGGAAACCCAGCTACACGGGCTTCTCATGGTTGCTGACAGCCACATGTGACTGTTTTCTCTAAAGGGACAGACTGTTACAGGTAATTTTAACTATCTCCCATGGGGATCTACTCAGGCCAGGTTTACATGTAGAAGTGACCAGGTGACACTCTTCGGAGCTGAGTGAGGGCAGAAGGCCTGCCAAGGCTCCATCCTGCTGTGCTGCAGATGTCTACCTGTGACAGTTTGAAGGTACCCCTGTCTATCTCTCTTGTTCTGTGCCTCATCTGAGGTGTCCCTTGGACTTTATCTTATCCAGTGCCAGTGGTGGCAGACTAGAGGTGCAAGGAAGTGGCCAGAGCTGGGCTAGCTGTTCTTTTCATTCTCTACTTTCACCCGAGGGCTGAAAGACAGATAAGTCTGGATTATAATTTACATTTAATCTTCAAGAGTTTCAGGATTAAGCCTAGACCAGTTTTTATATGGCCCAGAAATAAGTGAAGATCAACTTTACTCTGGAAGGGTTCCGGGAAGGTGAAACTCACCATTCTGGAAGCTTTGTTTTGAAATCCAGCAGCCACAGAGGAGGGAAGTGCCTTGAATTAAATGCTACTGAGAATTGCATTATTTCTCGGGGCAGGGCAGTGGAGAAGGGACAAAAGAGTGCCTTTAAGTATGGCACAAGAGCTAAGTCTTAACCATCTCAGGTATAGAAAGGCAGTCAAAGTCAGGAGTTTTTCCAGAGTGGATCTGCAATCCTTAGCAAAACATATCTCTAGAGACAAAGGCTGTGACTGACTCTGATTGCAATGGCACTCAGAAAATTAAACCAATAATCAAAGAACCTGAATGGTTTTTTTGCCTCTTGGAAGAGAATTAAAGTGTTCTAACTATATTGTTTAGGGCTTTTCTTTTTAAATAAATTATTTTGAATCTATAATATCTAATTTATGACTTAAATACCCTACAGGATGTTGGTCTTGTACAAACACTCCCAAAGCCATGTTTTATTAACATACAAACTGAAATGGTATCCTCTAGGTAGGCACTTAAATGTGCTTACTTGAACTTCTGGAATGTGGTCTGGGAACCAGGTTCCCAGGTTAAAATATGACTGTCTTTTGGGTTTTCCATAGTCTGATAGATGGGTCACAATCTCACTATATACTACTATCTAAAGGTGACAAAAGCCTGTAATTTCTAGAAATATCCTTAGCTGTTTTAGGGATTAGGGCTATGGAGAGGAATCAATTGGTTTAATTCATTCTTCCCCCAGTCTTTGGGTTCCCTTAGATATAATAAGGCCTAAGTATTTTACCTTAAGGCTGCAAAGCTGTGCCTTAGACCTAGAAACATTATAACCTCTGTCTGTCAAAAAATTTAGCAGAACACAGGTGTCTTGGCTAGAAAGCTCTTCTGAGGGGCACATACACTATACCATCTACATATTGCAGAACTGACGAGAAAAACTAGATTTCCTTTTATCAAATCAGGATCTAGGGATGTCCTCATCTCTTTCTGATAGTTGACAATTTAAGAGAACTGAAGGGCTTGGTTCTCATATTTCTTAGATCTTTAAGAGTACATGCCTGAAAATGTCTTTACATTATAATCTCCTATCTGATTGGCAAGTCATTAGGGGTCTTGAATAGGAACTGCTTGTGTCCCAGTAGAAACCAATTATTCTTCTGGCTGCCTATGTCTTTTGAGCTTCCAAAATTAAGATAATACTTGTATCTGAATGTAATACTATTTCTCTCTTGTTAAAAACCAATATTTGATTTAAGATCAACATTACATCTTTCTAATCTAGTGCATAGGTCTGAGTAAGTTCTCTAAAGACTTCAATGTACATATCAGGATCATCCAAAGACTTTCTTAGGTCTCATTTAATCTGTCTTAGATCACTGAGAAGATGACACATGAACACAGATAGCCCCACATTTGCTATTTACTTCCTGTGAGGGATATTGTCTTTGAGGGGCCTGAGCAACTTAGCTAAGGATGGATATAGCCTCGTGGAGGTTTTAAGTATGGCTGGCCTGAATACACATTCTCAGCAACTGGTGGTCAAGGTTTAAAGTTGTCTTGAAAACTTTGTTCTCAGGTTCTAAAGGGTGAGAAGTAGCCTCAGACTTAGAGGTACTTAACGTCTTAAGGGTTAGGTGTCTTTCATTACATTTACACTTGAACACAAGTAACAATTCTTTTTTTTTTT
>NW_022900927.1:34625908-34666100 GCF_012274545.1 Fukomys damarensis
CTGAGGATTTGTTCATAAAGTCTTTTCCTACACCAATGTCTTCCAGAGTTCTGCCTAACTTACCTTCCAGCAAGTTTAATGTTTCTGTTTTAATATTTAGATCTTTAATCCATTTGGATTTTAATTTAGTGCATGGTGAAAGATAAGGGTCTAATTTTAATCTGTGGCAGGTTGACATCCAGTTTTTCCAGCACCATTTGTTAAAGAGGCTATCTTTCCTCCACTGAGGATGGTGAGCTCCTTTGTCAAAGATGAGGTAGCTGATTACATCTGCATTTGTTTTTGTGTCTTCCAGTATGTTCCACTGATCCTCAGGCCTATTTCTTTGCCAGTACCATGCTGTTTTTATCACAGTGGCTTTGTAGTATAGTTTCAAATTGGGAATTGTTACACCTGGTTTACATGGCAAGTCTTGATTCTCATTTTTTCCCCTTACCTCTGCCCTCCCTTCACCCCCTCCTCCCCTCCCCATCTACAAACACTTTATTTTCATTCTCTCACATTTTTTTCTTTTCCCTTTTTACTCTTCCCCTACCCATCCCACCTTCCCTACACCTTTACAATTCTTAATGTAAAGAAAATCTCAATATAAGATGATTTTGACCACTTTCTCTCTTTTGCAGTATAATTCTAATTGTGATATAGCATCATAGTACTTTCCTCTGTGTACTTGGCTTTAGGAGGTAGGCACACCATACATGGGTGTAGAGAAATAGTAACTTACTCTTTAATACATTAAGAATGTGAGGTTTAGATATAGAGTTCCTAATCTGAAACAAGAGAAATAAATGTGGTGTCCCATAAGTCTCAGCTTGATACCTATGCCCTCTAGTTTATTCCACTCCAGGGTAGGTAGCTACCATCTGGAAAGAGACCTAAGCAATAAAACTGGACTGGACTATCTACCCTTTACCAGCTCTTGATCTTATCTTCCTTACTCCAGTAAGTATTCTCAAAGCATAACTTATATTTGACTTCAGCTACAACAATCATGTTTAGAGAAGTATTGCTATCAAACCAAGAAATTCAAACCACTGTTTTCTAGTTCCTTGAAAGAGAGAGAGAGGAAAATAGGGCACTTTTCCTGCAAAGGAGATCACCTCAAGATAGGCTAAGTCAGAGATTCAGCCCTGGACCCTAGGGTAGAGAAAGCTCTGAGAAATTTCTGTTGTCTATCCAGTCTTTTAGGTGACTTTTTTTTTGTGTGTATGTGTGTGGGGGGGGGTTGAGACAGGGTCTCACTATGTAGTTTAGACCGACCTAGAACTCACTGTGTAGTCCAAGCTGGTCTCGAACCCACAGCTATCCTCCTGCCTCAGACTCCCGAATGCTGGGATTACAGGCGTGCGCCACCACTCTCAGCCAGTGACTTTTATTAGCAGCAAAACAAGGCTACTCCTTTAAGGTCCATTTTAAATTCATTAAGTATTTGAAACTCATAGATCTTCCTAGCAGCCACAACCTACATGATAAAAGCACCTTTTTGGACTTCCTGTGAGCACATATGAAGGAAGAGAAAGGCTGACCAAAATAGTCCCATATTCTAGTTAGCATGTAAAAACACAAATGCAAGTTACTGATTGCTATTTTCCCTAGTGTAAAAACAATTGTTATCCATTGTCTTAGTCTGACTTTCTGGAAGGAACAGTCTGATACGAGAGATTCTCAAATGAACTCCCAACAAGTTGGAGAAAAGTTTAAGGGGAGTTTCTAACTCACTAGCAAAGAAAAAGTCCAAATAACACTCAAGCATGTTAAACATCCAAAAAAAAAAAAATCACCATATAGCATTTTATAAGTCCACAGTCAACATTCCAAAGTCCTTAACCTATCAGAAAAGGCATTTTTCTCCCCTACACACATGAATGGTGAAGACTGTGCCTAGGAGAGGGGAGAGAAGGTTTGGTAGTTTTTAACCTATGAAAGATTTGATTTTATGTTTGTCTAGAGGTCTGTCATATTACTAGTAGAGAAAGGAGTCCAAACCTGTACCTTAACTCTTAATGGATGTTTAAGAAAGGGCTCTGATAGTATAATTTCAGATCACTCTAAGACAGAGGATACCTGATGATCACTTACAGAGTTCCCCTTTCACCTCACAGAGGAGTCCAGATAGGACAAGATATGGAGGTTTTCTGCTGATTACCAGATGGGCTGTTGGGAGCTATGTTCTTCTGAGGGACCTCTGGGTATCTGCCAGAGAGTAGCCCTGGCCATGACCCCTCACTTGTCACCTCAGTTTAAGCTAGTTCCACTCAATCAGAGATCTGTCTTCAAAAGGATCCCAGTTGCCTGTCTGGTCAACATTCCACCTGCCACTGGCATCAGTGGGAATGGAGATTCACCAGAGGCAACTGGAGAAACCTGTCCTCTGCTTTGAGAGTGGCAGCTGCCCTAAAGGCAATTACTAGCTGGCGGAGTAACCACTGTTTGTTTACAAGTCTATAAGGAACAGATAAAAGCCTGAACTGTCTTTATCTGATACGATTTCATAAGACACCCAATACAGCATTTTGAAGCAAGTAACTCCAAATGCAACACATACAAAACAAGAATAATAAAATGTAATTTTAACAAACACAATGCATAAGAAAAACAAGAAATTTGCAAACATTTAAAACATGCAATTTAAAATTAAGACATTTTTAAAACAAAAGCTGAAACAAAGCCAGAAGAATTTATATGAAACAAAAACCAGAATCTATGAAACAAATGAAAGCCCATGAAACAAGTTATAATCTATGAAGCAAAAACAAACAAAACAAACAAAAAAACCTAGAATGTATGAAAGAAAACTCTTACCTCCAACCAGTAATCTTGGTGGAAGACCTCCAAAATGATATAGGGGGAAGAGATGTAGCTCCCAAACCTGCTAGATATCAGAAATGTGAGTTTGTGTTCTCTAAAATTGAAGAATGAATTCTAGGAACAATGGAGGTTAAGAGTAGGAAAAATTTATTGAGGGAAAGAAAGCTTCTGTCTAAGAGAGACAGAAGGGGGACCAGAAAGTGGGTTCCCCCTCTTTAATTAATTTTTGCTTTAATTTACTCCTTCAAACCAGCTGACTTTTTGATTTCCAAAAATATTCTATTAAGAAATGGACATATGGGTTCTGAAAGTGTCTTCTGTCATAAAACTATAAGAATAAGTGCCAAGTACAGTAAGTGGCAGTGACCGTTGTCCTTCAGGGTTTCAAGGAAATGAAAGATTGCTGTAGCCTGAGGTTTCAAGGGAAGGGAGGGTCCTGGGCAGGCTTTAAAGGAAAGTCTTTTTTGGAGAGACAGAGAGGAAGTGGAAATGTAAATTGAGGCAAGCATGGGCATCCTACCAAGGGAGGCAGCAAAGACTTCTGTTGGGAGCAGAGCCTCAGGCTTCCTTCTCATAGCAATTGTGCTGAGTTGTCACTGTTCATTAATGAACCTTCTTATAGGTTTATTTTTCAGGAAAAAAACTGTTGTGTTCTAACTGGATTTTCCAGACCATGGTTGTAACTCTCATTGCTGTGATGGCATTTTGGTAAGAATAACTTCAGTGTGCTGTAACACCCTCTTTATGTCCTTCCTGTCTCCCCCACCTCACTTTTGAACTGGGAATTGACCCACTTACTCTGAAGACAAGGAGCCCTTTAAACCAGGCATGGACCTTAAAGTAGTGATGGTGAACCTTTTAGAGACAAGTGCCCAAAGGGCAACACGAAACCCACTTATTTACTGCTAAGTGCCAACACTGCAATTAAACCTGAATACTGAGGTTTTAGTTTAGATAAAACGCTCATACACTTGCCTTGCATGCTGACAAGGGGGCTCTGAGGGGCCACTGTGGCATATGTACCATAGGTTCACCACCCCTGGCATAGAGACTTTAAAACTCACATGTTAAGGAAAAAAGTAGGCTGTCGGTACTTAAATGTGAGATGATGGAGTTTTAAAAAGTCAACAGTTGTGTTTTAGTAGCAAACTGCAGTATGTGTGTGTGTGTGTGTGTGTGTGTGTGTGTCAGTGTGTTTGTGTCTGTCTGTGTTTCTCTCTCTTAGCTTTGCAAATAATTTTCTCCAGTTCTTTGTTTTCCTTCCTATCTACTTAAGGGACAGGAATAAGGTGGAAGTCAGTTGCAATCTACCCTTTTTAGTCACTCATACCTATTAGGATTCTTCTGGATTCTTTAATGATGACTTTGTACCAAAGGAACACCAAGATGGATAAGAATAAATCTAATGTGATAAAATTGTAGACAGATCTACTGAGGAGTTAAACCAAGCAAAGCAGAAAGCAAATTGGGTGACTTTTGAGCATCATCCCCACTGCTGCCTGGAGGTGGGATTAATCCCTTGTTAGAACACAAGTGCTTGTCAGACCTCTGGTCTTTAGGTCCCCGCTGCTACTATGTTGGTCTTCTGGCCTTTGAGCCCAGGTCATCTTGCCTGCATTCTCTCTCAGGGGCTTTGGGGACTTATTTTTTAGTCTATTCACATAGGAAAAGAACAAAATCATTTATGATTGTGAGAATGCACTGACTTCTGTTTCAGGGAGAACAAGTTAGGGTCTCAAGTTGCTTCTTGTTTTTTATTTTTTATTTTATTTAAAGCAGCTTTCTAGTTACAGAAGGCAGAGCAGGTTTCTGGGCCCTTCTCTCCCCTCAGCATTTTCACTTTTTTGGAGGTGCCCTGAGCATTCAATCCTGGGCCTTGAATATGCTGCACAAAGTCCCTGCCCATGAGCGTGACTCGCTGCTGCCCACTTGTAGGACCAGGGCTAAACATGGATGCCACGCCACAAAAATTCCAGCAGGAACCTTTGTAGTTTTCCTCACTCTCCTAAATATTTGTCTTCTGCAGGAATTCCCAAGCAGAAGAGGGTAAGCTTCCATTTCTAGCAGACACACTTCACTTTCTCTAGATAATAGATTCCTAGTCCAATGGAAAGGTGAAAGGAAATGTAAATAGAGGTGAAGAGACTGCTTTTTAAAAATGCTTATCAAACCTTTTGAATTCCAAAATTGTTGACCACTAAGACAATAAATGGAATGCTAATAGGCTTCTTATCTTGCTTCTGGCCTATGGTATAACTAAGAAGAATCAAAACCAAGGTTTGCTGTGAAAAAGGGAGCAGTTGTCCACTTCATTTGGGCCTAGAGCGGGGTCAGCAAACCTCTGGCATGTGTGCCAGAGTGGTCATGTGGAGCCTTCTCTGTTGGCAAACAAGCCAAGTGTATGAGTTGATTTTTCTAAACTAAAACCTCAGCATTCAGCTTTAATTGCAGTTCTGTGTTGCATTTTGAGCACCAGGTCTCTAAAAGTTTTGCCATGACTGGCCTAGAGTTTTCTGTGCTGCACCCCGAGGCAGATGCCAAAGACAAACCAGAAAAAGGGTTTAAAGATTAGTAATGAGGAGGTAGAGAATGGAAGACATAGGAGAACAAAGTAAAGAAAGTTGCCCCACAATGAACGTTGCTGGGGGTTACTCAGGGAGATCGTCTGTCTGATGCATCTCTGGGCTCAGCACCCCTTTCCCATGCAGGGCAGAGCCTACTGGGTAGTCAGCAGCTGCTGCTAAATACACTGGAAATTCATTCTTTATGAGTGGAATTCAAATGTATGTCACATTACTTTAAGTGTATGTAATGAAGGGAAGTCTACCACCTTTGATGGTGAACAAAATGATGAGGAGTTGATGGAGAAGTCCAGCTGGCAATAAGTCAACCAGGTGACCTGTATCAAGCCCATCCCACAATGAGACTATAATCAGCAGAATCCCTCATGTGGCACATGAGAGGGCTCTAAAGATAAGAACATGAACTGTTTGAATTCATGAGCATTGTTAGGTATAGCTTCCTAAATTCCAGAACCTGCAAGGAAAGCTTCTTTTTGGAAATACAATTCTTGGAAGGAAAAATACCATCATTATTTTGAAGTCAAGTAGAGTGCAAATGTATGTTTTATTGCATTTCTTTTCCTTCCTCTGCCAATTTTGGTATATTGTGATCTGAAAAGACAGGCAGCTTGAATATGTCAGAGAAGAGGCCAAAGAGTTTGGCATCCACTGTGGATGTGTCCTTTCATCTTCCAGTGCCACCGTGCAGATGACCTCTACCAGCAGGATGTGAACTCTGGCCCTATTCATTCCTGCATGGAGCAGAGAGCTGTCTCCAGCTATTTACATGCTACCTCTTGTAATCTTCCACCAGTGACAGATGCTACTATGATGGCCTGCTAGGCCAGTGGCTGCTGCATGGAAAAATCCATCAGCACAGTAGTCCAAGAGCTTCTGAGCTGCAGGGAGCCCAAGGCTTTTTCTCACTAGTGCAGAAAAGCTTGACTGTGTTGGTTTCCATGGTGTTTCTGCCAACTACAGCTGCCCCTCCCCCTCCCCCCATCTGTGTGGCCTCTGAGAGTACATCTTTGGCCAGCTGGATGTGTGAGATATATCTGGAAACAAATCTGTTACATAATGCTATTTTTTCTTCCTTAACAGTGTCTTGACGATAGTCTTTCTTTACATACTGAGCTTACAAGAACAGAACAAGTATGCCCTAAATCTCCCTTCACGGTGAGAATTCAGATCTTCTGTTCCTTTGGGAAAGGGATACATGAAGATGTCTTTCATTAACTATCTTGTCCTCTTCCTCCAGCAATACCACAAACTCTCCAGAGCTGCCCCTGCCATCTACAGCCTCCCCCTCAGGTAGAGTCCACTTTATCCTCAGACCCAGCCTGTCTTCCCATGAACTGTCAACAGAAGAAGCCAGACTTCCTGCTAGCCTCACTGCCTCCCTTCCCTCTGCTCAATCCTCACAGTGTCTCATCCATCTCTGGCAACCACACAGACCTCCTTAGAAATTCTTGAAGTTACTTTTTGCGAGATCCTGCCATGTCAGGAAATTTACTGCTGTCCCATTTGGGGAATGAGAAGACACTCTTCAAGTCCTGTGCAAAGACAGTCTCAGGAGAAGGAAATCCATCAGAGGCAAAGAACAGGTAAATGATGTTCAAAGAGGAACCACCAAGGTTTTTAACTTGAGGTGTTTTTTTTTTCCTTGTCAGTACTTAGTTGGACAGTTTGCTAATGGTTTTAGATAATGGTTCTACTCCTTTATTTGGGGTGGCTAATTCTTTTTGCTAACACAAATGTACAAACTGCTGATCATCTACAATGTTTTGGTTGATTCAGATCTTTATAATTTTCACCAGGTGAAAGGGTCTCATTTGTCCATTGCCAACAGAGATGGTAATAGTGGCATAAGTGAAGCAGTTATATGCACATGGGTTGATTTTTTTGAGATCATTTAAAAATGTGGCATGTGGGCCCTATGCCAAAACCAACTAGAGCAAAATGTAAAAGATTCTGGAAACTCTAGAGTTTAGTGTAAGGTTTAAGCCAATGAAAAATACAAACTTGACATTCCACTCTCAGAGTTCTTTCTTCATTTTCCTTTTAGATATGCACACGTGCGTGTGTGTACACAGAATACTTTTTCAAATAACACCGATTCCATGTTTAAAATATAGAAATTTGTTTGAGGTCCACGAATGTAACTATTTCTGTAAGATCAAATATAATCCACCCAAATGTATACTAATTTATCATTATGTTTAGAAGTCTCTTTTTATACACGCATTACAAGTATCTAAAATATTAATAATAACGTGAATAACAATACATATTATCATGGCTTATCTATTAAGATGCTCTCAAAACAATAACTCTCAAATAATAATAGTTTCATGTGGCAAGGATTTATTTCTCGCTCAATATATGATCTAAATATGGGTCAAAAGAGGGCTCCATGTCAGCATGTCATTCAGGACCCAGAAGATGGAGATTTCACATCCAATATGTGTTTCCAGAAAATCTGTACTAGTGGTAAGAAAAAAGTCACACTATCCTGTGGCTCTTGCAGCTTCTATCCAAGTGGAGCATGTGTGACTTCTGATAATATTTTATTGATCAAAGTAAGTCAAATTGGTCATATCTAATTTAAAGATAGATAGGGATGTACCTCAGAAAGATGAACCAAAATATTTATAAGCAATGTTAATGACTGACACAGAATATGATCAGTGGATAAAATTTGGGGGCAATAATGTAATTTCCTTTTCTTTTCATATTGTTTCATATCTTAGTCTCAGATAAATAACTCCTAAGAGTTGTATCAGCATTGTCATGGTATAAAATAAGTTAGTCTATTTAATACATTGTCATAAGTAGTTTACATAAATTATTTAATCTTCATAAGCCTATATGACCAGCACTGTTATTATCCCCATTTTCCCCTAATAAACTGAGGCAAGAGTTTTCTTCCACACTTAAAAAGATAATGGTTGTACTTTTTCTTTATGAAAGCAGTGTTTGACTGAACTTGGGAATAGGTGTATTCACTACAGAGTGAGGATAAATGTTCTTTTTGAGGTAAAGAATTGATTTCAGTTATTATATTCTCAACAATTTTAACTATAAAAATCTTGTGCAATCATAAAAATCCCCGAAAACTTCATAATTTATGAAAGGACATAGAAACTTGTGGCTAGTAAACTCTTTACTTACCTTGAGCATCTATCTCACTGAGGACACTTGATGACCTTCTTTGAGACCAATCCCTAGAGGGGACTACACCACTTATGAAAGATATGCTGATAACTGTGGATATTGAACAGGGAGAGGCCGTTTCTGGTCTACTCTTCATTTTTAAGGGTTTCTTGACCTCTGAGTAAATTCACTTTGTGGAGCAACCAGCTCTTCATATCTATAACCATAACCATAACTGGCTCTTCATATTGATTGGCTTTTTATTAACCCCACTATTTGAAAAATAGTAATGGGATATACTGCTTTTGAACAAAAAAATCCATCGACTGCTTTTCACACTCAGGGTTTTGGAGACTTCCAATCAGGAGAACCTCTGACTTATAACAACTTACCCATTTACAGCTGATGAAATGGAGGACTGGGGACCTCAGTTTAGATTCTGCAGTTGAGATACAGCTGGATAAGAGGAGTAACTTTATTTATTTATTTAGGTACCAGGAGGAGTAACTTTTAATATCCTATAGCATAGTAGAGTGACTATGCTTGGCCATGTTTAGTTTGTATTTCAAAATAGCTAGTAGAGACGATTTTGATTTTCCCAAAAAAAGCACTGACAAATGTTTGAGGCAAAGAGTTTATCAGTTACCTTGATCAGGCCACTACATATTGTACACATGTATTGAAATATCACACTGTACTTCATAAATATGTGCAAGTATTATGTCAATTAAAATAAAAACTAAATCCAATGAAAAGTGAATATATGAACAAAAAACCAAAAAGATTTCTCAGACGAATTGCTAGCAAAGTTAGAATTGGAATCTGAGTCTCTTGTCTCCCCATTCTGGGCTCCTTCCCATTCACCATCCTGCCTCCATTTATTTGGAGGTATGGCATGTGTATCTACCTGAGAGAAATTCTACAGGATGCAGAAAGAATCCATCATATGATATGAAAAATCACCTTCCGTGCTTCACTCTCTACCAAGTTCGTGTGTAGCCATCAAGGTCCCCAGTGCAGGGTATTTCTGAGGAAAGGTCCCCTCCTCTGTTACTGGTGCATCTTTCCCTCTCATCTGTCCCAGGCACAGTATAACCCAGGGTGCTCCAGAATACATGAAGAAACCTGGCAGCTATTCTTTTCAACACATGTTTCTGAGGCACTAAAAAACAATCAAAATTAAAGAATAAAAAACTTTCAAACCCCAAGGATTAAAAAAAGTTAGAAAAGTTCTCAGTGGGATGCAGAATAATATCTAATAGTTTTCTAAGCCTAACAACAGTTGTGAACCTCTTCTCTGAAGAGTAGGACTGCAATAAAATACATAAAGAGAAATTAGGATTTTTATGACATCTGAGATCAAGTCATTATTTTGCTTTTGCATTTTTGGTGGCTTAAGTCTGTGTTCCTGTTTTCAAAAAAGTTAGCTGCTCCCCAGTCCTATTTCCACTACCACAGCCTCCTACTTGATAAAAGATTTGGATTAGACTAGTTAGGAACTAGGGAGTATTTTAGAATATTGAGCTTGTACCTTGAGAAACCAGCTGAATATGATGGATTGGATTTTAATCTATGTAACTAATATAGATATAAGTAGATAGGAAAGTGAGAAAGATAGATTTTTTTTAAGAGACAAAGCAAAAACGATCTCTAATTTATGTTCATTTTGTTTTAGAGACCAGAACTCTGAGAAAAGCAAATTTAAAAAAAAGGTCCCCCATGTTAAATAACTCAGCCTTTGATTGGTGGAACTCACTTTTATGAGTCTGATTCAATCAGGGTAAGAGAAAAAGTATCCAATAAACTCTTTTGGAACTCGCTCATCAATACAGTTCTACAAATAGAGAAATATCCACCCTCTGCCATGGTGGGATATAATTTGTTTTTTTAAAGTTTTCATTTTGTATTAGGACACGTTTGCTGCACCTAATTATTACTTTCCTTATGGGGAGCTGGTACATGTAAATAATACATCTAAATTCTGTTTTTTATTTCCTTTCCCCCCCTCTCCCATCCTCCCTCCAACTCTTGATCCCCTTCCCCTTGAGAAAGATTTTATCTCCCTATTTCCTGTTACCTAACCTGTATTTTTATATTTATAAATTTTGAGTTTCTCGTGTAAAAGAAACCATGTAATATTTAAGCTTGTGTGTCTGATTTATTTCACTTAACATATTGGCCTCAAGGTGCATCTGTTTCCTGACAGATGACTCAAATTTTTTTCTTTATGGCAGAGTAGTGCTCCATTGTGTATAAATACCACATTTTCTTTTCTGTCTTTGTCTTTTTTTTTTTAAAATAAGACAAGGCCTCACTATGTAGTTGAGACTGATCTGAAACTCACTGTGTAGCCCAGGCGAGTCTCAAATTTGGCCTCAGCCTCCCGAGTGCTGGGATTACAGGCTTGTGCCACCACACCTGGCATAATACATTTTCTTTATCCATTTGCCTGTTGATAGACGCAGTCTGTTTCCAAGATTTAGCTATTATGAATTGTGCTGCTATAAATGTGGCTATGTGTGTATCACTGTAATACACCTTTAACTTTTTTGGGAAGATACCTAGAAGAAGAATAGCTGAGTCAATAGACTTTTCCTTCCTTCCTTCCTTCCTTCCTTCCTTCCTTCCTTCCTTCCTTCCTTCCTTCCTTTTCTTTCTTTCTTTTCTTCATTAAGTTTCTTGGTACTTTTTAGGTATACAGTATAGTTACATTCATGATTGGGATCTTGGACCTTTACATGAGCTATCTTCATTCTTATTTTCCCCCATTCTCCTGCCTTCCCTTCACCCCCTCCGCTCTTCCCTATTTACAGAGACATTGTTTCCATTTTTTCCTTTTTTCATATTTTTTTCTGTTCCCTTCTTTCCTTTCTCCTACCCTTCCCACTTCCCCTACTCCTTTAGGCCTTTTCTTCCTATTTCACATTATCAGTCATACAATTTGAACCTTATTTACACTTTTATTTTTTTATACCAGAGAAACTATTCAGTATTTACACATGTGTTCTATTTATTTCACTTAAGAGTATGGTCTCAATATGCATCCATTTAGCTATAAATTACTCTAGTTTCTTGAGTAGTTATGGCTGAGTAGTTCTCCATTTTATAGAAAAACCACATCGTCTTTATCCAGTCTCCAGTTGATGGGCAGTGGGGCTGTTTCTAAGTTTTAACCATTGCAAACTGTGCTGCTATAAACATGGGTGCACATGTATCGCTGTGGTATGATTCTTTGAATTCTTTTCAAAAGATATGCAGCAGAGGGATAGCTGAATCCAATGGGACCTCTAATCCTAGTTCTTTAAGGTATCTCCATATTGATTTCCACAGTGGTTGCACCAGTCTGCACTCCTACCAGCAATGAAGAAGTGTTCCTTTCTCGCCACAACTCTACCAGAATTGTTATTGATTAATTTCTTGATAGCATCCATTCTTTCTGGGGTGAGGTGGAATCTCAGTGTTATTTTCATATTCATCTCTTGAATGGCCAGTGATATTGAATATTTTTAATATATTTATTTGCTGCTCTTACTTTTTTGTCTGAGAACAGTCTGATATTTCAGTTGCCCATTTTTAAGTCAGGTCTTTGTGTTTGGGGATGTCTTTTTTTTTTTTTTTTTTTTTTTTTTTTTTTTTTTTTTTTTTTTTTTTTTTAGTTCTTTATATATTTTAGATAGTAGACCTTTGTCTGAGGAACAGCTAGTAAAATTTTTTCCCACATTATAGGTTGTCTTTTAGTTCTGTTCATAGTTTCTCTTGCAGTGCAAAAGCTTTCTAGTAAGATAAGATCCAAGTTGTTGATTCTTTGTGCTAGTTGCTGTGCTACTGAGGAGTTGTTGATAACATCTTTTCCTATGCCAATGTCTTTGAGAGTTCTACCTAACTTCCAGCAAGTTTAGTGTTTCTGTTTTGATATTTAGATTTTTAATTCACTTGGATTTTAGTTTAGCGCATGGTGAAAGATAGGGGTCTAGTTTTAGTCTTTGGCAGTTTGAAATCCAGTTTTTCCAAAACAATTTATTAAAGAGGCTATCTTTTCTCCACTGAGGATGGTTAGCTCCTTTGTCAAAGATGAGGTAGCTGAGTATGTCTGGAGTTGTTTCTGCATTTTCTAATCTATTCCACTGATCCTTGGGTCTGTTTCTTTGCCAGTACCATGCTGTTTTTATCACAGTGGCTTTGTAGTATAGTTTTAAGTCAGAGATTGTGATACCCCCTGTCATGTCTCTGTTGCCTAGAATGACTTTTGCTATTCTAGGTCTCTTCTTGTTCCAAATGAAGTTTTGGATTGTTTTCTCTAGTTCTGTGAATTAGACTATTGGGATTTCAATCAGGATTGCATTGAATATGTATAGAAATTTTGGAAGTAATTTTCACTGTTGGTTCTTCCTACCCAGGAGCAAGGGATGTCTTTCCACTTTCTTATATCCTAGCTGATCTCCTTTTTCAGAGTTCTGTAGTTTTCAGTGTAGAGGTCTTTTGCTTCCTTTGTTAGATTGATTCCTAGATATTTCATTTTGTTTCTTTCTTTTGTCTATCTGCTGTTGCTAATGTTTCCAAAACTATATTGAACAGGCATGGTGATAGTGGACATGCTTGTGTTGTTCCTGATTTTAGTGTGAAGGTTTTCAGTTTTTGACCATATAGTATGATGTTAGCTGTTGGCCTTTTATAGATAGTCTTTATCAAGTTGAGATAAAGACCATCTATTTTAGTTTTCTGCAGAGTTTTTATCATGAGTGGGTGTTGAATTTTGAATGATTTTTTCTGCATCTATTGAGATGATCATATGGTTTTTGTCCTTGACTCTGTTAATATAGTGTATTACATTTATTGATTTATGTATATTGAACCATCCTTGTATCCCTGTGATAAATATGACTTGGTCAGGGTATATGATCTTCTTGATGACCATCTGTATTCTGTTTGCTGGGATGTACTGAGGAATTTTGCATCTATGTTTATTAGTGAGATTGGCCTGTAGTTCTATCATTTGGTTGGGTCTTTCCCTGGTTTTGGAATCAAAGTAACACTTGCTTCTAGGAATGAATTTGGAAGTATTGCTTCCCTTTCAATTTCATTGAAAAGTTTAAAGAGTAGTGGCAATATTTCTTCTCTAAATGTCTTGTAGAATTCAGCAGTGAAGCCATCAGGGCCTGTGGTTTTCTTCATTGGTAAATTTTTAATTATGTTTTCAATTTCAGTTATTGTAATTGGGGTGTTTAGAGTTTTTTATATTCTTTGTTCAACTTTGGTAATTTGTATGTATCTAGAAATCTGTCCATTTCTTCTGTGTTTTCCATTTTATTATTGTATAGGTTCTCAAAGTAGGTATTGATGATCCTCTGGATTTCTGCTGGATCTGTTGTGACTTCACCTTTTTCATTCCTAATTGCATGCATCTGAGCCTTTTCTTTCCTTTTTTTGCTAAGGTTGGCTAAGGGTTTATTGATATTATTTATTCTTTTGAAAAGCCAACTGTTTGATTCACTGATTTTTTTGTATTGTTCTCTTAGTCTCCATTGCATTGATTTCTGCTCCAATCTTTATAATTTCCTCCCTGTATGAACTTTGGGTTTGTCTTGCTCTTCTTTATCTAGATGCTTAAGATTCAGCATTAGGTCATTTATTTGAGCTCACTCTGTTTTCCTAGTGTTGACATTCACTGTGATGAATGTCAATTTCTTCTTTAATTTACTCTGTGACCCATTGGTTGTTCAGTAGAGTGTTTTTCTATTTCCGTGTATTTGTGAAGTTCTTGTGGTTTCCTATGCTGTTGATCTCCAGTTTAATTGCACTGTGGTCTGATAATACAGGGAATAAATTCAATTGCATTGCATTCAGTTAAGCATGTTCTATGAGCTAGCATGTGATCTCTTTTGGAAAATGATCCACTTGCAGCCAAAAATATTATATTTTCTGATTTTTTGAGGTGGAACACTCTGTAGATGTCCATTAAGTCTATTTGTTCAAAAGCTTGGTTCAATTCTAGTATTTTATTGTTGACTTTTTGTGTATTTGTGATAGTGGGGTATTTATGTCCCCCACTACAATTGTATTAGTGCTTAGTTATTTTTTTATGTCCCTTAATATTTGTTTGTATAGTTGGGGGCATTAGTATTTGGTGCATATATATTTATGATTGTTATCTTTTCCTCTTGCATTGTTTTCTTTACAAGGATGTAGTGACCTTCTTTGTCTCTTTTAATTAGTTTTGATTTTAAATTTACTTTATCTGTAAATAACACAGCTACCCCTGCTTCTTTCCAGGTTCCTGTCATATAGCAAGCTGTTTTTCATCCTTTTACTTTCAGTCTATGAGTTTCTTTTTTAACTAGGTGTGTTTTCTTTTATACAACATATTGTTGGATTTTGCTTCTTTTTTTTTTAGTACTGGGGATTGAACTTGGGTCCTTGTGCTTGCAAGGCAGGCCACCAAACCGCTGAGCTAAATCTCTAGCCCTGGATTTTGCTTCTTAATCCACTCTGCCAATGTATTTCTTTTGATTGGTGAATTGAGGCCATTAACTTTGATGGTTACAATGGATGTGTATTGCCTTATCATTGTCCTGTTGTAGGGTCTTTTTAATTTTTTCCCCCTCTCCTTTTAATTTCTTTCCTTGCCTGATGGATTTGCACTATTAGGCCTCATGGAGTTGTGACCTTCACTGTCTTCAAGTGGAATTTCTAGTTTTAGTGTTTTGAGGAATCTCCATATTTATTTCCATGGTGGTAGTACTAGTTCATATTCTCACCAAAAATATAGGTGGATCTCTTTCCCTTATAGCCTAACAAGCATTTGTTATTATTTGATTTCTTGATGATAACCATACTTTCTGGAATAAGATAGAATTTCAGTGTTGTTTTAATTTGCATTTATCTAATGGCCAATAATATTGAACATTTTTTCATGTATTTATTGTCCATCTGCTCTTCTTTTTTATGAGAAATATTTATTCATTTCACTTTCCCATTTTTGATAGCGTCTTTTATTTTGGAGTGTCTGATATTTTTTTGATTCTTCACATATTCTAGATGTTAGTCCTCTGTCTGAGAAATAGCTGGCAAAATTTCTCTCATTCTGTAGATTATCTCTTCCTTCCTTTGTTGTTTCCTTTGCTGTGCAGAAATTTAAAAATTTTATATGATCCCATTTTTTTATTCTTGGAGCTATTTCTTGTGCGGTTGAAGTTCTGTTCAGAAAGTCCTTGCCTACACCTCTATCTTCAAGAATTTTTCTTTTTATCTCCCAGGAGATTAACCATTTCTGTTTTAATATTTAGCTCTTTGATCCATTTTGCTTTTAGCTTACTGCCTGGTGAGATATATGGGTCTAGATTCAATCTTCTCCATGTAGATAACCAATTTCCCCAACACCAGTTATTAAACAGGTGGTTTTTCCTCTGTGTATGTTTTTGGAACCTTTGTCAAAGATCAAATAGTTTAATGTGTTTGGGATTGTTTCTATATCCTCTATTCTTTACCATTTATCTACACATTTGTTTTTGTGAGTACTATGCAGTTTTCATCATTGTAGCTTTGAAATAAAACTTTAAATTGGGGATTGAGATGCCTTCTGCTTGCTCTTATTACTCAGTATGGCTTTTGCTATTCTTGTGACTCTTAGGACTGTTTTTTCTAGTTCTGTGAGGAATGATGTTGGCATTTTGATTGAGTTTGCATTAAATCTGTACACGAGTTTTGGAAGTATGGCCATTTTGGTTCTGCCTTTCCAGAAACAGGGGCTATCTCTCCATTTTCTGAAGTCTTCCTTGATCTACTTTTTTTTCAGAATACTGGTTTTTGTTGTAGAGACCTTTCACTTCCTTAGTCAGCTTAATTTCTAAGTGTTTAATTTTTTTGTGCTATTGCATATGGTATTGTTTTCTTAATTTTTTTCATTGAATTCATTATTGGTGTACAGGAATGCTATTGATTTTTGTGTGTTGATTTGATATCCACAGCAGGATTTACTTTTGTTGGACACTATCCTAAATCTCTCCCCTTTAGAAGTTTCTAATTTAGTTTATTGGGAGGTCTTATTTGCCAGTTGTGAAATATATCTCCAGTTTTCTAATGAAAACCACTGGGGATGTATATTAAGTTTATTTTTAATATTGTTAGGAGGCATTTGTAAAGCAAGGACTGCCCTTATATTAGAACAGGGGGGGTTATAGTTTTCTAATACCCAAGCTTACACAGTTGAAGAGTCTTGTTTCAGAGAAGTGACAAATTGGAAGTGCTTTATAGGGATTGAAATTTTATTTTATGCCTTTGAAAAATAACTTTCATAGTTCTAATTTGCAAGATTATCTCACCTCAATTGTACCTTTTTATGACTATTAAAAAATACTTTATCCTACCAGTACACAATCCTATTTATAGGGTTCTCTATCTCTAGGGAATTGAACACAGTTCTGTGGAAGAGAGGCAAATCTGAGTATGTATTGCCAGAATTTATGATAAGCCATTTTTTCTTGAAAATTTAGCAGGAAAATAGAACAAAAGGTAGAAAACAGAGAGGGTAGATAAGCCTTGGTTTCCACTCTCTGTGTCTCATTTGCCTTGCAAACTTCTAGCCTTCTGCGAAAGCATCTGAAGCACAACTAAGAGGAGACAAGTGCCTGAGAATTGCTATCTGGAATCTAAGAAATCTGGAGACCATTTGGGCAGCATGTATACTTACATGGAAAGTGAAATTGTTATCATTTCTACAGAAAATTCTCGTATCTCAAGATCTAGTTCTTAATGGAATGCATCGTCCGGGGGCTGGAGGCTCAGAAGTTTACCCTGCCCTTCAGTTCTGTCTCCTTCCCATTCGATAAGACTGTGAGGGAGTCCGTTCTCTCACATCCACTCTCAGCATCAAATTCCTGGGAGTTTTCCTTTTGAGTGTGTTCTCTAAGAGAATTATTTTTCTTTCCCTCTTTTTCTTCCTCTTTTCCCAGCTCTTCCCTCTCCCCTTTTACAAGTATTTATTGAACACCTGCAGAGTTCAGCATTGCCTGTCTAAGGAACAGGAGTGTGAACAGAGGAAAGTTTTCAAGGTGAGTGGTCAAGTAAAGGAGCCCTTCTACCTAGTGCAAGAAGCACTGACTAGAACAGAGATGGTTAGGAGCCTTTGTCCTGAAGTATTGTGCCCTGTTGCTTTTGCTTTCTGTCCTGAAATCTGATAAAGAAACTTGAACATAGATTTTTTTAAATTGAGTTTATTGGTACATTCTAGGTATACAGTACAGTTACATTCATTACTGCAATCTTGTACCTTTACATGACAGGTCTTGGTTCTCATATTTTCACCTTGTCCCTCCCTCCCTTCACCCCTGCCTCCCCCCCATTTACAAACACTTTAATTCCATTTTTTCATTCTCTCACATTTTTTCTTTTCCCTTATTCCCCTTCCTCTACCCTTCCTTGAGTACTATTATAGTTTTTTACACCAGAGAAACTATTTGGTATTTACACATCTGATTTATTTCACTTAGGAGTATGTCCTCAATATGTATCCATTTTCCTATGAATGAATCTAATTTCTTATTCTTTATGGCTGAGTAGTATTCCATTTTATAGAATAACCATATCTTCTTTATCCAGTTTCCAACTGATGGGCAAATGGGCTGTTTCCAAGTTTTAACTATTATAAACTGCTGCTATAAATATAGGTGTGCATATGTAACTGTGATATGATTCTTTTAATTCTTTTGGAAAGATACCCAGCAGAGCTATGGCTAAGTCAAATGGAACCTCTAGTCCTAGCTCTTTGAGGTACGTCCTTTTGATTTCCATAGTGGTTGCACCAGTCTGCACTCCCACCAACAATGGAGAAGGGTTCCTTTCTCCCCCAAACCCCACCAACATTTGTTATTGTGTGATTTCTTGATAGCAGCCATTCTCTGTGGGGTGAGGTGGAATCTCAGTGTTGTTTTCATCTGCATCTCTCGAATGACCATTGATGTGGAACATTTTTTCATATATTTACTTGATGCTTTTACTTCTTTATCTGAGAAATGTCTGTTCATTTCAGATGCCCATTTTTGAATTGGGTCTTTATATTTGGGGGGGCTGATTGATTTGAGTTCTTTATATATTCTAGATAATACTCCTTTGTCTGAGGAGCAGCTGGTAAAAAGTTTTTCCCACATTGTAGGTTGTCTCTTAGTTCTGTTGATGATTATTTTTGCAGTGCAGAAGACTTTTTTAAAAAAAATTAATTTATTGGTACATTATAGGTAGACAGTACAGTTACATTCTTTACTGGGATCTTGTACCTTTACATGCCAGGTCTTGGTTCTCATTTTTTCCCCTTGTTCCCACCGTCCCTTCACCCTCCCCTCCCCTCCCCCCTTCAAACACTTTAATTCCATTTTAACATTTCTTATATTTTTTTCCTTTTCCCTTATTCCCCCTTCCCTATCCTTCTCACTGTCCCTACACCTTTGGTCCTTTTCTTCCTATTTCAAATTGCTAAGTGTCCCATTAGGATCTTGAGGACTATTTTAGTTTTTCACATCAGAGATACTATTTGGTATTTGCATATGTGTGCCTTATTTATTTCACTTAGAAGCATATCCTCAAAATGTACCCATTTAACTATGAATGAATCTACTTTCTCATTCTTTATGGCTGAGTAGTATTCCATTTTGTAGAAAAACCACATCTTCTTTATCCAGTTTCCAATTGATGGGCAGATGGGGTGTTTCCAAGTTTTAGCTATTACAAACTGTGCCGCTATAAACATGGGTGTGCATATATCACTGTGTTATGACTCTTTCACTTCTTTTGGAAAGATACCCAACAGAGGGATGGCTGGGTCAAATGGAATCTCCAGGCCAAGCTCTTTGAGGTATCTCCATATTGACTTCCACAGTGGTTGCACCAGTCTGCACTCCCACCAACAATGGAGAAGGGTTCCTTTCTCCCCACAACCCCGCCAACATTTGTTATTGTGTGATTTCTTGATAGCAGCCATTCTTTGTGGGGTGAGGTGGAATCTCAGTGTTGTTTTCATCTGCATCTCTTGAATGATTAGTGATGTGGAACATTTTCTCATATATTTACTTGCTGCTTTTACTTCTTTGTCTGAGAAATGTCTGTTCATTTCAGATGCTCATTTTAGAATTGGGTCTTTATATTTGGGGGAGCTGGTTGTTTTGAGTTCTTTATATATTTTAGATAATAGTCCTTTGTCTGAGGAGCAGCTGGTAAAAAGTTTTTCCCACATTGTAGGTTGTCTCTTAGTTCTGTTGATGGTTTCTTTTGCAGTACAGAAGCTTTCTAATAAGATGAGATCCCACTTGTTGAATCTTTCTGCTAGTTCCCATGCTACTGAGGATTTGTTCATAAAGACTTTTCCTATGCCAATGTCTTCCAGAGTTCTACCTAACTTATCTTTCAACAAGTTTAGTGTTTTTGTTTTTATGTTTAGATCTTTAATCCACTGGGATTTTAATTTAGTGCATGGCGAAAGATAAGGGTCTAATTTTAATCTGTGGCACGTTGAAATCCAGTTTTTCCAACACCATTTATTAAAGAGGCTATCTTTCCTCCAGTGGGCATGGTCAGCTCCTTTGTCAAAGATGAGGTAGCTGAGTGCATCTGGAGTTGTTTTTGTGTCTTCTAATCTGTTCCACTGATCCTCAGGTCTGCTTCTTTGCCAGTACCATGCTGTTTTTATCAAAGTGGCTTTGTAGTATAGTTTCAAATTGGGAATTGTTACACCTGCTGCCATGTATCTGTTGCCTAGGATGGCTTTTGCTATTCTAGGTCTCTTATGGTTCCAAATGAATTTTTGGATTCTTCTTGCTAGTTCTGTGAAGTATAGTGTATGAATGTCAATTGGTATTGCATTGAATCTGTATAGCAGTTTTGGTAGTATGGCCATTTTCACTATGTTGATTCTTCCTACCCAGGAGCAGGGGATATCTTTTCATTTTCTTAAATCCTCCTCAATCTCTTTTTTCACAGTGCTGTAGTTTTTAGTGTAGAGATCTGTTGCTTCTTTTGTTGGATTGATTCCCAGATACTTCATTTTTTTAGATGCTATTGTGAAAAGAATTGTTTCCCTAATTTCTTTCTCAGTGAGTCTGTTATTTGTGTACAAGAAAGTTATTGATTTTTGGGTGTTCACCTTGTATCCAGCCACTCTGCCAAAAGTGTCCATTAAGTCGAGAAGTCTTTTGGTGGAGTTTTTTGGGTCTTCAATGTAGAGTATCATATCATCAGCAAATAATGACAGTTTAACTTCTTCCTTTCCTATCTTTATTGCTTTAATTTCTTTCTCTTGTCTAATTGCTATGGCTAATGTTTCCAGAACTATATCGAAGAGGAGTGGTGATAGTGGGCATCCTTTTTTTGTTCCTGATTTTAACGTGAAGGTTTTCAGTTTTTGGCCATTTAATATGATGTTGGCTGTTGGTTTTTCATAGATAGCCTTTATTAATTTGAGATATAGACCATCTATTCCATTTTTTTGCAGAGTTTTTATCATGAATGGCTGTTGAATTTTGTCAACTGCTTTTTCTGCATCTATTGAGAGGATGATGTGGTTTTTGTCCTTGATTTTGTTAATACAGTGTATTACATTAATTGATTTACATATGTTGAACCATCCTTGCATCCCTGGAATAAATACAACTTGGTTGGGATGAATGATCTTCTTGATGATCCTCTGTATTCTGTTTGCTAGTATCTTATTGAGGATTTTTGCATCTATATTCATTAAGGAGATTGGTCTGTAGTTCTCTCTCTTTTTTTTTTTTTACATCTTTCCCAGGTTTGGGAATCAAAGTGATATTTGCTTCCAGGAATGAATTTGGAAGTATTGCTTCCCTTTCAATTTCATTGAACAGTTTGAAGAGTAATGGCAGTAGTTGTTCTCTAAATGTCTTGTAAAATTCAGCAGTGAATCCATCAGGAGCTGGGCTTTTCTTTGTTGGGAAGTTTTTAATTACATTTTCAAGTTCACTGACTGTAATTGGGGTGTTTAGAATGTTTTTATCTTCTTTGTTCAATTTTTGTAATTCATAAGTATCAAGAAATCTGTCCATTTCTTCTGTGTTTTCCATTTTATTAGAGTACAAATTCCCAAAGTAGGTATTAATGATCATCTGGATTTGTGTGGGATCTGTTGTGACTTCTCCTTTTTTGTTCCTGATTGCATGGATCTGAGCCTTTTCCTTCCTCTTTTTGATAAGGTGTGCTAAGGGTTTATCAATTTTATTTATTCTTTCAAAGAACCAACTCTTTGATTCATTTATTTTTTGTATCATTTTCTTAGTTTCCATTGCATTGATTTCTGCTCTTATCTTTATAATTTCCTCTCTTGTTTGAGCTTTGGGTTTTTCTTCCTCTTGTTTTTCTAGGAGTCTAAGATTCATCATTAGGTTGTTTATTTGAGTGTGCTCTATTTCCCTAGTGTGGGCATTCAGTGCTATGAATTTTCCATGTAGAACTGCTTTCATTGTGTCCAATAGATTCCTGTATGTTGTATTGGCATTTTTGTTTATTTGTAAAAACTGTCTGATTTCTTCTTTGATTTTATCTGTGATCCATTGATTGTTCAGGAGAGTGTTGTTCAATTTCCATGTGTTTGTGAAGTTCCTACAGTTTCTTATGCTATTGATTGCCAGCTTGATTGCACTGTGATCTGATAATATACACGCAATATCTTTGATTCTTTTGCATTTATTCAAACCTGTTTTGTGAGCTAGTATGTGATCTATCTTGGAGAATGGCCCATGTGCAGCTGAAAAGAATGTATATTCTGATTTTGTGGGGTGGAACACTCTATAGACATCTAATAAGTCCATGCCTTCAAAATCTTGGTTCAGTTCTAGTATTTCATTGTTGATTTTTTTGCCTAGATCATCTGTCTATTTTTGATAGTGGGGTATTCAGATCCCCCACTACAATTGTATAAGTGGTTTTTTGGTTTTTCATGTTACTTAATATTTGTTTTATATAGTTGGGGGCATTAATGTTTGGTGCATATATGTTTATGATTGTCATTTCTTCCTTTTGCATTGTTCCCTTTACAAGAATGTAGCGGTCTTCTTTGTCTCTCTTGATCAGTTTTGGTTTGAAATTTACTTTGTCTGTGAATAAGTGTGCTATCTCTGATTTTTATCTGGCTCCTGTCATGTGGATAATTGTTTTCTACCCTTTCACTTTCAGTCTATGGGCTTCTTTTTGCACTAGGTTTGTTTCTTGTATACAACATATTGTTGGATTTTGTTTCTTCTTCTTCTTCTTCTTCTTTTTTTTTTTTTTGTAGCAGGGATTGAACTCAGGTCCTTGCACTTGGAAGGCAGGCCACTGAACTGATGAGCTATATCCCCAGCCCCTAGATTTTGCTTCTTAATCCATTCTGCCAGTCTATTTCTCTTGATTGGTGAATTGAGGCCATTGACATTGATGGTTATTAATGATAAGTACTAACTTCTTGTCATGCTATTGTCCTTTGGTTGGTTCTTTTTAATTTTTTATCCTCTCCTTTTAGTTTCTTGCCTTGGCTATTTGATTTGCTCTGTTGGGCCTCATGGTATTGTGATCTTCATTGTCTTTTTCTAGGATATTGTTTAGAATTGTTTTTAGTGCTGGTTCGGTATTCATGAAGTTTCTCAGGTGTTCTTTGTCATGGAAGTATCTTATTTCCCTATCCATTTTGAAAGAGAGTTTTGCAGGATACATCAGTCTAGGTTGGAGGTTCTTTTCTTTTAGGATTTGAAGCACCTCACTCCAGGCTCTCCTTGACTTAGGGGTTTGTGTTGAAAAGTCTGCTGTGATTCTGATGGGCTTTCCTTTGCATGTGATTTGTTTCTTTTCTCTTACTGCTTGTAGTTTTTTTTTTTCTGTTGGGTTTCTGGGATCTTGATTATTATATGTCTAGGTGTAGATTTTTTTTTTTTATCATGGCTAGTTGGAGTCCTATATGCCTCAGTTATCTGAATGTCAAATTCTTCCCCTCTGGGAAGTTTTCTGTCATTAATTCTTTGAACAGCTTTTTAAAGTCATTTGCATTTTCTCCTGCTACTTCATGGATTCCTATAAGTCTTATGTTATTCTTCTTTGCATTATCTAGGAGTTGTTGGATCGATTTCTCATGCTCCCTGACTGTTTTTAAGAGACCTCTCTTTTCATGGTCCCTGTCTGCGATCCTATCTTCTATATCTGAGATTCTATCTTCACATTTTTTTATTCTGTTGCATACACTTTCAATAGAGTTTTTAATCTCCTGGAGATCTGTTTGAATCTGTTTAATGGATTCCATTTCTTTCCTATGTTGGGCATTCATTGTTTCCATTTCTTTCTTATTCTGGGCCTTTATGGCTTCTGCTATGGTCCTGAGCTCATCTATTTTTTTTTTTTTTTGTCAGTTTCTGTTCTAGAGTCTTGAATCATGACTTTCATTTTGCTCACCATCTCTATGGTTATCTGGGAAATTATTTTTGTTTTGAATTTTTCTAGAGCCTGATCGATGTGTTGTGTTACTTCCTTTGCTGTGAGTTCTGAGTGTCCTCGAGGTTCATTATCAGACTTTTCATCCTCCTTTGCCCTACTTTTTGCCATAGGTGGACTGGAAGTCTGTCTTTGTGCCTTGCTTAAGTGTTTTCTCATTTTTATTTTTGCTGTTGGGTTGTCCTTGATTCAATGTCTGGGTTATTAAATCTTCCTGATATCACTGCTCTTCAGCCCCTGACTCTCTAAGGACTCATAGACATTCTCACTTTCACAATATCAGAGAAAACAACAGGTCAAGTCAATCCCTATCCCTTATCCCAATTGATACAATCAACAATACTACAGGATCAATCACCTCCTGCAAATTGACCACTTGTGGTAGTCATTAATCCATCACCCTCCAACCATGTGAAATAAATTAAAATCAAGAAGCAGCCCTAAATATGTTTGCAGTGAACAAACTCCTCAACATAGTATATTTACCATTTAGGATGGGGGCCTAGACCTAATTAGGAGGAGAAGAGTAAACAAGTAAAAGAAGTGGAGAAGGTTTCAAGTGAAGCCAGAGGACACAGAATGACCACACAATCTTTAGGAAACTGCAATACTCAAAAGGAATAGACAGAGTGCAAGTATAAGGACAAGAATATATCCCCTTAACAGCATTAGGGGCTCACTTTCCCTTGAAACTACCGACCCTTGAGTAAGGCTCAATGATAGAAAAAAAAGAACATTAATAAAAAAGAAAAAGTGATAAAAGAAGAAATCTGAGTTAGGGCAGGAGCAGGAACAGAAAGGGAGATGAGGGACAATATGGTGGAGCAAGAAACTGAGTTGTTGAAATTGGACAGAAAAAAATTTACAGAGTGGAATGAGGAAGAGAAAGAAAAGGACAAAAAATGACTTTGAAGGGCCTCTTTCCGACTATATCTCTGCTGTCATAATACATATCATGTGCAGCCATGTGCAGAACCAAATCCCCCTATCTCAGCTAGCCGATGGCAGACCCCCACAATGCAAACTGACCTCAGGTCACAAGGACCAATTTGAGCTCCCCAACCTCCTGCAGGGTTTAATTCCAGACAGTTTTATCACAGATCCCCCACCCCTTCTTTAAAGATGTTCAAATATGGGAGCTCAGAAAATTACCCTTTGTAACCAGCTATGTCTCTGCTGAGTGGGTCCAAGGACTGGCACAATCAGGAGATCTGAGAGTAGTGGGGTGCTCCACGGCACCTGAGAGACTACCCTCCTGGTGCTGGAGCAGCAATGGCAGTGCCCGCAAGGGAGGGCGTGGCTACCCAGACTCGTGGGCTGAGCCCAGGCCAGCAAAGGGAGATGTGATGTCTGAGCCAAGCTGCTTTCCCTGAATCTCACCTTGCTGGCTGGCGCTGGAGGAGCAGCAATGGCTGAACATAGATTTTATTAAATTCAAAATGCTAAAACTTTACAAAAATTTCCTGTTAGATTTGTTTAGCGACCTGTGATAATGACTGCTTTCACTATCTGCTTTTAAAAGATATATATTTTTCCCCATAGACTTAACAACAACAGTCTAAACAATTAACCCTTTAAAGTTGCTTTTAAAATGCCTTGTCAGCTATGTGAGGGGCCTAACAATCCCCTGGCACTGGCCCCACACCAGTGATCTGATTCTTTTCTTCAACTGGCTGGAACCCAGTCCTTACTTCAGGCTTTAAACTCACCATTTCTCCTGCATGGATCATATTTCACATATTTCCAGAGTAGCACAATTGTGGACTCTGAATCAGATGGTTTGGATCGGAAGTCTTACTGTATTCCTTACCCACAGATTGACCTCCTTGTGCCTCAGTTAATTTGTCAAATGGGGACAGCCACCCTCCTGAAATGTTCTAAGACCTTCAGAGCAATGTCCCGTAAATAATATGTGTCAAAGGAGAGTACACATAACTGTGATTTTTATCCTTCAAGGCAAAAAATACATATATCTCATAAAATTTTCTCTAATATGGAAGAACATGCTCAGTTTGTTCTACAAGTTTCATTTATCTTGAGAGATCCCAATTCTATTTGTATAAATATTGTTAGAGGCCCGGGATTTAGGTCAGTGGTGCTGCTGTCTGCCTCATAAGTGCAAAGTCCCGAGTTCGATTCCTGGTACAAAAAAAAATTGATAGATCATTATTTGAGAGATAGTCTTATTATTATTTTTCTTCACTTTTACTCACTCTTCTTACTGCTTTTGAATCACATTCCCTAATTTAACAGGTTGTATTGTACAGCAGGGAGACCATGGAAGTAGAAAAGGTTGAAAAACCAGCAGGTACAAATGTACCCTTGATGCTGGGCCCTGGTGGTACCTGGACACAACCCTAAAGGGATTGTTAAACCAAATAATTCCATCTCCTTGCTTTCCTCTAGGTTTTCAAGAATAGTTCAGAAATCAGATTCCAACATGTACACTATTGCTCCTTTCTATTTCCTACTTTTCAAACTATGTTTGTATTGATCCTTGTTTTGCTTAGAATAAGAAATGTGCTCTTTAGAACTGCATATGATCCAGGTTTGGATTGGTCAGAGTAGTTGCCTTTGGAGTAGTTGGCCAGTTCTACTCACTCAAGAGGTAGAGTTGTGGGGATCAAAAAGGATGAGCAGGAAGGTAGATGCTGGTTCAGTGAAAGAGAAAACTGGTACTCACACTGCCCAGCAGAGAAATGGGTTGCCCCAAGAGTATGTAAGGCCTCCCATCATGAGCATTTTCTGATGATTTATTTTCATTTTGTACCTTAAAATAAATTATGCTGAGATAGTAACTATAAGTTGCATAGAAAATAATCCAGATAACCTAAATCTGATTTTGATTGGCCATACTGTTAATTCAGAAGTTAGATGAAAAATAAAACTACATTTAACTTGTCATTAATTAAAGAAAATGAGTTCCATTGTATGAGCAAGACATTATGCCAGGAGTTACAGGGGATTCAAAGAATATTAGTAGAGAGGTTCCCTCCTCTGAAGTGGTCAAGAAAAGGCAAAAAATACATAAGAAGCTAAGTGATAACACACTGAAGGATGATATATTTTTCAGTCTAGTGACAGATATTTCACTGACTGCTGACCGCATGGGTGGTTCAGTAATAAATGTCATGGCAATGGAAAGGAGGGAGCTGTGAACTGCAAGCCTTTTCAGGATGATATGTTAGTCTGCTCTGGCTGCCATAAGAGAATACCACTGACTGGCTGGGTGGCTTAAACAATAGATGTTTCTTTTCTTGTGTTTTGAGAGGGTGGAATTTCAAGATCTTGGTGTCTGCAAGTCTGGACTCTTCTTAGGCCTCAATTCTTGGCAGGCAGATGATCACCTTCTTCCTGGGTCCTCCTGTGACCTTTCCTGTACCCATGGTGTCTCCCCATTTATCCTGATCCTCTCTTATAAAGGCACCAGTCAGATTTCATTAGAGTGCACCCTAATAGCCTCATTTAAATTTAATCACACTTGAAAGGTCTTATCTCAAATACAGTCACATTCTGAGGAACAGGGGGTTAGAGCTTCAACATGTGATTCAGGGGTAGACAATTCAGCCCATAAAAGATGGCTGCTTGGAGGAAGGTAAAAATAAAGTACATCTGCAAGAAGTGGGACAGAGACTAGCTAGGCTGAAAGGTGAGAGAGAAAAGAGTGGGGAAACTTTCAACTTACAGAGACAAACTAGGGCAATGCAGGATTTCTTCTCATCCTGAGAAAATCCCCAACACTAACACATGTTTTTCCTCTTCAGGAGACAAAAGTGAATCATTCCTGACAAGAGGTGCACTCATCAATCCTGACTGGCAAAGTGACTGTAAGTTGACATTACCCTGTTTGCCTTTGTGTTGCCAGGCAGAATCACAAGCTATAAAAGCATTACTGGAGTAGAGAGAGAACAGGAACAAAGCTGTGCCCCATGCATACCTGTGGGCCGTTTTGAGGTCAGTGACAGCTTGGCCATTGATGAGGCATTAGAAATTGTCACTCACTGCCAGGCAAGTTGTGATTGATCTCTATAGATTTTAGTGATTTACTTAAAGTTCTCATCCTCTTTTTTATTCTGAGTATTTTTAAAATTTAATTTTCTTTTTTCTGAAACAGATTGCATTTCACATTGCTTTCTTGGTTTTCAGTAAATTTGGGTGTAGTAGGATTTCCATGGTCCAGAAATTCTTTTGAATGTTATCAGGGCTTTTTATCGGAGACTGGATTTTTATTAGTTTTCTTAACATTTACTATATCAACAACAAAACAAAACAAAATGAAACCTCCCCAAACCAAGAACATGACTCCTTTCTTCTCTTTTTTCTATTTGAGTGTAAATGGAATACATTTATCTAGTAAACTCTTACATTATGCAATTTAGGTACTGTTCTAGAGCACAGTGCGCTCCCATTCCAGGAGAGTTTACTTTTCTGTGCTTCTTCTCAATTCAGGGATCAATACGTCCATCAGTTCTATCCAGATTGTGGAACTCCAGCACGTAATTGATCATCGGTATTGCAGTAACTGGCTCCAGTGTGGGTGGGTAAGCCCTCTTATGATACCATGCTTGTTTCTCTAATTTACTCAGGCCACTAGGTTTGAGACTGGAATGAAAACTAAAGCTACATCATGAAGTCCATTTGTGCTAACATTGCCCCTTAAGTGAAAACACAGTGATTACATGGGTACAAGGGAATCACAAAATAATTGGTATTAGCAGATGTCAATAAATCACAGCCCTAGTGATTTTAATCACCCGATTTTATGGCTAAGTCTGAAGCACAAAGCCTGGGAACAACTCTGTGGCTGACTCTGAGGGCACATACCACAGGCACAGAGCTGCTAATTAATGTTATAGACAAGAAAGGCAAGGTCACTGATGGCTCCAAATTATGAGTGAACTGACTTACGTATATTTTAATAAAAGGGATATTATTTTAATTAATGAAAAAATATAGCTTATCTTAGTTTTTTCCATAAGAAGTGGAAAAAAATCTAGGTATTGCAAAAGTTACCAGCAACCTCTATCTTTTATGTGTACTGTATCTCCTATAAAAGCATGTAATGAAGCACCAAGAAGAATAGCGTGAAAATTGCTTCAATAAACACAAATGCAGGTGGTAGACATTAAAAACAGGGAGTTATTTATTTGACAAATATTTACAGAGTATCTGCTAGATTAAAGGCAAGGCATGTATTTTTTGAACTAGTGTAATAAATCATATGGGTTTTCAGCTTTATATCTTTTTCAGTCTGATAGAATTTATGCTTGATAGCCTTGAATTATAAAAAATAACTTGTATGGTTCTTTATTATGCCTACATTAAATATCATATTCTCACAAAAGCCCTAAGAAGTTAGTGTTATGTATTCTTATTATGTAGTTTTCCATGAGTTTTAAAAAGTTTGCCTAAGATCTCATCTAATGAATTTGCCTCAGAGAGTGTTGTTAATGTGTAGGATGACATAGTGCAAAAGAATCAGACAACTCAGTCCTATGGATTAGACGAAAATGTTTATTCTCCTTGAATATTCATTTCTCAAGTATAAGATGGGGATACTTATCTAGTGAGTTGGGTTGCTGTGAAGCAAACAGACACTGAGAGCCGGTTATAGGAAATTGATTCCATTAATCTAGGCTTCCCAAACAAATCATTCCTGACCATAAAGCAGATTTTTCTATATATTTTAAATATATTAATTTACTGAAATTGTACTGTCCTCAACTTGGTACATAAGTAGCACCCATCTTTTTTTTCTTCTTTTTGAGATATAATTAACATGAAAAAATTGTGTATATTCATGGGGCACAAAGTGAAGTTTTGATATCCTATACTTTGTGAAATGCCAGTTCTTTCAATTCTTTCCTCACTTGTCTAATTTAAAGTTGTTTCTCCATATAATTCATGGGATAACCAGTTATAAGGAGAAGTTGTATTAGATACAAATGTGCTGTTTCAGCTGCAAGTTTTCATTACAATATCAATCAATGGAATTTCCTTTTTTCAAAGTATCTTTCTCAAATTTGGGGTGTAGCAGCAGGGAGGAATCTGTGGATAATCAGTTCTGTTTTATAATTTTTCTCCATTACTAAATGATAATAAACACTATAATAATTGTAGCAGATTCAGGTTCTAAAAGTACTTATTTTCCATTAATATTATTTAAAAGTGAGTGATTTGTGGTAGAAAGACTGGTATTAATTTCAACCTTCCTTTTCAGGGGGATTATGAGTTTGAGGTCTTTGCCTCATTTGTTTTCTGAAATCTGTATCTCTGTAAAGGGAACTAGAGTTATATCCTGTGCATTTAATTTTGTGCATTTGGTTTGGAATTTGACTTTCTATCATTTTTTCCCATGTGTTTTCAAAATTATGAATTTTGCAATATATTTTATATGTTATATGTGAACAAGACCACTCTGAAATTTGACAAGTATGTCTCTGAAAACTAGGTTAACTATTTTCTATATTTATTATATAATATTTCACAGCATGTAGAGTATATAGTAAGTGGAAAAAAGCCCTCCCTTTATATACTGATTTTCAGTTTAATTTTTTTTCCATGATTAGGCCTGGATATTACCACTACAATATTCCTGTTAATAAGAACACACCCACAAATGTCAAATTCTCTCTGGAAATCAAGTAAGTACATGGATCTAAAAATTTTGTTTTAATTTTTATTACTAATTAGCCAGCAAGTCTGAATTTACTTGACAATTCCATGTGTAAGTTAGGAGGTGGAAAGCTGTCAGTCTGTGAGTGATGGTGAAGTGTCTGGCTTGGGGGGAGTCAGAGCCAGGGCAGGGATCATCCAGGCCTGCAGGCAACAGTGGCTCCAGACTACAGGGAAGCTGCGAAAGGGGAGTGGCTTTGTTTGGACACTCACAGCTGCAGTTCTTCCCTGACTATTTCCCTTCAAAATAGGGTGGGAACAAGAGTAATGAGGTATGACTGAAAAAATGCACTGTGTTAAAGTAAGAAATACTATTACAGTAAAAGACACATTGCTATTAAGCCCCCTCAAAATACTCTCATTTTGAAAACACTCATCCTATCACACACTGTTTTGTCACTTTCTGAAACAGTTCTGGAAGTCTTTTTTTTGTCAAGTTCTTGTATCTGCTTTGATACCCTGAATTGGTTAAAAATATTTACTTTTCTTTCATGGTCATTTTGACATTGAGGAAGGGCCAAAAGTATCTGGGTGGATGAGGACGCACATGTTTTTATGAGCTTGCCTTTCTATTGAATAACTTTCAGCAGCAGCATTCACTGGATTTTTTATCACACCTTGTAAAGAGGGCTTCCAGAACTGCTTCAGAAAGTGGCAATAATGATGAATTGCACATGTTCAAAGCAAGGAGGGAATATTTTGATGGAGATTAGCGGTATTGATTCTCAACTCTGATAAATTTGTAAAATTTTAACATTCAGAGTTTTTGATCACCCTTTGTAGTTTGGCCCCTCAATGGGGAGGCTACTTGACCACCTTGTTTAGGACAGGAAAAAGAAAAAAATCATACCACCACCACCACCCCTTCATACCAAGGAAAGAAAGAAAGAAAGAAAGAAAGAAAGAAAGAAAGAAAGAAAAGGTTAGAGTTTAGAATTGAGCAGACTAGTTTTTAAATATTGTTCCTGTCATTTACTAATCCTATGATCTTGGAAAAAAAGAAAGAGAAAGAAAAGGTTAGAGTTTAGAATTGAGCAGACTAGTTTTTAAATATTGTTCCTGTCATTTACTAATCCTATGATCTTGGAAAAGCCACATGTCTTCTCTGATCTACCATTTCTTGTTCTGTAAAGTGAATATTACATTGTGCTATAACATACAGAGGTATTGTGGGAATTATTGTAAATACTGGTGTAATTAATATATACCATTTGCTGAGCACAGACTATGGGTCAGACACTGACCCTGTTATTACTGGGTCACATAATCCTCCCAAAAACCTTCCCAAGATGGTATTTTTTTCTCCAATTTGTCTTACAGATGGGAACACATGGGTATAAAGGGGTAAACAAAATGTGTTCTGAAACTCACAGCTAGTTAGCAGTGGGGCTGGGATTCAAGCAAAGCCCTCCCTTCCAACCTCTTCCGCCTCCCCAGGGATGAGATGTCATGATGTTGCCCCTTCCTAATCCATAGTAGGCACTCGATAAATGTAGCTTTCATTTTACTGTCCTTCTCTCCAAAATCACAGAACTCCACTTTAATCTATTATTATTTAGTATTTTAGGTAATTGTGGTATTTTAAGGCTTACAACCAATTTTACTTTAAAACATCATGCAGTAACTCACCATGATGAATGAGCATTTATATCTTGATTTTAATCTCTTTTATTTTCCTCTCTACATTTCCTCTCTTCTCCCCTTCCTTTTCTCCCTCTCCATCCCTTTCCTTGGCCTTTCCACTCTCCGGGTCAGTGAATCCTCCTCTATCACCCCACCCCATCTTCTCTATTTTACATGGGCTCTCCACTGGTTTTCTCATCAGCTTTGTGTGGATGAGCAGGTAATGACACTCAGCCAAGCTGCTTGCTTTGCAAAGGTTTGTTTCAGGTACCTAATGTTTCATGACTCAGCATATTGATCTCACATGTTAAATGTGCTAATATTACATGCTAAGTGTGCTATTCTTACATGATAAATGAACTATTCTTTAGCACTCCTTGATAACCTAGAATAGCATTTCCTTTAATTCCTAGCTCCAAGGAAGGAAATAAGAATATATATATTTTATGCTTGAAGTGGTAGTAGATCGACTTGCACCACTAAATCAGGCCTGTTGGTCCATGAACCATTTTGAAATAGGTGTGATTTTAAAATAATACATTTAATGTTCTCCCCTTAACCACGACTTTACTTCCTATAATTTCAGTTATCCATAGTCAGTCATGGTATAAAAATATGAAATGAAAAATTCCAGAAACAGTATATTTTCAAGAATATATTGTTATAATTATTCTATTCTATTATTGTTGTTGCCAAACTTGCACTGTGCCTAATATAGCAATTAAACTATAAGTACATATAAGTAAGAGAAAAGATAGTACATACAAGGTTTGCATTATTTGTGGTTTCAGGGTATCCACTAGGGGTCTTGGAATGTACCCACCATGAATAAAGGGGGAATACTGAAAACTCAGCTAAGGATGTCAGTTATTTCCATTTATGCGGAAGGATTGTTTCCAAAGAGAAATGTATCTCATCCTTTTAATAGTGATTCACAAATTTACTTTCAGAAAAGAACTGTTCTTTCTTCCTCCCCCTCTGATGGCTTTGAATACTGTTGATTTCTAATGGAACTCACCCCAAAACCCTTATTTATATTTGTTTGCCTTGATATTTCACATAATGTCTATCTAGGCCAGCACCTTTCACAGTCTAAAATCTTAGAAGTTTCAGATAAATGCAAATTCAGCTGCCAGTGGAAAGAGAATGACATACCAAAAAATCACTGAAATTATGTAGAAATGAGAAGTGCTGATAGAGTGGCATAGTCATAATGCTTGGCTTTAGAAACTATCCTGTGCTGTTTCAGTAGTTGTGTGCGTGTTAGGTTTCTCTCTGTAGTAATTTGATGTGAGCTAGCCTATCAGTATCACTGCAGCGTGTATAATAATGAACTGTATGAACTTTCAAGGGATTTTCAAGTTCTATCTCCATCCATCCCTCTTACCAAGATGTGGCCTAGTAAGAACTGGTAACTCCTTTTTCACTTGGCCTCTTTTCTTTGTCTCTTGAAGCACAACAGAGCCATTGATAGTGATCCGGTGCAAAGTTACTGTTGGAAATATATGTTTCCATAGTAATAAGGAAACTAAAGGGACTCAAAGCGGTGGAGAAGTCCTCCCAGAGATGACACAGGTAATGTTTTCTAGATCCTTGATATTATGCTCTTGATCCAGAAGAACTGTTTAAAGTCATGGCCTGTGTTTCCAACTGTGGGAGGGATGTCTTGAGCCAAATGTGCTGCTTCCTTGTTCTGGCTGATTGTGGTCATGAAGCTTGGATCAGTGCCTTCCTAGTGTCCTTTAGAAGCTGTAGACTGTTCTTGTGACACCTGTCAAAAGCTGCTATCACAGATGCCTTTCCTAGTCATCAAGGAATGCTTTTAAGCCAATACTCTCACCAATTGAGTGGAAAATGTGGTTATAAAGTAGATCTCTCTTATTCATTATTTAGGGTTATCAGCACATTTGGAACCTTCCTGTGGCCCCATTCTCTGACAGTGTATACCATTTCCGTGTAGCTGCACCAGTAAGCTTGGATTTTTAATTTCTTTTTAGTAAGGAATTGACCACTAAAAGAATAAATAAAATACTTTAGCTACAGTTAATTTTTTCATTGATCTTTCTTTTCTCTTGTTCTAACAGGATTTAGCTGACTGTTCAACAGATCCTTATTTTGCTGGGATATTCTTCACAGATTATTTCTTTTATTTCTATCGACACTGTACCTAATTTATTCAAGTTTGGTGTTTTTACCAAAGAAAAACGCTCAGAAATACAGTTAATGGACATCGATATTCTCTTAAAAGTTCTTTCATCTTTTCTGTGAAACATTCACACTTATTGCTGAAGGACTTTTTCAGACTTTGGTTTCTAATGGTTTTAAAACATTACCGAGAATAAAGTGTTTGCTGCAACTTGAAAGAATGTGGTATTTGATTTTGTCGTGACTGTGAAGAAAACATTTCTTGAAGTAAATAGTACATTGGATTTGAAGACACTGCTTCTTGTTTTAAGGAAGCTGTAGATCAAAATAAGAAGGTCTAGCTCTATCTTTGTTTTATTGTATTTCAAAACTGTTGAGAAAAAAATCATAAAAGGCTATGTCACTTGGACCCACTAATATAGATTCTGGAAAATATGTGATTGGGATTAACCTTGTGGGAGGGGACAGTAATGTCTGGTGCTGAGTTCACATTTAGGTAATCTCTCTCTCTCTCTCTCTCTCTCTCTCTCTCTCTCTTTCTGTCTGTCTCCAAAATGTATCTTGCTGATGAAATGGATTTAAGTGGAAGAGTTGCAAATCAGCTTTGTAATGCTTGATGGACGTTAGGCTTTTGTGTGATCCCTCTTGTGCCCAGACACCACTGAAATTAGTCTAATCCTAAATCAACTTCAATGGCCTGGCTCATGCCTTCTTTTGAATACTGTCATAAAAGCTCTTACCTGCAGTTCATGCTTCCTCTACTTCCAGAGTGGCCCCATGGCTCCCCACGTGACCTCCCATGGAATAGCATGACCTCTTGTCTTGGGAGTGGTAGAGTAAAAGACTATCTTTTTGATGACATTTGTCTCCTAATTTGTTGGTTGTATTATACCTCATTAATTTAACAATATGTAATGTTTTCTATAATTTTCCACTAATATGCTGTGTTTTATAAGGGGAAGAGCCAAGGTCCTCTCACTGGGGTACCAGGTATTGGGATGCTGAATGTCTGGATTCTCTTATCTTATGGTTTGTCTGAGAATCAATTAGGATGTGGCTCTTTGTTTTTACTTCACAATGGTATTCTGCAGTAATAATATCCTCTTTCTTATTTTCAGATTTTAAGTATATGCTGTATAGATTAAATTAATTGTGAGACTTCAAAGATTAAGAAAAGAAAAAGCATGACTCTTTCTGTGACAGAAGGTATTTTCTTTTTTTTTTGGTACTGGGGATTGAACTCAGATCCTTGCACTTGAAAGGCAGGCCACCGAACCGCTGAGCTAAATCCCCAGCCCAGTATTTTCAATTAGCTTTGTAATAGAAATATGGCTTAACCTTGGGATCAAGTCTTTGCCATGCCTTTAAGTTCTGACTTTATCTGTGTCTCTTTAGGCAAGCTATTTAATTTTCTTAAGCTTTCATTTCCTCACTTATAGACAAGGATAGTGAATACTTACAAGACAGGAACAGCTGGACATGGTATGTAAAGACATATTCTAAATAAATATGCTTTTATTATATAAGCAGAGAACAGAATCATTATGAATATTACAGTAGGATCATGAAGGGACTGAATAAATACACATAAATCAAGACATTTTTATTAAAAATAAAAATCAAATTGCACATAGAATATATGCATATTCTATTATATTTATATTTTATTATATTTTGAAATTGTTTTTCCTTTTACTAACAGCATGGCCTTTGCAGAAAATAGAATAAAGTATTTAATTCTCAGGAGAAGTATTTTGGGATTCCTTGTTTCTTAGATTCAAATTTAGTCATGGGTCTCCTGAGCTGTAGTATCAGCATGACTTGGGTCCACATGCTGGAGTTGTCTCCCACATCTTAGTAGAATCTCACATTGTTAGTATGGGAGAGATTCCATTAATTTACTCTTTTTCTTCTAGTAAAGGGATATTTGTCAGCACCACACATCCCATGTTCTTTTTATTCATGCACTTATACTTAAGACACTGTGGAGGTGTCACGTATCTACTACAGGTCAGTAATGTTGCCTCTAAGGGCATTTCTACAGAATGAGTACTGCTTTTACATGAAATTCCATTAGAAGACTGAAAGTATTTTTCCCCCACAGAAAATGCACAGGATATAGTGTTGAAAGTGCTCAGAAAGAAAAGATTTACATGAGTGAACAGACCTGGAGCACCTGGGATTAGTGAATGCTATTGGGAGAACAGTCTGGAAGATCCTCTTCCTGTTTGCAGCAGTGAGATATCCACTGTGGCTCATGCATCTTCAGGCAAAAAGTCTTTTCTCCATGACAGAAAAATTGCCTAGCTGTATGTCCCAAACTCCAGGAAGTAAAATGTCCACTGGAGCCTTCCTTCCCCAAACTCGTAAACCCAGCTTACTGATAAACTCAGTTAAATTCTAACTGACAGATCTTCTATAAAATATTGTCCATGTTATTAAAAGCAAGAAAATTCTGGGACTATGTTACAGCCAAGAGGAGCTTAAAGAGGTAGGATGACAAAATACTGTAAATTCCACTACTTTTAAAGATAGGCACTATTTTTAACTTCAAGTAATTCAAAGTAGTATGTAGTTCCTTGCTTTGCCAATTATTTAAGGTCAAATTTTATGTATGATTTAATTCACTCCCAAATGTAGAATATTATTAAAAATAACATAACATAAACAAACAGAATTCCAATAATTTTATGAGTACTAATAAAAGCACTAAAACATGATTTTGAAAGCTCTGTCAGTTTTTTTAACCACTGACTCATAAAAGTTCACTAACAGCAATTGGTATGCATGTGTTCAAACATTTAGCATTTTAAAAATTAAAAAAAATTGTAGCAGAGCTAAGAGACAACCTACAATGTGGGAAAAAATGTTTACCAGTTATTCCTCAGACAAAGGTCTACTATTTAGAATATATAAAGAACTCAAAAAAATCAGACAACCCCAAATATAAAGACCTGATTCAAAAACGGGCATCTGAAATGAACAGACATTTCTCAAACAAGTGAAAGAAGTAAATAAATATATGAAAAAAAATGTTCAACATCACTGGTCATTTGAGAGATGCAGGTGAAAACAACACTGAGATTCCATCTCACCTCAGAAAGAATGGATGCTATCAAGAAATTAACCAGTAGCAAAGGCTAGCAGTATTGTGGTGAGAAAGGAACCCTTCTCCATTGTTGGTGGGAGTGCAGACTGGTGCAACCACTGTGGAAATCAATATGGAGATACCTTAAAGAACTAGGATTAGAGGTCCCATTGGATTCAGCTATCCCTCTGCTGCATATCTTTTGAAAAGAATTCAAAGAATCATACCACAGCGATACATGTGCACCCATGTTTATAGCAGCACAGTTTGCAGTGGATAAAACTTGGAAACAGCCCCATTGCCCATCAGCTGGAGACTGAATAAAGAAAATGTGGTTTTTCTATAAAATGGAGAACTACTCAGCCATAACTACTCAAGAAACTAGAGTCATTTATAGCTAAATGAATGCATATTGAGGCCATACTCTTAATGAAATAAATAGAACTTGTGTATAAATACTGAATAGTTTCTCTGGTATGAAAAAATAAAAGTGTAAATAAGGTTCAAATTGTATGAGTGATAATGTGAAATAGGAAGAAAAGGCCTAAAGGAGTAGGGGAAGTGAGAAGGGTAGGGGAAAGGAAAGAAGGGAAAAGAAAAAATATGAGAAAAGGAAAAAATAGAAACAATGTTTCTGTAAATAGAGAAGGGTGGAGGGGGTGAAGGGAAGGCAGGAATATGGGGGAAAATAAGAACTAAGATGCATCATGTAAAGATACAAGATATCAATGATGTACGTAACTGTACCATATACCTAAAATGTACCAATAAACTTAATGAAAAAAATTGTAATGCTCTTAAACTACCCTTTTATAAATCATTTATTTATTTATTTATTGGTGCTGGGGATTGAATCTGGGTTCTTGTGCTTGCGAGGCAGGCAGTAGAACCACTGAGCTAAATCCTTGGCCCTTATAAATTTTTATTTATATGTATTTTTCCTACATAATTTTTGGTTCATCTTTACTGACAGATTTTCAGCAATGCATTGTTTGAGTTATAAAATTTAAGTTCTTTGCAGGCCGGGAATTTAGCTCAGTAGTGCTCTTGCCTGCCTCACAAGGGCAAGGTCACAAGTTTGATTCCCAGCATATAAAAAAACTAAATTACTTAATTAAAGGTCTTCGAAGAAAAAGCAAAATGTGATCCTGTTGGCAATTTATGAAACTTTCAAAGACTTGCTCTCATGTTTGATTCTACAACCCTGTGATGTTGAGAGTGAAGGGAATTATTCTGAAATATTGTCAAAAGATTCCAAGACCCTATTGGGAAACTCCCATTATACATATTAGCAATCTGAGGTACAGAGAGGGTAAGCAAGGAAAAGCGGTAAGCCACGTTTTCTGGTACTAAATTTTGTCCCTTGTCACAAGATTATTTCACTTACCCTTGAGAAATTTTTTCTTTCTTCATGGCTCTGGGGTTTATGAGACCACCAACTCAGATACTGACCCACCACAGAAAGCACTGACTGGCTAATGGCTTCATAAGTGATATTTCTTGAGGCTCTGTAAGCTGATTAGAGACCATTTAGTTATAGCACATAATAGGGGGAGGGCAGAGGAACAGAGATGGGTAGAATCTTCTGTCACCAGCCACTAAGTTACATCTATTTATATTACACCAGAGCTTAACAGCTCACTTAAGAATGCTAAATATTAATCTCACTCTAAGGAGCATGCCAGTAAAATCTTCACTTGGCAAAGCTGAAAGTGTTTTGGCTTTCATTTCTTCAAGGGCATGTATCATTGATTTTTGTGTCTGATTCAAAAGAGCCAATTGAGCTCTTAAAAAGCATCCAAGGATTTAGAATCTAGTGCATTTTTGATGAGTGGCTGTTTAAAGCTTGTAGAAACGCAGCTTCAGAGACTTTAAATTTACCAGCAGTGCTGAGTATACAAGTCCGTCTCTTCTTGGCTGAATTCTGTGAATGGAAAGCTTGGGTGAGCTCTTGTGATCTGCTTTGGAGAAAGGGAGGTATGCTAAAAATCAGTCTTAATCCATCAATTTCTTTATACACCAATACACACCAACATAAAATGAGGTCATATTTTAGACTCTTGATAACATGTCTTCATCAGAGTTATATTCTTAAACCAGTATTTAACCACATCAAGCAGACTTCTTGTTTAAAATGAAAATAACTGGGTAAGAACTACACTTGGAGCCAGGAGAGTTGGTGCTAGTTCTTGCTTAATAACTTGTCATTGGTGTCACCTGGGATAATTCACTTACCTTCTTAATTTTTTTTCCTCATTGAGTTTATTGGTACATTTTAGGTACACAGTACAATTACATTCATTATTGGGATCTTGTACCTTTACATGACAGGTCTTGGTTTTCATTTTTTCCCCTTGTCCCTACCCTCACTTCACTCCCTCCTCCCCTCCCCCCTTACAAACACATCATTTCCATTTTTTCATCTTCTCATATTTTTTCCCCTTATTAGCTTTCCCCTACCCTTCTCACTTTCCCTACCTTTCTCCCCTTTCTTCCTATTTCACATTGTCAATTATCTCGTTAGGATCTTATGTACTATTATAGTTTTTCACAGCAGAGAAACTATTTGGTATTTACACATGTGTGATTTATTCATTTCACTTAGGAGTATATCCTCAATATGTATCCATTTTCCTATGAACGAATCTAATTTCTCATTCTTTATGGATGAGTAGTATTCCAT
>NW_022900927.1:34666220-34702159 GCF_012274545.1 Fukomys damarensis
TATATATATATAATTCTTTTGGAAAATAACCAGCACAGGGCTGGCTGGGTCAAATGGAACCTCTAGTCCCAGCTCTTTGCGGTATCTCCATATTGATTTCCATAGTGGTTGCACCAGTCTGCACTCCCACCAACAATGGAGAAGGGTTCCTTCCACATTTGTTGTTTTTTGATTTCTTGATTGCAGCCATTCTTTGTGGGGTGAGGTGGAACCTTCTTTAAGTTTCACTTTCCCAATTGCAAAATTATATTCACAGTAGTCCCGCCTGCCACTGCAATTTTTGTAAACACTAAGTGAATAAATATGGGAAATCTCTTTGTAAAGTGGAAGATACTGCATGAACATAGGAATCACTAACTTTGGTCACTGGAAGACATTATTTTGAAGTAATAAATAAGATTGGAATTCTCTCTTGTTTTTACCAGTTTCAGTTCATTATGCTTATGGTAAGTTATTTATATATTTACCTACCATCTTCTTCACCTAGAGAATATATGGCTTAGAACATAATCATAATAGATGACTAACATTTATTAAATGAAAAGTACATAAATGGAAACATTATCTTCTTATTTACCAGGAAGTACAGCAAGAAGGTGTACTAAAACAGATTTGAATTCCTCTCACTCTTTCACTGTGATTATTTTTATCGCTACTGTTTGGAATAATAGGATTATTATTATGTTATAATTATGTGAAATAAGAGGTTATTATTCCTTTCTCCAAGCATATTTAAAACACCTCTAAATGACTTCCAGTTCAAACTACAAAAACAAAACAAAACAAATGGCCTATTGTCTGTTAAAGGATTCCAGAATCCTGATAGTCAGCTACAGCTTATTATTCATTATTTATATTTATATTGCTGCATTTAATTCTGTACATGACAACTACATAAGTGTCTAAATTAATTGCTGTTTAATCATAAAATATTTAATGAATGTTTCTTATTATATCCAAACATTGAACACATGATGTCAGTAATTAAACTACTATAGTATTTCCACTGATATAAGATCTCAGAAATGTCATCTTCTATAGTTACATTTCCTGTTAAGTGTGGATGCTCTTGTCTTTCACAGCAGTATCTGGAATTATCTACAATAAGAAAGTTGCTGGAGATTATATTAAAAAGAAAAGGACTCTTAGTCATTTCCTAGAGATAAAAGCAAAAAAAAAAAAAAAGAGCACTCCAAAGTTGATGATCCTTCATCTGATCACCTTGAGATCTACAGAAGTTTGTCCATTTTCACTCTCGGCACAAACATCTGTGGGAACTTTCCATGTGCCAGGCTGTATAAGGTACTAGGAAATAAGAGAGGCATAGAGTGATTGCTGACCTTTTTGAGCCATTGAGGATTGGGCAGCCACCCAGGGAACCATCACATAACATGAAAAGCCCCGTAACTATGTCGTTGGCATTGCACTGCGAGAGTGCAGAGCGATGAATGTTGTCCCCCCAGGTAAAGGAGAAAAAGGATGGGAGGCAGGAAAAAAAGAAGCTTCAAACAGAAAGAGAGCCTCAGCTATCTGGTATCCAGTGAATGAAAAGGATGATATGGGAATGTTTTGTCTTGTCTTTTCTTTTTTTCTTTTCTCTCTCTCTCTCTCTCTCTCTCTCTCTCTCTCTCTCTGCTCTCTCTCTGTTTTAAACAGAAATAGAAAAGGTAGAAGTTATGAATGTGATATGAAGTCTTGGGATGAAGCTCAGAGGTAGAACACCTGTCTAACATGCAAGAGACCCTAGATTCATCCCCAGCACATTCAAAACCAGTGCGCTAGGAAAGTGCAAAGTGCGCGATCCCCAACCCCACCCCTTCAGCCAGCTCTCTGCTAGCGTTGCATGCGGGAGAGATGCTCTTGTTTCTAAAAGACACCACCTCCTTTCCTCAGCTCCAAGAGCAGCCATCTGTCCCAGGAGAGCCAAGGAAACTGTGGGAAAAACAGAGCATGTTGGGTGGGGCATGGATGACTCAGGGACCTGGCCAGGAGAGCGTGGGTGTGGCTCTGAGGACTGACTGGGGACAGTGACTGACTCATCCGCAGATACTGTTCTCCTCCTTGGTGGTGGGGGCCTGATGATGAAATCTGTGCAGTGAGCAAAGGCCATAAATCTTTTGGTCACTCTGCCCACTTTAAAATAAAAAAGGCTTTTATTTCCAAAGAAAGTTTGCTTCTCATTAAGTCTCAAATGCTCACGATGAGAAGGGCTGGGAGAATCTCTTAAAAATCCTTTCAGTTTGACGTCCTCCTTCTTGTTGTAGCAGAAGCTTGATTTTTTTCTTCAAGTGAACCATCATCTTCTTGCTCTCCATCTCTATGAGTCGGGTGAGTCCAATACTATCTTCTCACTCCGGAGGGGAACACATGACCCAGGCTGGCAAAAAAAAAAAAAAAAAAAACTGTTCCCATGGCAACAGTGATAGGCTTTGGGGAAAGCTAAGATCAAAGTCAGGCCAATCAGAACCTTTCTGGAAGCGGAAAAGTAGAGGTACTCTCCATGGGAATTACGAAGCTGCCGGAGTGAGCCTGGGGACCACCTTACCATTACGGTGAACTGCCTGCCTAAAATGAAGAGAACACAAAGGAATAAAGACCTGAAGCACGAGAATGAGATGACTAAGTCGGATACGCCCTCAAGGACTTAGGTGTTAGGTGGGCTAATACATTTCATTTCATTTTTCAGCTACTTTGGATTTGGATTCTGCGACATAGCCAAGAGTTCTAATGCGTACCAACCCGTATGAAGACGGAACGTTTTCTACACAGCAATTCAGTTGCTCACTCATCGGCACCTACCAAAGATGCCTCAAACAGCTGCTCCAGGTAGAGCTGTTACTGGACATCAGTGGCTGGGCCTCGGTATCCTCTCTGAATCCAGGTCGAGGGCTCTGCCTGGTCTTTGCACCTACGGAGGGCTGGCTCTGGTGACATCTGTACTCATCCTCCACTGTGCAGAGATCTTTTTTTGGCAGCTTCCTTTTCGGAGGATTCAGCCCTGATTGAAACTGATTTAAACTGGAGGTAATCTGCAAGTTGAACTTCACTGTCTTGTAAATACCAGCACCCCCATTAAAGCTGCTCCGTACCCTAGAGCCAAGATAATGGGCATCTCCTTCCTTTGCCTAGGATGGATCTGTTGGTTTTTCATAGAAAAAGGCCCTAGGAACTCACTACATGGCCAGACATGCTTGAATCTTGGGTGAATATAGATTTTAAAGCACAATGTAAATAAATACATTCAAACATATGGGCACATTCTGTTAGGGTGTCCACTTATCAAATAGTGTTTCACATCATCTTACCCCTGAGTATAGTAAAATCAGCTGCTATAGACTCTTCAGGAAATGTAAATGTGTCTGAGAGCACACATGGCTCCACTGCAGTTCTCGTGTTTCTGGGCTCTGGGAGCAGCTTGTAATGATGATTTTCCCAGGCAACTCTGTGCTACATCTCAGAACCTTTATTTATTTGTTTGTTTGTTTATTTATTTATTTTGGTTTTTTGAGACAGGGTCTCACTATGTAGTTGAGACTGACCTGGAACTCACTATGTAGCCCAGGCTGGCCTCGAACTCTCAGTGATCCTCCTGCCTCAGCCTCCCGAGTGCTGGGATTACAGGCGTGCACCACCACACCCGGCCTTCAGCACCTTATTTTTATAGGGAGAAAATGTCACTAGCCCTTCCCATCCTCAAGTTTCCTTTTCCTTTTGTGTCTAAGCAAATGTAAAATCTAAAATACCACTATTCCTAAGGGACAAATAAACTCATCTAAAATATTCTTTAGTTGGGACGCTTTCCAACTGGAAGAGTTTTTCTCTCCCTTGACCTGCTTCTTCTGCATAGCACAGATCCCTGACCTTTGAAGATTTAGAATAATGCACAGTTATTTAAATCTGTGCACTAATACTCCATTAATGAGCTTTAGTTTTAGTTTTTGTTTTTTAATCTATGTTCTACTTGTAGACTTTCTGGAACAGACTGTTTCATAGACCAAATATAGGACATCTATTTAAGATGCTCTGGTGTGCTGGGGATTTAGCTCAGTGGTGCTGCCACCTGCCTCGTAAAGTCCCTAGTTCAATTCCCGGTACCAAAAAAAAAAAAAAAAAAAATGATCCTTATTATGCTTTGGAAATGGAAACAAATTTTTTTGTTAATAGTGATTTACAAATGGAATCAGTTCATTTCTATTATAACACTGCATCAGGGTAATAGAGTGCCTGTGTTCTCAAGATTAATTTTTGACCAGGGGAAAGTAAGACAATTGAAAGTAAAGACAATGACAACTATCCAGCAATTTGTGTGCATGCGTGCGCACTAACATGCATATGCACATAACATGGAGTTAAGCCAGCTAAAAGTCAGGGAGTTCTTACATTCTGTGTATCCAACCTCTGAAATAAGACCTTAATGGCAGTTAGGAAGTTGACAGAGTGTTCGATTCACTTTAACAGGTATTTGTGAAGCACCTATGATGGGTGTCTTATATATACTAAGGACTGATTTTAAAAGAGAGATTTATGATAAGAAGCCCTCCCGTCTGAGTTGCTGCCTTTAGTTGTTGCTCTCAGGCTCTTAGAACAGTAAAGATTAAAATCCACTTCACCTCCACTTTGGCTGCTACCTACATTTAGTCTCAGATTTAACAATCTTTCTCAGGGCTGGGATAGTTTTGTATAGGTGGGTTTACATTTTATTGGTTCTCCTAGCTCAAAAATGCCAAAATATTTTACAAGGCAATGACTTTCAAGTGGTCCTTTCACGAGCAGAGGAAACTCCTCTCCAGAAATAACCCACTCACATGGTTGGCATTGTTTCCCCATACCTGGCGAGCTCATCAGGAGCTAGGAAAGAGGATTATACGAACCTCCGGGAAGGGCTGTCCTTTAGATTTGCCTATGTTGTATTTCCTTGGCAACCTATGAAAACAAAACAGAGCCTCAGGATTACAATAGGATACATGCACTTCGTGTTTTAGGGCAGGGCTCCTCGAAGTTGAATGTGCACGCTGCTCACCTGGAAATCCTGATGAAAGGTGGATTCTAGTACAGTAGGTATGCACAGGGCCTTTCTAACAAATTCCTGCATGGTGTTAATGCTGCTGGTCTGCACACCTGCTTTGAAGAGCAAAACTTTAGAATCTGTCATGTGTGTTTGGTCGTCCTGATTGAACATCATGCCATGTCTATGAGGTGCTGGACTCACCCCATTTCCAGAAGCAGAACCAAGTTCAACAAGGTAAACAAACTTGTCTAGGGTTGCACAGATGGGAAGATTTATACTCGGCTGAATCCAGGTCCTGTGCTTTTTCTCCCACACAACTGTGGCCTCTTCAGGATCCTTCAGTTCTTGGCCCATGACATCCTCAGGGAAACGATCCATTGTGGATCTCTTTCTTTTCCCAGAGAACTTGTTCATCGGCACACTCCTGTATATATATTCCTACTCCTTGTTTCTTGTTAGATCAGCTGCTTCATGTTGCTCAGTAGCATGTTTTGGGTGGTGATTCTGTTATAAAAAAAGTAATATATTTGCTATTCTTCTCCACTTTATAACATGCAAGGTAGGTGAAAAATTCCTAGTTTATCATATTTAAATGGTAAATTCAATCTGCTCAGTGATGTTTGAATGCTCAACTATTAATGAATACAGAGGATCAAACTATGAAAAGTAATACATGCCATATATATTTTTAGAGATCAAACATCTTCTCATAATAAGTTAACAAAATGAGAATAATAATAGCCATATAAACTATAAGTTTACAAAAGCACATTGGATTAACTCATGGACTTTGAGGTTTTGAGTCCCGGTTCTGTCTCTTACCAAATGTGCGATTCTCAGCCAGTTACTTAACTTCTCAGTGTTTTGACTTTCTTATATGTTAAAAGCAAACAATATGGTTTTTATGACAAACAAAATATTTAATTAATTTACAACAAAGCCCAGTACCTACTAATAATAAATATTAGTAATCATCATTTTAACCCATCACAGTCCAATCTCCTTATTTTTAATAAATCACAAAGATCCAGAAAGCTTAAGCAATTTCAACATTCATTAACAGTGATACAGTCTTCACTACAGAGCACTTGCTCATTGAGGGCCAGAATCAGTTGGGGAATAGTAGAGCTGATAACTGAAGACAAGCTCTGATTTCTGTTCTCTGATGGTGAGTGTGAGTGTTTGTCATCATCCTCCCTGCCATTCTTGGCTGGTAATTGCCCTTTGATAACAGAGCTACAGTTCCACAGGCCACAGTGCTTTTGACCCCACTGACTAAAGCAGCCACCACTCTTTATCCTCTTTGTCCATTTGTCCCAGCAGGAGCTTTGGAATGTGAAAGCCACAGAGGCTTAATCTAAACCATAGGTGCTGCTCTTCCAAGGGATAAATTTGCAACCCACACAGAGATTGTTGATTTTAGGATTAACACAGTTTACGGCGCTGAAGTTGGTGCTTTTGGCATCTCTGTTCCCAAGGACTATCAGGAATTTAGTTCGCCTGGGATTGGGTGTTGTTGGGGGGTGTTGGGAGATAGAGGGTCCAGTAGAGAACTGAGTAGCAGCTGTTCTTCCCTGTGCATTATACAGCTCTCTGTTTCTACTGGATTTAAAAGCTTTTGTCTCAGATAATTCTCCGGTTCTGAGAATTGTTTGGAGCAGCCACTCCCTGGTCTTCAAATTTCAGATGAGGCATCTGGTGTGTAACTAAGGGATAAGACCAGAGAGAAATAAAAATCTTTTATTACTTATGTGAAGCCAGGTATGTGCAAATAAACAACAAAGAAGTACAAATGAATTCAAGAAGGGAATAGTATTAATTTCCAAAGGGCTGCTCCTCATCCTTTAAAAGCAAGAGTTGCTTGTGCCAGGGATTTAGCTCAGTGATTCTGGTGCCTGCCTTGCAAACACAAGGACCTAAGTTAGGTCCCTGGCACGCCCCCCGCAAAAGCTAGAGTTACTTAACATTTCACAAATTTATATTGATATCTTCAGATAGAACACAAATTTATAGCTATAGGTGGCAAATGAAGGTATGTTCCCTTAAAAACTAAGCCTTTTATTGCAAATTATTTCAGTGTTTTTACATAAATTCCTCCTTCAAGAATACTATCAATGTACCTTCTGTGCTTAATATCTGTGGGTGCAGAAAGCTCAGATACATTGAAAATAGACCTTCATAATCACCTAGCCCAGGGGAGTCTACGGCCCTAGAAAGTGTTTGTGACTTACAGGGTACAAAGAAGGGCTCTATATGGAGGTGGGGGCTAAGGTGGGAGATGCTATGACTCTTTGCCTTTAGATAGGAAATGAAAAATTGGTAAAACTGACTCCCCTATGCATTAATTTGTATTATTGGATTATTTGGGGGTGCACAAAAATAAATTTAGAAAAATATTTTATTGGAGCAATACATGCATATGGCTTCAGAGTGAAATAAGAATAGTTAGTGCATTGATGAAACTGTAGTTATTTCATGCATACCGTTTCCCTCTCCAGAAGCAACTACTTTCTACTGTTTTGGTTCATTATTCTTGCACTGTGTCCATATTTTTAAATAATATGCATATTCTGCTATTTCCCATCAGTTTTACATCTATCTCTCATCTCATCCTCCAGTATATTTATACTAAAGTTCTATAACAATTTATATTTTGGTGGTGCAAATTATTCAGAGCTGAACACAGTATGTTTATATTTTCTGTAGCTGTTTGCTGTTCTTATTTTCTGGGCTGTTTCCTGCAGCTGTTGGGACATTTTTCACCAGGCACACTTACTTTGTCAGGTCAATGACCAGAATTCTCCAGGCCTGCTCGATGGGCATCTGTCTGACAGGAAGTTTGTCTAGATTGATTCCCTCTGGCTTCTGCCTAACCTTATTGAGCAGCAAAATGTGGATCATCCTGGATTCATAGATTTGTAAGTGAAATTTAGAGATGGTCAGAATAGAGAGCAATATAACTAAAGGGAAATGGCCTAAGATCTTTAGATGCTGCACACTCACCATTGCAAAATGTGGACACCAAATAAGGACTTTCTGTAGGATCACAGGTGAGGTTTCCCATTCTCTTCATAAAGAAGCTAACCCTAAAATTTATTTCATTCAGGAACATATAAAACTTGGAATCACCATGTTTAGCTAATAGGCTTCTTTTGGCTGTTTCTTCTCTTTTCTTTGTCTCTAGTTGAGAATAGTCAAGCACTTGCCTGCAGTTTCACTCCAGTCTCTGTCACAGACCCAAGGAATAGCTGCCTCAGAACTATACACATAGGGAGCCAAACCATGTTCCAGCATGTATACATGCGCATACATCTAGAAGAACTGAATGCAAAGGGAATCAACATATGTGCATGGATTCACGTTCATGTGCGCACACACTTCCACTTTGGTTTTCTGTGGATTGTTATTTATCCCTCTCTGATCCTTTTTAGACATTAAGTAGACACAGCACATACATTTTAAATTTTGAGATGGGGATGTGTGAAGAAATTCCTTGACAAATGCTATTTGCTATTTAGTTCTTGTCTGTGAAGATTAGGACCATTCCAGAATGCCTCTTCTATTTCTTTGTGGCTAGAGAAATAGAAAAGGTAAAAAATAATGGAAGAATTGGCATGGAAGAGATCACGAGAAGCTTGAACCTTGTTTTGTTCCTACTTTCATATTCTGGATAGAGGAAACAAATATCACATACAATAAAGAATGGCAGTGATTATGGATCATAAGCTAACGACATGAATTTTTAAAATGCTGGTAAGTAATTACAATGAAAACTGAAAGCTTTTCCACTGCAGTTTTCCTGCTCCATGCCCATGCTAGGAATAGGAACGAATGCTAGAAGACAAAGCTATGAGGCCTCTCAGGACAGACCCCTAGACTTTCTTTCAGGCTTGTATTTAGTCTAGTAAAAGATGAACTGGGATTTTCTTTCTAAAACTTTTACCTTAAAAGGCATGATTTACAAGAAGGAAAAACAAAGCCTAGAAATACATCTGAATCTTTATTAAAAAGAAAAACAACATATTTGACTGCTCATTGCAATGAATTTATTTGAAGACAATTCTTGACCCATAAACCAAATGGGAATGTCTACAAAGGATCCAAAGATAAAAAATTGTCAGTGAGTGTTAAGCACTGAGATTAGGAGATGATGCTAATGAGCTGTCATTACACACATTGTGTCTACTTAGCATTTCCTCTGCCAGGAAATGGATATCTCAATAGACCAAACAATGCTTGGACCTTGTTCTTGCTCCCTTACTCTGGCTCTGCTTTTGTGGAGATAATTTCAGATTACAATCTGGCGGCTCTCTATATGTCATTTCTTATAGGGAGCAACTACATCAGTGAGGTAGAAGATTAGGGCAAAATGTGTTAAAGTCATGATGACCTAGGACACCTGTGCAGAACACAACATCTAGGATGACTCTTCAGTTCCTGAACACTGTATGCAGAACTAATCAGAAAAGTGCTATTTTCAATTCTTCATTTGTGTCCAGTGCATTTCCAACTGAGTCTCAGAAAGACTGTTTAAGCCTGGTCCCAAGTCAAGTGAGTTTTTGATAGGACAACTGTCCCCGTGTCTTCTTTGCATGATAGAGAAGCCAGTCTAGAAACTCTGGATACAAAAGCCCCCCCCCCCTTCCCTTATCATTAGGGCTGCTGCGAGTCTGTTTACCAGGCCATATTTCTTTTCTACCTTCAGTAAATATATATCCCCACTACCTTTTCTATGTGTTTTGTCCAAATGTCTGTGCAGGACACCAAGAACCTGAAAAAAAAAGTTCCCAAGGACCCATTAGCCAGGGACACAAACAACACTTGGCTTGGTGGTTTTGGTTCTCACTGCATATGAATCAGCCTTTGTTCATCACTTACATGAGAGATGGGTTTGGAGGAACCTAACCACCAAGAGCATGCACTAGAGAGCTAGCATGTTGAGTACACTAATAAAATCACATTTATTAGCCTACACATTTGAGGCAATCTCTTATTCTTTCCCCACCCCGCAAGCCTGTTTCTACCATGTGCAGACTCTAAGGCAAATGAACAGTGGAAGGCTCAGCTTGTTTCTTACCCTGCTTACTCAGATGGTGCTTATCTTCACATCAGGGGCTCTATAAGTGTGAATAAGTGGAGAACCCTTGTCACAATCGTCCTTCATTCCCTGACTGCCCAATAGGCACTCCCTGGCCATCTCTCAGGTCGCAGGGTGTGTAAATGGCAATGGCTGCCCCTGGGCTGACAGTGCCAAGGAGGACTGAGCAGGACTTGGTACTTTCTCCAGGATATTTGGTGATGGTCTAGGAAAGAGTACATGATCTCAAGGTAGAAAAATCTCTTTGGCTGAGGGACTTTTCACTTTGTGGATAGGGGGTCTAATCAGAGGAAACCTAGAGTGGGCTCAGAGCAGGGCCCAGAGCAGGCACCTAGCTGTGCAGCCCTAATGGTGATACTGCTCATCTGGTCATCCTCCCCCTACTCCAAAGACCTGCAGGAGTGAACATATCGCCTATTCACGTTCCTCTTTATCTCTCGGCTTTTCAAAATTGCAATCATTTCTACAAGAACTTATTTTGCCAAATTATGGACTAAAGACCGGACTCAAGATAGTACAATACAAGGAAAACTGTTTCTTGTTTAAATTGCTCTCCAGACAACTGGAAGTAATGCTGGGCCTCTCTCTTAACTCTTATATGGGTTCTTCATATTGCTGTCCAGGTCACAACCTCATTTGTTTTCTTTTTTAAAATTTTATTTGCAGTACTGGAGATCGAACTCAGGACCTTGCTCTTGCAAGGCAGGTGCGGTGCCACTGAACTAAATCCCCAGCCCGATGGTTCATTTGTTTTCATTACTGGGTCCGTGACAGAAAAGGCTTGACCTAACTGCTAATTGGAATTTCTTAATCTGAACGAACCCAAACAATATGACTCAAGAAAACTAGTGCACAGTGTCAGCAAATGACATTCAAATAGTTTAAAATAATCCAGTCTTTCAGAGCTCTGTACTTAATGGGTGGAAACAAGAATTTGAAAGGAGCAAAGTGGAACCAAAATATGCTTTGGGGCAGAAGGATTACAAAATGAACACTTCACTCTGCAAATACTCCATCCAGCCTTGCTCACAGATCAAAGCCATAGAGCTAAATTCACTGTGGGGCTCAAAAGGATTTAATCTACTCGGGCTCTTAGTCTGTCAGCTCTATTGTACCAAGGGAAGAGGAAGAGAAAAACATGCAACATAATGTGATACATAGCAATTTCATCAATCAGTTGATAGACGATGCCTAAAGTTAAATGGATAGGAAATCAATATTGGCAAAGTTCTCCATGGGATGAAACATTGGCCCTTTCAGATGATCCTGAAATGTCTAGAGAGGTATGAGAAGGGGAAGGCCCAGCCTTCTTGACCATTCATTCTTTTTCTTTTTTTATGTCAGTCATTCACTCAGCGAGTATTTAAGTACCCGTTAAATGGGAAGCATTGATCAACAAGAAACCATCTTGACAGATATATTTCCTTCACCTTTTTTTCTCATCTTTTTATCTCCACCCCACCTTCAGCTCCATTAGCAGGGAGGTAGTATAATGATCATCCATGCAGGCTAAGTAAACTTAAGGAGGTTATGGCACTTCCTCAGGGTGATTTCCTCACATGTAAAGAAGGAATAGCATTAGTGCTTACCTCATGCTGAGGCTTGTACACTAAGCTCCTAATAAATGTGAGCATGAATATTATGAAAAAAATAATTTTCTCATAGGCTACTGAAGATAATTTGGAGGTCACCTTTAGGAAAAAGTAATGTGAACTAGAAATGAATCTAGGATATGTTTTAAATTACCGGTTTTTTTTTTGGTTTTGGAGATTGAACTTGGTTCCTTGCACTTGCTAGGCAGAATGCAGAACCACAGAGCTAAATCCCCAGCCCTTAAATCACTTTTTTAACTAAAAAATTACTAGCACATGTTTGTAGTATATAATATTTATATTCCTTGTGTGGAGTTGGTACATGTACATAATACATCTTAATTCCTTCTCTCCCTTATCTTTTGATTTCTTTTCCATTTGAGAAAGATCTATTTCCCTACTTACTGTCATATCTATTTATATTTTGGGTTTCTCCTATAGGAGAAACCATGTGATATTTAAGCTTAGGCATCTGATTTCATTTGATGTTTTAGTCTCAAGGTGCATCCAATTTCCTACAAATGAATCAAGTTTATCTTTCTTTTTGGCAGAGTAGTACTTCATTTTATGCAAATATCTTGTCTTCTTTATCCACTCACCTGTTGTACACAAAGCCTGCTTCCAAGATGTAGCTATCATGAATTGTGCTGCTATAACCATGTGTATGCATGCATCACAGTAATATGATATCTTTAACTCTTTTAGGAAGATACCTACAAGGACAATAACTGGGTTGAATGTTTTATATCTTTTGAGTATGAAGAGACCAACAATGTTTATTGAGCATGTGGTATGCAAAGATATAAACAAAGCTTTTTGAATGTGTAACAGTCCTTGGGGTTTGGAGGTTTTTCTCTACCCTCAGGTTAAGTGGCTGGGGCTGTACAAAAAAGAGTAACAGGGGGAAAAAAGGTTCATTTCATATGCATATGGGGACCTCACAGAAATGAAGTTAAAAATCCCAAAGAAGCACCCAGACCCGATGACTTATATGACACTTTAACAAAGAGTGATAAATTATGAAGGTGTGACAGGTCAGTGGGAAAAGTGTTTTTGCCATTCTGTGGGAAGTCAATTTGAAGAAGGTGTTTGTGTGTGGGAAGCTAACTGCAAACAAATGTTGTTTGGTAAGGTTTGTTACACAGATTCATCTTGGGGTCTCCCCAAGAGCCATTCTATTTTTCCTGGTACAAAAGGGAAAAGGAACACTTTTCCAAAGGGAAATTATTTCTCATTTTTAGGCAAATGGGGAAGAGTAGAAAATGTTTTCCTTCATCATTCTGCATTGCTTTCACCTCAAATTAACCCTTATGCCAAAAATGGCATATTTGGAGGTAATATGTGCGCTCTCTCTCTCTCTCTCTCTCTCTCTATCAACACATAAATACACTGAAGCCAGAAGCAGCTGGAGCAAATACGAAAAGTGAATTCAGACTATTGAATGCAGATATTCTAATAGGCGTTGAAAGAACAGGCAAGACTGAGGATGTGTCTCGGTGATAGAGCACTTGCCTAGTAGACACAAGGCTCTAGGTTCAATCCCCAGCATCAAACAAAAACCAAAAAGCAATTGCTCTGTTATTTCTACACAAACCCTCTGCCCTCTGGCGTATAGTCTGCCCCACACTGGGATACAGTCTGAACTTCTTTGCACAGAAGTCTGTCCTAGAGACCACTGGCCCAACTCTTGGGAGGCTCAGCCATGCTGCTGCCCTGCTGCCTGGGAGGAGCTGCCTGAAGGAAGAGCCGGGGCAGCTGACACAGAGACAAGAGGCTGGAAAACCATCAGTGACCAAGAAGGCTGACCAGGCTCAAAGCCAGACCTATCCTAGATTTTTCAGACATATAAATCAAAATGCTTCCATTTTGTCTTAACCATTTTGGATGTCAGCTGTTTTGTTTTGTTTTGTTTTGTTTTTCATTCTGTAACTCAATTCTTTTTTCCATGAATGGACTTTTGCTCCAATCTTCAAGCACAGTTTCAATGCACCTGTCTGTGAAGCCTTCTTTAATCCCTGAAACTGTCTTTATTCCCTCCAGGCAAAACGGCATCTGCCAGCCTCCCTCCCTTCCCTTTCCTGTATCATTCAATTGGCACCTCATTTAGGACCCTTATCAACTTCGCCTTGGGCCAGTAAGTACCTGGATCCAAATTGTAGGTTGCAATCTTGGTTGTACCTTGCTATAATACCTACTGGCTGTATGATATCTTCCCTCATGGAATATGAATAACTGAAGGCAAAGATCTTGGCTATTGTCATTCCCTGTTGTGCCTCTTATCTTGGTGTGCAGCTGTCCGACTATGAGGAACACAGCCTGTTTTTAGATCTACTTTGAATTGGTTATATTGCCCCACTGACTTCCTCATACCTTGGTCAGGGAACTAACAGTCCCTTGGCTTCCTTCCTCAGCTCAGGTCTTTTGTTGCAGTACTGGGGATTGAACTCAGGGCCTTGTGCTAGTGAGGCAGGCGGCGATGCTGCTGAACTAAATCCCCAGCCCTCTCTGCTCAGGTCTTACCATGGTACTGTAAATATTTTGGCATCTGGAGTTCCTGGATCATTCTCATTCTGTTGGTGCTGGATCAGGGTTATGACATAAACATACAACTGCAGCTGCTGACTCCTTCTCTCTGGATTCTGGACATGGAGTTCTTGAAACAGAATAACGGTGCTGTTGGGATTAATTTTGCCTGCAAATGATTGGTTTTGCAGGATGACACAAAGTAACTCTTATTTGCTAGCTACTAAAATATATCCCTTTTTAAATATATACAGTCCTGCCTTTTCTTTCCTGCCTGAGAAGCAGTCCAAGGGGTTAACTGTAGACAAAAATCTTTTAATTCAAATGAATGTACTCCAAAGAGTTTATGGAAACAATATTGTATCCAGATGTTCATCTAAGATGTTGACCTTGAGAAAATGGGAAAATAAAACAGTATGATTTAATAGAGTCAAGATGTACATAAGCAGAAAACAGAAAGGATTAAATGCATTTAGACAGTGGCCTGGATTATTACTCCATTTCTGCCACTTAATAGATACATGACTAGGGCAAATCACATAATTTTTTGGTATTTTCTTCTATAAAAATGAATTAATAATAAAGCACTCTATTATATCGGGTTGTGATAATGATCAAAGTGGCTGGTGCATACTTGCTACCTAGAGATGGTATCATTACTGCTATTACTATCACATAAAGATCTACTATGTGAAATCTAATATCTTTGTGGCAGTTTTACACAATATCTGGTAAAGATTGAAATCCAGCATCTCCAAAAACCCTATGTAATCCTTTATAAAGTGGCCACATTTATTTTGGGGTAAAGAAAGATCTGAACTTCCGAAGACTTATGTTTAGAGATGACAACTCTAATTAGGTAACAATAGTGTAATATAATTACATAAATATGATACTTATGACAGATGAATTAAATAGAACATAAAAGCAAGTAAAAAGCAAGCATGAGTATTAAACAGGAGAAATCCAAGCTTGGATGTTGAGTTGAAGTTTCTTTAGGTAGTTATACATTGGGTTTGAGTTCACCCTTTTTTAATCAACATTGGATTTTTCTGACTAGCAGTATGTAATTTTTACTCAAGACTCTTCACTGCACTATAAACTTATACTCTTAGGCTTTATTGAATTTATCTTCCTAAAGCATGCCTTTGGCAATATTCAGTGAGCCGAAGTCTTCCTGTAAATAGTCACTATGTTGATATTAGCACTGATATTAGAAAATCAGTCTGGGTAAAATTGATGATGCCTTACCACAAACCAAAGAAATGGCAGCAAACTTTGCTGTATTCCTCAGCACGAGTATCTCCCAACTATGGCTCTCTGAACACTTCCCTGTATACCTCAGGTGGGAAGGCCATGGAGTGTCTTTGGGTGTGTGGACCCTGAAATACTAGATGGAGGAAAAGACACCCTTCCCACAGGCACAGCATGGAAGACCAAAGCCTTTGGATTTAGGTTTGGGAAACATGAAATTCAGGAGGTACTAGGACAATTGGGAGATTAGATTGTCTGTACTCCTGGTTCTGGATCTCAAGAATTCTCGTCTTATCCGAGGAGCAGATACAAGCTGTACTAATGACTAAACTTTTTACCAAATGGGTAGACTGAGAGCTTAAAAGAAAAATGAAATTGATGTAAAAGGAATGAGGAAACACAAAGGTAAAATTCTTGCACATTTAAGTGATTAATAATAAATATCTACTGTGATAATAGTGGGCACTGCATTTGTATTCTCATTGTTTGGAGTGCTGCTTATTCTATAGAGGATGTGTCACTGAAGTGTACATTCATGTGGCATTTGTTTGGTTTTTGAAGCCAAACTGAAGTCTGTTATGCTCTGCTAAGCCACGAATAACTTGCAGGATTGAAGTGTTCTAAAGGCCATTGATGACCCTGAAGAAAAAGCAGAATCAGACTTTGGAAAATCTTTGACACATTCTTTGGAGAATAAACAAATATAATCAGAAGTGAATCTAATAAGGAAAGAAGTAATTCACTAAAAGAGGAAAAGCAAATGAAGTAGAGAAGATTGAATTTGCACACATATTATCCACTTAGTCATTGTTCAAAGGAGACAAATCAACAATTCTGGGCAGCTCCTTGAATTCTCATTTTCTCCAAATAACACCCTTCTTCTCATTTCAAATCTAGCCAGACTGGAATCTTCTTTTTGTTACAGGAATCCAGCCCATACTAATTAATCTACCTAACTTATTTTATTTATTTGGCAAATATTTATTGAATACTTTCTACGCCAGCCATCACATACACAAAAACACCGCATGATTTTTAATGTAATAAAGACCTTGCCTGAGTACCACCAAACCTCATTTCTTGGAGTTTTTTCTTTCTTAGACATATGCCTACATAGAAACCAACTGAGGGAAGGTTAAGTAAGTTCCCCAAGGCCATACAGCTAGTAAAATTGCAGGGCCAGTCTCAAGCTTAGGATAGAGAAGAGTTCAAGTGCAGTAAGGAGGCTCAAAAGCAGTCGACATTCTCCAAATAAGTCCAATGCCTATCTGTATTTCAGTCAACTAGAAAGTAAATGTGGTGCTTGTCAGCAAAGTTTCTCCTGCAATTTTGTGTGACCCTGTAATGGAAATACACCAGTACAAAGTGGGTGGAAATGATGTTTGTCCTTTCCTTTTCCAACCCTTGACAACCTCTCTCATAATCCAGCAGCAGTGGTGGGGGGGGTGTTTCTCTCTCCATCTGCCAGCCAAATATTGAGGACCAGCAGAAGACTCCAAGACTCTCGGAGAAGTCACAGGATGTTCTAGGATGGAAGACACTGAAGCTTTGAGTGACTATGGGGAGTAAATAACCGCCAGCTGACTCCTACTAGACTATGACGTGAAGACACAGACACAGACACACACATGCACATGCACCATAAAACAGACCCACCCCCCAAAATCATCTGTGCTGGGTCACACCACTGAGACTGAACACTGAGACTCGCCTCAACAGTTAAAGTGTCATGACTAAGATACACGTCATTGAAAAGAATTTCACAGTCCAGTTAGGGACAGAGCTGTGTACAAACACCACACCCCATAGTCATAACTTCTCCCAGAGTCCTCATGGTGCGGATGGACACTGCTTGACTCTGTTCATAGAACCGTATCCCTAAGAGCAGCAGGACACATATTCCTATATGTGATGCTCAGAATGGGAGTAAAATACACAAATGCTTTGGAGCCCAGACTTCCCTAGCTTTAAACATGAGAGTGAGGCAAATGTGAAACACTAGGGAATTCTACAAAGTGAGCCCAGGCTAGACAGCGGTACACCTAGACCAAAAATCAGTCAGTGATGCATCTAATACATTTGTTTCCTGAATACTGAGTATGTACAGGTCAATTTTGCCCACTTAGCTCAGAGTTGTCATAGGGGAAGTTAACCTAGTTGTCTCCAGCTTGCTCATTCTAGTACTGATAGTCAAGCAGCTTGTGAGTATATAATATTTCCTTATCCATTTTCTCTTCATATTATCATTTGAAAGCAACTTTCCAGTCCAAGTTTCAACTATTTCTGGGTCTTGGTGCTTTTTTCCCTTTGTGACCTAAAAGTTTTGCTCTCCAAGAGTTCAAATTATTTAGTTAATATGTAATTATTGATAGGATCAGCTGCATGATCTGAGGGACCTTATGCAAAATTAATATATGTGGCCCCATCCAAAAAGCAAGGAAAAAGTGCCATTTGGTAATAAAATAGAAACTTTGATTGTACTTGATGTGTCCTACCCTGGCTGAGGCAAGTAAGTCCTCCAAGGTGCCTCCACCTTCCCACTGAGGAAGTAGAGGAAGGAAAGTACACTGATAAAGGAAGCAGTTTCCCTATTCATTGCAGTAATTTAGGTAATTTATTGAATGCAAGATGAATTAAATTATCTCCCTTTTTCTGAACTGAATAGAATAAATGATTTTGTTCTGGGGAGAAAAAAATACTTATAACATCCTTTTATTTTGTAAAATAAAACAGATTGCAGTATTAAGTGAAGTACTGCTTATTTCTAATTGCTAGAAATGGATGTCAAAGGATCAAGGAGATGATCATTTGTAACAGACTCCTCACTTGAACCAAGTCATTAAATTCAGCATTTATGTTCACTTCCACCACTGATCTACTGAGTGCAACCTTTTTCATCTCTGGAGAATTCTAGCGATGACATTTGTGACATTTCCTTTTAAAGTATTTCAAGGGTTAGGCAAAATTCTTCAAATACCAGCAAGTTAATGAAAGATACCTGTTCCAAAATGAGAAAAAGCAGTACAGAAGCTGTTTTCTGCTTTAAAAAATAAATTGCTTTCTGATTTAAAAAAAAAAGGATCTCAGAATTGTTTGAAATACAGTTGGATTTCTACATATCTTGATCATGACCTTCCAGAAAGGCGTTTGCAAGTCTGGAATTTCCCAGTGTGCTTTGCCAAGAATTAGTGTTGAGTTACCAGAAAAATCAATATGACACGCAGTATGCATTTATCCGGATAGTAATTCAACACACAGACACACAGACACACACACACAGACACACACACACACTGTCTCTCTCTCTCTCATTCTTACACACACCTTTCATTGTTTATGGAGCTCTTGTCCGAGAGAAAAGGGATTGTTTTAATCAGAGGTGGAAAGGACTCATTTCATAAATTATTCTAAACAACCATCCTCAGCTGGAAATCTGCCTTTGTTTATGATTTTTAAAGTACTGAAAAATAGATTTTTGTATCTTCATTCAGATTTATCTTACTTTTTAAAAAATAATTTATCAAGTCCTGCCTATTATCTCATTAACATGGACTGCACCCAATTTAAATGATCTTGACTTTCTCTCTCCATTTTCTTTTCTCCCAATCATTCCGGGGCAGGCAATGACAGAGATACACAGAGAGAGACTTCAGCAATTTCCGTGTAGCCTCAGTCTTTGTTAGAGAAGAATTTCTGAGAACAGAGCCAAAGTGTCCACGTATCTGGTCAGGCATCGTGCCATACTGTCTGAGGATTTCTTTTTCTTCCTTGGCTCTACATGTTTCCATGCTGGCAGAAGTCTGTTCTGTGCCTGGCTGAAAGCCCAAGATATTTAGACTATCTTACAAAACAAATCCTCCTATTTCTGGTTTGTATGCTCTCTGAAAATTCATGTGTTACAAGAAAATCCTAGGGTTAAAAACTCAAAGAGCTGGGGGAGGAGAAGGAAAAGGACAGGACGGGAGCCTGGGAAAAGTGGCTAGAGAACTTTTGGTTCTTCTTACATTGCTGCTGTTACTTAATCACTGTACCTTGTACAAGATCCTTAAGGGACCTCAAGAGAATTCCTAGACTCTCTCAAGAAGTATATTTCTCCCTCTGAGTGAAATCTTTATTGGAAAATAAATTTCTGAGAGAGAGAGAGAGAGAGAGAGAGAGAGAAAGAAAGAGAGAGAAAGAGAGAGAAAGGGAAAAGTGTTTCAGGTTCCAACGTGTCCATTTCAAATGTTTTATCTTCTCCCTCACACTCTTGAGCTTTTTCGTTCCTTGGGTTTATTTTGTGCAAAGGAAAATTCTAGTGACTTCCCATAATTCAACAACCTATATTTTGCCCAGTTTCAGATTAAATAGGTGGTAATTGTCAGGCACCACAATGGATTTTTCCGATTTTCTTCAAGAAAAAAATGAGGATGTGACTTAGTATTTTTTTATTTAAATTATCTCCAGTTTTAAACAAGACTTATGAAATCCATGGTTTTCGTCACAAAGATTCAGAATGCACAGCAGTAAGGTGAATATGTTCTGTTGTGTTAGTTTAGGACACGTCACAATAATTATGGCCACCATCCATATTTGACAGATGTGTTTACAAATTCTCTCTGCATGCATTAGCATGCATGAATGTGTGCAGAGGTGCACTTAGGTGCCTGCGTCTCCTTGATGGTTCTTCCCACACATGACTCCCCTTACTGATCTGGTCATGGTTAATCATGCCTTCGGAGAGGAAAGTGAGAAAGGGTGTGCATGGGAAGGGACCCAAATGGGTGGAAAGGGTAACATTTATTTGGGAGCCTCCTGTGTGACAGGCACTACCTTGGGAGCACAAAGACTGCAGGCTGAGATTGTGTTTGATCCTCACTCTGCTGCTTTCCAGGTGTGCACATTGTGGCAAGTCATTTAAGCTCTCTGAGTCTCAGTTTTCTTACCTGCAAAATGGGGATGCTTCTGTGATAGTAGCTAACACTTTTTGAGCTCTTTTTTTGCCAGCCACTGTTCTAAGTCCCATGACCATGTCAGCCCTATGAGGTAGACACTAGGGATAGAAGAGAGAAGTCAAGGAACATGTTGGCAAGTAAGTGTTCAGGAATAGCTAGGCATCACCTCTATCCTATATATTATAATTATATGATATCCCTTCTTTTTGATGTATCTTATTTAACTTCCTCATTGTCTCTCTTTTCCCTATGCTGGAAAAAATTTACCAGTTTATTCTACAGAAACATTCTCTCCCTGTGGCTGCAACATTCCTCACTGCACATAACCCTGCTTCACAGGTGGGAACTTGGTCCCGACAACATTGCTGAGAAGAGGTGCAGGCATCTGGGCTCATGTGCTTGAGGTCTCCACGGATGGGCCAGCCATCCCTGCTGTTAGGAGACCATCCTCACTGTCTTCCCGGGAGAGACTCTGGGACCTCACCCCATCGTCAGACACTTCGCCACTGATTCCCATCATCCCATTGTTACCATCACCTCCACTATGGGCACCGCCGTGTCCTTACCAACCCTTCCTCATCTTCTGGAGCTTCATGTCTTAGGGAGCCCCTAAGCAAATATCAGAGAGGCAAATATTTCAGCAAATATTTAGAGGCACCTGTTTTGTGTCAGATGTTCTTCACAAAGGTGCAGTATTGAACCAAGCAGATGAAACTCTTTCTCTCATAGTGAGTTCATTCTTGGTTTGGTTAAAGTCTCCTCATAGCATCCTGAAATTCTTCCTCACAACATTATATTTTAATGATCATTTATTTGTAAGAATTTGAGTTAAAGTCATGTTCCCATAATAGTTTCTAAGTACAAAAAAGGGACAAAGCATATGAAAATGTCCCCCATTAACACAGAGCTTTGCACTTGATGCAAAATAAATATCGTCAAAAAACCAACTAGCCGAGGGGTACATTAATTCATCTTCCAGCCAGCTCAGTGACATTCTCAGTAGCAACTTTCAGGATTTGCTCAGGTGCTTTGAGCTCAGGCAGCCAGCCTAGGAGAAAAACACAGAAAGTTCATAGTCTAAAAGGGAAGGGCTCCCCAGTGTGATGTACCTCGTGTAAATTATTCCTGTTCTGGGAATGTGGAAACATAAGAATCTTCACATAGTGCCAGTGAGAGTGTAGACTGGCACCACCCATCCGGTAAGTACCTTGCATAATTTAGTTAAGTATGCACACATCCAGTATTCCAACAATATAGCTGCTACTCCAGAGATATTTTCATGCAGGGACATGAGGATATATGCCAGGATGTTAATGTCAATATTATTTGTGTGTGTTTTCCATCACTGGGAAAGGAGATGCCTATAATGTGGTAGAAACACATAATTATGCCAGTGTCTGCTCCTGTCCAGCTTACAGGGGAATTTGGCACAGCAAGGAGTGCCACTGAGGTCTACTGAGCCTGTGAATTCCTGTGAGGGATCTCTGTCTGCCTCGGGGTGAACACTGAAGTCTCACTTCTTCAATAATCTAAAGAGGGGACCTGGGGAAGGCCCTGGCCTCCAAGTCACGTAGAATGTTGACATGAAACCAACTTTTAGTTCAGGGCTTCATGTGATGTTACTGCAGCTGCAGCCTTTGGCTGTATCTGCAGTTTTCTGGACATAGGCAGGTGTTGTGCTCATTGATCAGTCCACCCCTAGTACTGCGATTCCTCATTGTTGACACTGGTGTCACAGCACCTGAGTCACTGTTTCTAGAATTTTGGCTCTCCAGATGACAAGCTACCACAGTAAAGCCACACCACCATGGTGTGTATTTGGGCCTTGCTTTACCACAACAGGCCACCATGCTTCTTCTTCCTTTTTTTTTTTTTTTTTTTTTTTTTTTTTCTTTCTTGTATTGAGGATTGAACTCAGGACCTTGCACTTATGAGACAGATGTGGGCAGCCCTGAGCTAAGTCCGCAGCCCTGGTCATGCTTCTCATGTGGGATTTGAGAGAGGCTGGACTCTCACTTGAAAGCCATTGGGTTGTGATGGCCCAAGGAGCATCCAGAATATATTTTGGGAATTGTAAATCCACACTGCCAGATTCTGGTCTAAGACTAGCATAAAGGAACCAAGGGGGCTGGATGGCTTGGAATATAGTGAACAATTTGAGACAGAGGTCAAGCCTATTGCAAGAGTCAGAAAGACTGTTAGGATCCCAGAGATCCTAAATTTGATTTTTAAAGTTTGATTTCTGATATTATATCCTAGGGAGCATGTATCCAGACCCAGATATACCATGATAAAGTTGGAGGAGGAAGAAATTCATTAAACCACTTTAACTTGAGGTCCATTCAGGAACCTCACATCTATAGTGCACTGCAAATGAAAATTTCCCTCAAACAAATACCACAGGTTATATGAAAATGTATATATAGAATTTTTTAATGATAAGTATTACTTTATTAAACGTAAATAGCTATGATTGACTACAAATTTTGACTCTTGTCATTTCTCCTCTGTGCATTATATACAGACATAGGTAAATGCATATTTAGAGGAAAAATGGCAAGATGGATATGCCAAAAGTCTCAGAAACATGGAATTGAACTATTTCAATCTCTGAAAAGGCTATGATATAGGACACACACGCACGCACACACATGCACCCCCCTCAACTCCCACTGACAGTATCATGAGGCCCATAGTTTTTTTTTCACTTAGTAAAATTATAAACTTCTTTCCATCCAAATCTATAAATCCCGTCCATATCATACTAGCTATTGGCTTCATGGTGATTATGTAGGCATACCATAAGTCTGTATCTGAATTCCTATTGCTAATTATTCAAAGCATTTCATATTTATCAGTGCTGTAAATATGATAGCAGTTAGCATCTTCTTTATTTAATCTCATGCATTTATCTGACTATTTGCTTAGGATAAATTCCTAAGGTGGGACTTCTCAGACAGAGATTTGTTAAAAAGGCTTTTCGACACTTTCCTGGGTTTTCCTCTGGAAGATTGCACGGATTTACACTCCCACCGAAATGGTAGTAGACAGTAGATGAGCCGCTTCGCTCCAACCCTCAGCAGCCCTGGGTAACATCAATCTTTGTATTCATTCCCATTCTGACATCTGGGTCTTCCTTTGAAGCCCGAGCTCTGTCACCAGGAATGTGGTCTTTTAAAGGGACCACACCACACTTTCTTATTTAAAGGGCTGGCTTCCCATGTCAGGGCACAAATCAGCTCTCTCCATAAGCCAGTGAATGTTTATCTTGGGCTTCAACTAATTTGGTCTTGAACTGAATTTTCCTTTGAATGTGTGCCTGGAGTTCTGAGTTGAACTGGCGAGGATAGATTAAGCTTATTATTTCCAAGCTGGGTAAATTTATGGTCAAGGGCAGGATTGTGTACAGTCAGGGCAGACCTACACTGGAAAATCACTGGCAGGCCACCACTGAATGGCACACAGGCCACCATCCTCTGATTTATCTTACAATTTAAGTGAAACAAAATTTTTAATGTTCTTAAAAATCTTTTGTTTAGTCACTCCATTTGTTTTAGGCATTTAAAAATTTTGTTAATAAATCATCTCAAGTCTAATAATATTAACATTTTGCATTTGCTTCATCAATTTTTTAAAACTGCAGTGGTTGTAAGATAATCATAGAAATTATGAGATTTGATATCCTAGGAATAATTACATTGTATACTTTATGCTGTTGTTTCATTTCTAAATATTTAGGGCATTACTTCCATAAATGAACATGCACACACACAAGCACACATCTCATTTTTTCCTGCCAGGAATCATTTGTCCTCTCTCAGTCGTCTGTCCCTTAGTTAAAAATATGTTCAGAAGCAGAGCTCCTAGCTTTATCCTGCCAGCTTCGGAGCTGGAGATGTGGTTCACTGGCCTGGAGTTGCCTTTTGTCTGTCAAGGACAAAGTCCAGTCTAGAGGCCTGCTGCCATCCTCGTGTGACACAGATGCTTCATTTTAGCCTGATTTTTGAAAACGGCAAGTGCTACTCAGCCTACTTCCATATTTTATGGGGTTATTTTTTAAAAAGATAAAGTTGCAAATGTGGCTTAGCTCATCTCATTGCTCTTCTCTAGTAAGCTTGCTGGATGGCTGCTAGGAGACGGAAACTAAGAAAGTAAGGAAAGAGGGGCTGCTGGCTGCAAGCTGTGGCTAAAGAAGGACAAACATATGAGCTGGTGGCAAATGTTGAAGATTAGTCCTTGCAAACAAGACCTGGGACTTCAGACTAGGGTAGCATAGGCTAAGAGTACAACTTTTCAATCTAGTCAAGCAAGAGTCCCAACCCCAAACATATTCTGAGTGAAATAGGCTTATTTTTCTTCTCTAACTTTCAACATTAGTTTTTCACTATCTAGGATCATTTTAAGGATTAAATGAGTTAAAGTATACAAATATTTTGCTATAGAGCTTATTGCATAAACTACTCAATAATTTGGGTTGTTATTACCATTAATCAAGATGTGCGGATCATCATCCCTTCTTTGGCATGGCCCAATCTGCTACATTTCAAGGCAGCATTAGGCACACTACAGCCCACAGACCAAATCCAGCCCTCTGCTTATGAGCTAAGAATGGTTTTCACATTTACAAATGGTTGCAAGTAGAGTAAAGCAATATTTTATGACACATGCAAATGACACAAAATTTAAACTTCATAAATAACAGTCTTCTTGAATGCAGTTACACCTTTCGTGTACATATTGACTGTGGTGTTTCTGGGCTACAAAGGCAATAATGACCAGTTGCAATAATGACCAGAAGGTCTACAAAACCAAAAATATTTACTATCTGGCCCTTTATAGGAAGGTTGCAGACCTCTGCTTTAGAAAGTTGTTGGGCATGGAGCAAGCCTAAGATGACTTCTTGGTACAGGATCATGAAGAATGTGTTTTCTGTTCTCTTCCACACACATTGTATAGTTTTTGCTAGTAGAACCATCTGTGGAAGCTCTTTCCTACAACCCAGAAGGCTCATCCTTGACAACAGTGTTCTAGTCAATGCTCAAGGACTGACTTATGGGAGAAAAAGAAGCCTTGATGTGTAGTGCTGGCTGAGGTTTGTGGCTTGGATACTTGCACTGTGGCTGATTTTGAACTTACCAACATGCACCAAATGGCTTGGGAAAATTCTTACAGTGTTTGACCATTGTTTCCAGTGAGCCATGCCAGCCAGCTCTGGTGCACCATTGCCCTTGACCTGTACTGACAGACTCATCATTGCAGTGCTCCCGGGAGCTTCACGTCTGTATTGTGTTTTCCAGGAGAACCATAACCGGTTATTGAGTCACAAAGCAAAGTCACGATTTACACTTCTAAGGGTCTTATTTCAGAATATGTTAGTCAGAACTACTCATCACATCTGAGAGATTCAATACAGATTAAAGCTGACACATACATGAGGAGAAAATTGGTATCAGTGAAGAAGTCTCAGCAACATGAAAAGAGACTTGGTACATTTTTGATTGGAAGGCTTTAGGGAATGCCAGAGACCCTACAGAGTCATCCATTTTACCCTTACTCCCCTGAGGGTGGCTGGTGAGATATGCATGAAGATATCTACTAAGAGGAAAACATCTAGCCAGGGAGAATCCAAAGTGCTAAGGTCCTGAGACAACTGCCTTTTAATTCATTCCTTCCTCTGTGCTTCCCCTGAACTCTGACCTCTCAGTTCTGGTTGTATTTGGGGGAAGCAGTGTTTGATGGTTTAGATATTGACTACACTGTGAGTTTCTAGAAACTGGAAGTTTATTATTTATCTTTGTTTTTTTTTTCTTTAAGAGTAGGACAAATTTATTGAGGGAAAGAAAGCTTCTGTCTAAGAGAGACAGAAGGGGGACCAGAAAGTGGGTTGCCCACTCACCTCACTTCTCCAACGTGTTTTATACAGCAAAGCCATGTGGTGAGGCATGAACAAAGTGGGACAAAACTGTAAGACCCAATGGAAAATTACAAGGTGGGCCTGAGGTAGAACAAAACCAGTCACCCAGGAAATATTGATTAAATGGAGGTCAAATGAGGGAGCAAGTCATGTAGCAAGTGTACAAGGATTTTCAGTAAGGGTGGGGGTCACGGATATTTCCTGGAAAGGGTTAAGACCTTGACCCCCACACAGGTGATTGAAACCTATTTGGAATATCATTCACTGTATTTATCCCTAGGGGAAGCACAAAAATACAATAGTTTCTCCATTCTGGCCTTGAGTGAATGTGTCTTGATTTTCTTCCATGTTGGCTCCTTGAGGTTGGCCTTGTCTAACTTCCTACAAGATATCTAATTAATTTACCTATCTGAAATATTGCCCCCTCTAAAGAAGTATCCCTAACTTTTGTGAGGGGGCAAAGAACAAAGACAGCACTGGCTACTTCCAGCTGAAGAGGGTAATAGTTGTGATCAGCAGTTAAGAGTTACTCTACAGAGGGTCTATCTAAAGGCCTTCAATAGGTGCTTTTCATTGTCATCTGGTAGCAGCATAGCTTTTAAGTCTGGAGGAGTCAAAGCCAAAGAAACAGTTAAGAATGCATTGGCCAAATTATAAGTTCAGCAGGATCGCTATGAATATAGCCCATAAATAGGATAAAGGATTGTGGGAGAAGTTCAAGCCTGGCTGGGCCAGGTGTGCCACACTCCTGTCTCCTGAGCTAACACAGAGACTTTGCAAAGGCTGAGCTAACTCATCTAAGTGCATAGATGCTGGGTCCAACAGGCTACACCTCTGCCCCTAATCCATGACTCTTTTGCCTTGCCCAAGAAAAATCACTCCACCGTGCCTCCAGTAAGATACCGCCAAATGTTAAATGCTCCTCCCCTATGGTTGTCCCTATATAAAAGCTGGCACATTTCCTGAATAAAGCAGAAGCATTCCATAAACCTCCCCAGAGTCTGCCTGGTGATTCCACCCCTTGCCCTCTTAGTCTGAGCTCCTGAACCTTGTTCCATGAGTGGGCTGACAGGATGACAACAAAGGAGAAGGTCCAGGGGACTTCAGAATCCAACATAGAAGTCATATTGTTTAGTTTAGCAGTTATGATCTATTTATAAGGTTGATCTGGTAGATCCTGGTAAAAGAAGTCTAGCACATTTGTCATTAGTTCCATTTGTATGACCACTTGGAGTTTGGCAGCCAAAGATATAGGATCCTGTAGTAAAGGTTCCTTTGTGTCCTGGATCTTATAGACCTTGAGGGGCCAGGAACAAAATACTGGCTGTTCTCATAGCCCAGTTACGTTTCTAGTTTTGGTCTCCAAACATTCTGGAAGCTTTGTCTTGAAATCAAGCAGCCACAGAGGAGGAAAGTGTCTCTGACCAGTAATCTTGGTGGAAGACCTCCAAAATGATATAGGGGGAAGAGATGTAACTCCCAAACCTGCTAGATATCCAAACTGTGAGTTCATGTTCTCTAAAACTGAAGAATAAATTCTAGGAACAATGGAGGTTAAGAGTAGGAAAATTTTATTGAGGGAAAGAAAGCTTCTGTCTAAGAGAGACAGAAGAGGGACAAGAAAGTGGGTTGCCCCTATTATTTATCATATTGGCTCTTCCCTTCCCTCCCTTCCCCTCCCCTCTTCTCCCCTTCCCTCCTGTTTCCTCCCCTTCCCTTTTCTTCCTTTCCCTTCAACCTATGCCTTGATACAGAGCAGGCATTCTGGAATCTGTACGATATGGACTCACCTCTAGACTGTTTTCCACAAGGTGTTTGGGGCTGGGCAGGACTGGTCATAGTAAGAACCTATTCTGGTCAGAAAACACATTGACTCATAAGGTGTTATTTTTACAATCGTTGTTTTTCTGATTGTAACCATACTCTAGAAACATACTTGGACTGAAATTTAAGCATGATGCATAAAATCCTATGAAGTGTTTTGAGCACAATATAATTTTAGTTCAGACCACTAGCCATGCTAATAAGAAAGGAAACTGCTCTGTAGTTTCTCATTCCCTTTTATGAGCAGAAAACACACTTCTGATCTGTCTGTGGTCTGTGTGCTAGGTTATATTGCTTAGAAAACTGGAAGGTTTGCTGGGTGGGGAAGCACTTGATTAAAACAGGCAAACTAAATCATATAGAAGACTGTTTTCCTTGGGGCCAGTCTCTGTTTTCTCCATGACTCTCAAGTAAGGCTCCATCCAGGACCACACAATGTTTTTCTTCTTTATCTGTCCCAGTATCTATGTATGTGTGCATTATTAATGTTCATATCATATAGCAAGGAATAAAGAATGCATTGGGGCCTAGAGATCCATCCAAGGCTCACATTGCACTTGCTATTGTTCAATGTAAATACTGTGGGGTTTTTTTTACATTTTCATATCTCTAATAGCAGAATGAGCTTCACAATCATTAGCATACTATAATGTGATTGGTAGTGATTTTTTATTTTCTAGTAATACACAAAATTTATGGTGTGTGTGACAATCAGTGGAGCACTAGATTCAATGATATCGTATGTGTTAGAAACTTTGCTCTACAGCTGAAAAGGCAAAGTACAGTTGTCAAAGTCTTCAAAAGTAACAAAGTCATGGTGTTGCTCCATGAAAGCCTGCCTGTGTCAGCTCCAATAATACTAAGTGTTCTCTGTCTTTCTCTATGTTAGACAGTTAACATTTAGTGAATTATTACTATAGTCAGGCAATATTGTAAGTACTTTATTCATCTATCCTCATAACCCTATCAGGGGTCAGGAAAGGAAACTTTCTACATTGTTGGTGGGAATGTAAACTATAGCAACCATTATGGAAGTAGATGTTGAGATTCATCAAAGCACTAAACCTAGAAATTCCATCTGACCCAGCTAGTCCCCTGCTAGGCATCTTCCTGGAAAAGTTAAAGACATCATATTGCAGCAATACATGCATACCCACATTTATAGCAGCACAATTTATAATAGCTAAATCTTGGAAGCAGCCTTTATGTCCATCAACAGATAAATGGATAAGGGAAAAAAAGTGCTATTTACACACAATGGAGTGCTACTCTGACAGAAAGATAAACTTGAGTCACTTTGGATGCACTTTGAGACCCTAATGTTAAGTGCAGCAAATCAGAAACACAAGCTTTATATCACTTGTTTTCTCTTATATGAGAAACCCAAGATATAAATAAAGAGTAAAATGAAAGACAGATAATAGGAAGTAGAGAGACAGATCTTTCTCAAGTGGGAAGGTGATCAAGAGATTTAGGGAGGAGGAAGGAAGGAAGGAGGGGAGTGAAAGCAGATGAAAAAGGAATTAAGATGTTTTATGTCCATGCACCAACTCCACACATTATATACTACAAACATGTACCAGTAAACAAAATAAATGTTTTAAATTTTTAAACTGAAAATTGATTAGTTACTGCTATAGAAAAGAACAGCTATTTAGGGAGAGAACTTTTTGGAAAAGAAACTTTCAGAAATGGAAGCAGATGGGAAGGAGCAAGTCTGTTCTTCCTTCTCAGTCCTTCCAGTCTCTCTCCAGGGCTTACTTTGTAAACCAAACAGACCTTGTGCTGTCCCCAGGGCACTAACAATCTATCTTCATCTATTTCTGTGGGTATTTCTTTTTTTGCCAGGGGGTCTCATCTGTAATTGTATGTGCCTTTGTTTTTCAATTATTTAATGTCAGCCCTTCTTTGGCTGTGGGCATGGTCTCTTTTATAGCTTCTGAACTATTTTGGCTCCTTTTCTCCTTTCATTTCTTCTTCATATTTTTCTCCATATTAACTGGCCAAAATGTAGATGTAAGTCTAGGTTCTATTTTTGTTTTCTCTTATGACAAATTTTACAAGGTTTGTTCCTAAGATCTTCTGAGTGGATGTGTAAAACAGTTTATAATTCTGTCTTCAAGCTCAGACAAATAAAACCTAAATCAGTAGAATTTAGCTTATAGCTCTTTCATTTTCTTATGTGTTCTAGTCATTGAGAGTCTAACATAACAGATCTGAGAAAACACAGCATTTGTAATGATTTTTATAAGCAGAATTCCTACCTGCCAGCCATTAACAGCAAATTCCTTTCTGTTTAAAGAGTAATGATATGTGTATTGGTTAAAGTTGAGTAATCAGATTACCTTGAGTTTGAACTCCAGGTCTTCCACTCCCCAGCTGTATAGTGTTAGGCAATTACTGCATCTTATCTGTGCTGGGTTTTCTCATCAGCAGAAGAGGGAGAGTAATACTAACTCAGCAGCATTTTAGGAGGATTAAATGACTTAATATTTCAAAACATTCAGAATAGTGTCCTGCTTGTTGTAGATGTAATTAGTAGATGCAATATACAGGAATCTATTGGATACAATGTAAGCATTTCTATGAGGGAAATTCATAGCAGCAAATGCCCAAACTAGGAAAGCAGAGTGAGATCAAATAAACAACCTAATGCTTAACCTTAAGCTCTTAGAAAAGCAAGAGCAAGACAAACCAAAAGCTTGCACAAGGGAGGAAATTATGAAGATCAGAGCAGAAATGAATGCAATGGAGACTAAAAGAATGATACAAAAAAATCAATGAATCAAAGAGTTAATTTTTTAAAAGAATAAATAAAATCGATAAACCCTTAGCCAACCTTATAAAAAAAGGAAAAGGCTCCAATTTATGCAATTAGGAATGAAAAGGTGAAATCACAACATTTCCACCAGAAATCCAGAGGATCATCATCAATACCTATTTCAAAAACCTGTACTCTAATAAAATGGAAAATACAGAAGAAATGGACAGATTCCTAGATACATATGAATTACCAAAGTTGAATGAAAAAGATATAAAAAGTCTAAACATCCCAATTAGATTCAGTGAAATTGAAAGTGTAATTAAAATGTTATCAACAAAGAAAAGCCCAGGTCCTGATGGCTTCACTGCTAAATTGTACAAGACATTTAGAGAAGAACTATCATCATTACTCTTTAAACTCTTCCATGAAATTGAAAGGGAAGCAATACTTCCAAATTCATTCCTGAAAGCAAGTATTATTTTGATTCCAAAACCAGGGAAAGACCCAACCAAAAAAGTGAACTATAGGCCAATCTCACTAATGAACATAGATGCAAAAATCCTCAGTAGATACCGGCAAACAGAATACAGAGGGTCATCAAGAAGATCATACACCCTGCCCAAGTCAGACTTACATCAGGGATGCAAGGATGGTTCAACATACATAAATCAATAAATGTAATGCGCTATATTAATAGAGTCAAGGACAAAAACCATACGATCATCTCAATATATGTAGTAAAAGCACTTGACAAAATTAAACACCCACTCATGATAAAAACCCTACAGAAAATTGGAATAGATGGTCTTTATCTCAACCTGATAAAGGTTATCTATGAAAAAACAACAGCCAATATCATATTAAATGGTCAAAAACTGAAAACCTTTATTCTAAAATCAGGAACAAGACAAGGATGTCCACTCTCACCACTCCTGTTCAATATAGTTCTGAAAGCATTAGCCACAGCAATTAGACAAGAGAAAGAAATAAAAGCAATAAAGATAAGAAAGGAAGAAGTTAAACTGTCACCATTTGCTGATGATATGTTATTCTACATAGAAGATGCAACAGTCTGCCAAAAGATTCCTAGACTTAATTGACAGATTCAGTAGAGTAGCTGGATACAAGGTCAACACTCAAAAATCAATAGCCTTCTTATACACAAATAACAGACTCACTGAGAGAGAAATTAGGGAAAAAATTCCTTTCAAAATAACATAAAAACGAAATATCTAGGAATCAATCTAATGAAGGACACAAAAGACCTCTACATTGAAAACTATAGCACTCTGAAAAAAGAGGTAGAGGAAGATGCAAGAAAATGGAAAGACATCCCTTGTGCCCAAGCAAGAAGAATCAACATAGTGAAAATGGCCATACTTCCAAAACTGCTATTCACAATCAATGTAATACCGATTGAAATCCCAAAACTATATTTCACAGAGCTTGATAAAACAATCCAAAACTTCATTTGGAACAGAAGAGATCTAAAATAGCAAAAGCCATTCTAGGTAACAGAGACATGATGGGGGTATCACAATTCCCAACTTGAAACCATACTACAAAGCCACTGTGATAAAAACAGCATGATACTGGCAAAGAAACAACACAAGACATACTCAACTACCTCATCTTTGACAAAGGAACCAACCATCCTCACTGGTAGATTTTAATAAATTGTGTGGAAAGACTGGCTTTCAACTTGTCAAAGATTAAAACTAGACCCTTAACTCTCACCATGCGCTAAACTAAAATCCCGGTGGATTAAAGATCTAAATATCAAAACAGAAACACTAAACTTACTGGAAAATAAATTAGGTAGAACTCTCCAAGACATTGGCATAGGAAAAGACTTTATGAACAAATCCTCAGCAGCATGAGAACTTACACAAAGAATCAACAACTGGGATCTGATTGTATTAAAAAGTTTTTGCAGTGCAGAAGAAACTACCAATAGAGCTAAGAGGCAACCTACAATGTAGGAAAAAATTTTACCAGCTGCTCTTCAGACAAAGGACTGCTATCTAGAATATATAAAGAACTCAAACAAATCAGACTCCCCCAAATACAAAGACTTGATTCAAAAATGGGCATCTGAAATAAACAGACATTTCTCAGACAAACAAGTAAAGGCAGAAAATAAATCTATGAAAACATGTTCCAAATCAATGGTCATTTAAGGGATGCAAGTGAAAACAACACTGAGATTCCACCTCACTCCACAAAGAATGGCTGCTATAAAGAAATCAACTGATAACAAATGCTTGTGGGGCTGTGGTGAGAAAGGAACCCCTCTCCATTGTTGATGGGAGTGCAGACTGGTGCAACCACTCTGGAAATCAATATGGAGATACCTCAAAGAACTAGGATTAGAGGTTCCATTTGACCCAGCTATCCCTCTGCTGGGAATCTTTCCAAAAGTATTAAAAGAATCATACCACAGTGATATATGTGCATCCATGTTTATAGAGGCACAATTTGTAATGACTAAAACTCGGAAACAACCCAAATGCCCATCAACTGGAGACTGGATAAAGAAGATGTGGTTTTTCTATAAAATGAAGTACTACTCAACCATAAAGAATGAGAAACTAGAGACATTTATAGCTAAATGAATGCACATTGAGGGCATACTCTTAAGTGAAATAAATAGGACACATTTGAGTAAACACCAAATAGTTTCTCTGGTGTGAAAAACTAACAGTATAAATAAGGTTCAAATGGTATAATTGATGGTGTGATATAGGGAGAAAATGACTAAAGGGGAACTAGGAAGGGGAGGGAAAGGAAATAAGGGACAAGGAAAAATATGAAAAAAATTGGAAACAAAGTGTTTGTAAATAGGGAAGGGTGAAGGGGTGAAGGGAGGACAGGGGTATGGGGAAAAATTAAGAACCAAGACATATCATGTAAAGGTACAAGATCCCAATGATAAATATAATTGTATTATTTGCTTTAAATGTAGCAATAAAGTTAATGGGGAAAAAAATTCCACAGAGGGTAATGAACCAGCCACCACAATGTTTCTAGTCCGAAGGGGCATCTTAGGCTTTAAGGGTGTTTCCTGGGGTAACATTAGGTTGTCCTGTTCTCTGTTCCCCTGGACTCTATGGACAGTCCGTTCTCAAGGCCTGAGCAGGCTCTGGCAGAGCAGAGCAGGTGGATTTGCTGGGAAGGATAAGGTTAAATTCCTCAGAGCAAGGCCAACTGCAGAGAAACTGGGCAGAGCCCAAAGAGCTTGTCACCCATGGCTTCCCTATTTGAGCTCTGAGAGCTGAGGGCAGTGAACTACAGGGCAGGACTGGGGGGTGGGGGTTCTACGCCTGATCCTTGAAAATTTGGAAGCCATGGATGCCAGATGCAAGGAGAACTATGTAAGGACTCTGGCCAAGGTGTTAGGCGTGGGTGGTTGGGACAGCTGTTTCTGAGCTCTGAAAGTCCAGGCATTGCCAAGGATACTGTGCTGTGCTGGCCTGGAATCCAGGCAGAGGTGTCCACTGAGACCCTTTGTGAAGCTGCTTTCATAAATTTGATGAACCATCCAGGCCTGAGACCCCCGACATTAACTTCCTGGGATGTGGCGGCTGACAAAGGCTGCTTGTATCCAGACAATCACCCTTCAGGAGGTGAAAAAAGAGGGCTGAAGGGTCCAAGGCCCTGCTCTCTGATCTGCCTCTGCCACGCAATCTGCCGCCAGCTGGGGACAAAGGGCTGTGTGTTGGAGGCATGCAGGAGAGTGCTCTGTCCCTTGGCTTCCCAAGGAGGTGATGAAAGTGCCCAAGAAAGTCCTGTTTTATTTCTTCCAAAACTTGGTTGATGGCCATGAAAATAATTCACTTTTTCCCTTTTTTGGTGGGAGTTTTTAGGAAGAGAGAAATACAAAATATTCTGACTCACCTGCTTTAAAACTATAAGCGAGGACCATTTGAGTGTTGAGGTAAAACAATCAATTTAAAGCATACATAGCAGCTCCCCATCTATTCAACTTTGAAACAGGATGGCATGTCCAAATAAATTTAAATATTCCATACCATTTTTCTTTTAACCTTTCAAAACATTATATATTTCCCTGTCTTCTTAGCCAGAGAATATGCAGTTCAATCTAATCATCTCTGTGAATCAGCATTTTAATTACAGACATCCATTACAGCAAATATGTCCTGACTTCTAGGCTTTTTCTAATGTTTTTGGTCATCTGTGTTCTGCTACCATTTATTGCTGCTACAAATGCTCTTTTCCCCAAGCAGACTGCAAGCCCTCCTTTTTTGTTCCAATTTATGATTCTTCCTGTAGCTGTAAGCAGAACAATAGATGAACTTCTCAAAATCTACCTAAAATGTAGGTGAGGAAGAGGAGGGTGACTGGAGTCCTCAGAAACTGACTTTTACTGGCTGTAGCTGTAGCTCAATGGTAGTGTTTGTTGAGGACATATGAAGCCAAGGTTCAATCCCTAGTACCACAAATAAATAAAAAGAAACTGACTTTTTTTTTTTTTTTTGGTACTGGGGATCGAACTCAGGTCCTTGTGCTTGCAAAGCAGGTGGTGGAACCACTGAGCTAAATCCCCAGCCCTGAAACTTTTAGATATAGGCAAAAACACACACAGAAGTGCACATAGACATGCTTATATTTTCAAAGCATTTAGATTCTTGCATTAAATATTAATGGATATCGTTCCATATGCCACATACAAGCCTAGACACTGGTGGTTAATGAAAAATAAACTCCAGTGTCTTTCTTTGTAACAGACAATTAATGGAGCATGATACTCTGTGATAAGACATGCAAAATGTTATAAGTATCAGCAAAGAGCCTGGCATGGTGAAACATACCTATAATTAACAAAACTCTGGGAGGCTGAAGCAGAAGGACTGTAAGTTTGAGCACTGCCTGGGCACCTTAGTGAGGCCTGTCTCAAAATTAAATAAAATAAAAGGGGTTGGGGATGTAGCTCAGTGCAAAGACCCTGACTTTCATCTCCATTACCACACGCACACACACACACACACACACACACACACACACACA
>NW_022900927.1:34702303-34716478 GCF_012274545.1 Fukomys damarensis
ATATATATATATGTATATTGTACTTACAACATAGATGCATTTATGGAAACTCTAAAAACACACTCCAAACCCATATATATTTACTGGAGCTAGTAAATGAAACCAAAGAATTAAGAATATACATGGGAAGGAGAATAGAATTAGGGAGAGGTTTCAGAAGGATTTCAAATCTCTCTCTGGTCTTTATTTCCTTATTAAAAACAGAAATGAAGTAAACATGCTAAAATATTGATCACTGGATCCAGGTGGTGTGAATTAAGGATATTTGCTTTGTTGTTATCTGTACCATTCACATGTTTCCTAATAAAATAAGAAACTAAGAGAAGAAAATAAAAACAAAAACATTTCTATTCAAATACAATACAGCTCTCTTCCAATAGCAGGAGCCCAGAGCTGTCCATTTATTGCACTCGGCTGAGCTGTTGCTGCATTTTGGGGAGCCCTGGTATTTATAAGTGTCTGGCTTTGCAGCAAGTTTATTTATGCCTAGACCATCTCTTCTCTCCTGCTGGATGTAAACTCTTTGAAAGCATGAGACAGAATTGTTTGGTTCACACTGAACTGGTGCTTTCAGAGCAGGAATAGTTCATGTATCCCTAGAACTATCAGTGTCTTACTTACAGTTGGAGTTGTGTAAAGGTTTTTTGGTTGAGCAATTCCGAATCCCACTACTGTAGGTTGTCAGCTACAGGAAACCGTGACCTCACAGGGGTCACACAGTGGGGGTGGGGAGCAGAATAGATGCCTAACTGGACTGGATAACAGAGTGACCTAGAGTGGCAGATGTGATGCCCATGTGATTGCATCTGACGGGAATCACTGGGGAGGGCATACTGTGATTAAGTCTCCCATCTATTTGTGTCCCTCTTTGAGTCAAGGGATTGTTTACTCAGGAGAAACAGTTAAAATATGAATCTCTTAATTAGAGGGAGTAACTCCTCAAGCAGTCATTCTTCGTTATGATATTGGCAGCTTAAGTGTGTCAGTCTGGCCCCAAGTCATAGCTAAACTGAGAACAATTAGACTAACTACAGTGTAAAAATTGCCTTCTAAGAAAAGGGAGAAGTCTAGAAAGTAGTTTTGGGAGATACTAACCACTGGATGGTACTGAGTGGGCACTGTGAGGGAAGACAGTAGGGTAGACAATAATAAGAAGATGGGACAAGATATGGAAGGGGAATGTTGGCTGTTCATTCAGCATAGTTGATGCACACTGAACTGGTACTCTTTGTAACTTTGTGAAAGTTGTCAGAAACAAAATGGAGACACGTATGTTAACAAAACATAGTCAAGAAGCCATAAAGGGGTGACATATATCTAGGATAAAAGCTATTACTAAGACTTTCTGAAAACTACAACCGTATACTTGGGCCAGTGCAATCTGACACAAAAAATACTTCTGCCAGGACAGCTGCTCAACAACTGCCTACTTAACTCTGGACTGATTCCACTCTTACTATTGATCCTTCTAGCCAAGTATAGTTGTTTCAAGACAACTTACAAAACCTTCCTGATTTGCTATAAAGCTCTCCTTGCCTCACCTCTCTGGATATGCCTATGATCTGTCACAGGACTCATACCCCAGATTATAAACCCCTGTTTATTCCTGAGTCAAGCTATGTCTTTGGAGAGGCCCCCAAAAGCCCACCCACGGCCTGAGAAAGATGCTGGTGATACTCCTGATTCCAGGCCCTGTGGGAGCCTCTTGGTCTACATGACTCCCAAGAAGGAAGGCAGTTGTCAAAATGGTGCGAGGACCTGCCTGTGCCCCCCCCACAGCTATTTAGGCTCAGATAAAACAATCTGCGACTAGTTTTGCGCAGTTCCTCTGTTATGGCCCAGCTGCCTTATCGGGTAAAAGCAGCTTTATGAGGATCAAGTAGAAGAGAATGATGATCCTTCTTGCACTCATTGAACACCTCACACATCCTGAATTCTTCCTTTCTTTCACCTTACTCTGTGAGACTTGAAATGTTGTGCCAACTCCTCAAACAAAGCTCTACTATGTCCCCATTCTTTGGGGGATGCGTATGGGAGGACTGTTTGGGGGCTGCCTATGGAACCTTCTAGTGCTGCTATCCTTCCATTTACAGTGCTATATATCATTCATCTGTCTGTGTGTCTGCTTCTCTGCTCACTGGGAGCAGAGAGCCCTCCTTATTCATTTTGTCTTTGCTGCACTGAGTACAGGTGACCTTTATGATATTAGTTAAAAGGAATCAAGCTGATAATGATCTGGAGACTTCTGTTCTCTGCTGCATTCTTGCCCACTGACTTTCTTATTCCTGGTTATTTTGTTTTTCTATGCTGAGAACAGAAGCAGTGCTTGAAGGTATTCTCTGTGTAAAAATTTAAGCAAAACTGCATAAGGTAAAAGGGACGAATCTGCCTGGATTGCTTCTCATCCAGTTTCCTCCCCAGAGGCCACCACTATTATGAGTTGGGTTTTTTCACTCCAAGAAGTTTTCTTTGAATTTCCAAATATATACACACTTGAAGAAATATGCCATTTTGTTTTGTGAGTCTATATTTTGCTTTTATCATATAATGACATCTTGGGCACTCCATGTGCATGACTTAACTTATTGAGTTTTTTTTTTTTACTGCTACTTAGCAATCTAGAAAGACAAAAGAAGTGACTGGAATTGGTTTAGAAATCAATACACATCTTTATTTGGAGTTTGTCTAGCATTTCTCTCCTTTAGGCATTTTAAAAAATTTTTATTGAGTTTATTGGTACAATCTGGGTATACAATACAGTTACATTCATCATTGGGATTCTGTACCTTTACATAATAGGTCTTGATTCTCATTTTTCCCCTTTGTCCCTGCCCTGCCATCACCCCTCCTCCTTTCCCCATTTACAAACACTTTATTTTCATTTTCTCATATTTTTTTCCTCTCCCTTATTACCTTTCCCCTACCCTTCTCACTTTCCCTACACCTTTAGCCCTTTACTTCCTATTTCACATTATTAATTATCTCATTAGGATCTTGTGTACTATTATAGTTTTTCACACCAGAGAAACTATTTGGTATTTCAGTTAAAGAAATTTCTATATGTACATTAAAAATAGGGGATCCTAAAATAAAACTAAAAAGGAAAGTAAAAGAGAAAAGGCAATGATGTAAAATTAAAATAGTCTTTAATTCTGAAGATGAAAATGGTCCTTGAACATATTTAGGTTGCTTCTTGTTCTTGTAGTCTTATATTATTCTCTGTTTTTTAGTTTCTGTAATCAAACCCACATAGATATGACCTTACATATTTAATACAGTGCATTACCCCTGTAGAAATGGGAAAAAAATTAACATTTCCAGACCAATATGGCTGTTAATTTCTGTACAATGCCAACTCAACACAGTAAATTGGGATAACTTTTTCCAAAGTCGACAGCACAGTTAACATTTCCAAAAACTCAAATTATATATATATATATATATATGTATTTATTTATATTTATATTAAAAGACCAATAATAGCAGTATGTTATACAGCAATAGCAGCAACAGCTTTTCCAGGTTCTGCAGTCATCTGAACAAAATTATAGACATTCAGCACACTCCATTAAAAAAACAAAAACAAAAAAACAAAGAGAAGAATAATACCCAGAAAACAGCAAAGTTCTGTTGCTGTTGTGGTACCTGGCACCATTTTTTTCTATTGGCATCTTAATCATCATCTGGAGAGAGAACATTCTAGAGTAACATCATTAAAAATAGCTCTGATAAAGCATGGGCACTACTATGTATCATAAAGCAGGTACAAGATACTTTACATTCACAGAGGTATGGTACAGTACTGTTCTACATCTGTATTACTAGAATCAGTTTTGGTTTGAAATTTACTTTGTCTGCAAATAAGATTGCTACCCTTGCCTTTTTTCTAGGCTCCTGACACATGGAGAATTGTTTTCCATCCTTTCACTTTCAGTTTATGGGTTTCTTTTTGCACTAGATGTGTTTCTTGTATACAACATATTGTTGGATTTTGCTTCTTATTCCATTCTGCCAGTCTATTTCTCTTGATTGGTGAGTTGAGGCTGTTGACATTGATGATTATAACTGATATGTACTGACCTATTATTGTCCTGTTATGGCCTTTTGTTGACTCTTTTTACTTTTTCACCTTTTAGTTTCTTGCCTTGTCTATTTGATTTGCTCTGTTGGGCCTCATGGTGTTGTTACCTTCATTGTCTTTTTCTAGGATATTGTTTAGAATTGCTTGTAGTGCTGGTTTGGTATTCGTGTAGTTTCTCAGGTGTTCTTTGTCTTGGAAGTGTCTTATTTCCCCATCCATTTTGAAAGAGAGTTTTACAGGATACATCACTCTAGGTTGGAGGTTGTTCTCTTTTAGTACTTGAAATATCTCACTCCAGGCTCCTGTAGCCCTAAGGGTTTGTGTTGAAAAGTCTGGTGTGATTCTGATGGGCTTTCCTTTGCATGCGATTTGTTTCTTTTCTCTTACTGCTTGTAGTATTTTGTTCTTCTGTTGGGTTTCTGGGATCTTTATTATATGTCTAGGTATAGATTTTTTTTTATTATGGTTAGTTGGGGTCCTATATTCCTCAGTTATCTGAATGTCAAATTCTTCCCTTCTGTTTGGGAAGTTTTCTGTCTTTAATTCTGTGAACAGCTTTTTTAAGTCATTTGTATTTTCTCCTGCTATTTCATGGATTCCTATCAGTCTTATGTTATTCTTCTTTGCATCATCTAGGAGTTGCTGGATCGATTTCTCATGATCCCCTACTATTTTTAAGAGACCTCTCTTTTTGCAGTCACTGACTGCCATCTTATCTTCTATATCTGAGATTCTATCTTTGCATTCTCTTATTCTGTTGCATACACTTTCAATGGAGTGTTTAATCTCCTGGATATCTGTTTGAATCTGTTTTATAGATTCCATTTCTTTCCTATGTTGGGTGCTTATTGTTTCCATTTCTTTCTTATGCTGGGCCTTTATGGCTTCTATCGTGGTGCTGAGCTTTTATTTTTTTTTTTTTTATTGTCAGATTCTGTTCTAGACTCTTGAATCATGACTTTCATTTTGCTTGCCATTTCTATGGTTATCTGGGAAATTATTTCTGTTTTGAATTTTTCTAGAGCCTGATTGATCTGTTGTTACTTCCTGTGCTTTGAGTTCAGGGTGTCCTGGTGGTTCACTATCAGCCTTTTCATCTTCATTTGTCCTACTGTTTGCCATTGGTGAACTGGAAATTTGTCTTTGTGTTTTGCTTAAGTGTTTTCTCATTTTTATTTTTGTTGTCAGGCAGTCCTTGGTTTAATCTCGGAGTTATCACCCAAATCTTTCTGATATAGTTGCACCCTAGCTTCTGTGTCTCTAATGACCCACAGACATTCTCATCTCCATAACATCAGAAAAAACACCTTATTGATTCAACCACAATCCTTTATCCCAACCAGCAATACAATATGATCAAGCACAACTTGGAAACTGACCACCTGTCGTAATCTCTAGTCTATCACCCTTAAACCATTTGAATTAAATTGAAATAAAAAAGCAGTCCAAAACATGTCTGCAGTAAACAAACTTTTCAATGTAGTATATTTACCATTTAGGATGGGGGCTCAGACAGTGCTAGGACTCAAGACCCCTGATCTCAGTTAGCTGATGGCTGAACCCCATGATGCAGACCGACCTCGGGCTGCAAGGCCCAGATTGAGTTCCTCAACCATCTGAATGGTTGAACTCCACACCTTTCTACTACAGGTTTCCCATGCCCTTTCTTTAAAGATATTCAACATTGGGAATTCAGAAAAATACCCTCTATGACCACTTCTGCCTCTACAGAGTGGGTCCAAAGACTAGCTCAATCAGCAGTCTGAGAGTGTGTGTGGGGGTATGTGGGGGAGTTGTGGGGGTTCAGGGGCACCGCAAGGCTACCTTCCTGGTGCTGGAGCTATTGTGGCTCCCTGTGTGGGAATTGGAATTGGTTTAAGTTTTTTCAAATAAACATATTAAAGTTATTAGCCAGTTCACAGAGTTTGTGGGAGGACAAAACTAGACCATGAAGCCATTAAACAGTATATCCCAACTGAGGAGGATTGAAGAAATAAAGATAGGCAGAAAGGAAACAAAGAAAATTATAATTTTAGAATTGTACTTTTGATAAAAATTGTGGCTTTTGGACATAAAATTATTTGAGCCTTTTTCCCTTCCAGGAAACTCATTGCAAAGAGAGAAAGAGAAGGAAAGAAAGAAAGAGAGAGAGTGAGAGAGAGAGAGAAAGAGAGAGACAGAAAGAAAGAGAAAGAAAGAGAGAAAAAGAAGGAAGGAAGGAACTATTTCTAGGGGTCTTAAAGAAACATTAATTAATTGGGCTCTGGGCCTGTACTTTTCACCTGAAAATTGCCCTTCCTCTCACAGACTTCCCTCTCCAAGAAATCAGCTATGTCAGTGGGCAGCATATTTAACTTCACACACATAAATGGCTTGTGTTCTAACAGACTGCCAGATGGGCAACCTGACTGACAATAGGAATGCACATCCTACATATCTCATCTTGAAGAGACTGACAAGACCACTTAAATACACGTAGCTCCAAATCATAATGTGCCTTTCTCTTGAGGACCTCATTCTGAGTGTGTTCTTTAAATTCTGCCTAGTAAACCTCTGTATGCCACTCACTTACATCTTGAGAATTATTTTTCTGTGATGGACTTCAGTGAACCTACAACTGACCTTGTGGGTGTGGTGAGTTGAGGGCTCCATCTCCTCTTTAGGGGAACCTTCTCGAACCCTGTCTGGTGACATGAAACACACACGTGCATGCATATTTTGAGTAGGGGCTTCCAGTGTGAAGACTCCACTGTTACCAGTTCCCAGTCACAAGGAGCTGAACTCCCAGAGCCCCTCCACTGTCATACTGAAGGTCTAGATGTCCTGCCCACACCTGCTAGGAATCAGTTTTCCTTCAAGCAACCTGCTTTCTGGCAATATTGTCAATACCACAATCATTTTTCCATCTTCAAGGGGACATAGCAGTAGTATAAACTTTAGGAGAAGCTCAGATCTTGGGTTGTCAAAATGAGCCATGGAATGTAGGATGTATGTATATATTAACAGTGACAAGTTAACCACGAATTAGTAAAATAGATTTTATATATAATTTCAGCAAAGACTGTGAAATAAGTGGAAAGATCACTCACTTTCATTAGAATCCTGGCTTCTGGTGTCTAGGTCCCAGAGTGAGGCAGAGACGGTTGAGTTTGTCCTCGGCTGTTGTGCCAGGGAAGGTGAATGCAATTCTACTTCAGTGCCTTGCACAGCACTAAAATTTATTGCCAAAATTAAAACGACAGGTGTGCTCTTCAATTAATTAAGTGATCACTTCTGGGGACTATATCTTACAATAGCAAGCTTTACAATCTAACTGCTTATGCTGAGTATCCCTCTACTAACCACCCCACCTCAAACACACACACACACACACACACACACACACACACCCATGCTGCTATATGACTTCTAATATGACAGTGGGAGTAAAAACTCAATTTTATGAAACTTTTTTTTTTGGTACTGGGGATCGGACTTGGGCCCTTGTGCTTGTGAGGCAGGCACCAGAACCACTGAGTTAAATCCCTAGCCCCTTTATGAAACTTTTTTGATGACTTCCTATTATCGTGCTGTATTTACAGTGAGCATATTTTCTTAACTCAAACTAAAATGCCTGTTTTGAGTAAAAAAATGGATGTGTTTCTCTCTTAATTTCCTTGGTCTTCCCCTCCTATAAACTCGACCTCAGTAACTTGATGAGGGTGTGGTGGTTATTTTTAGTGTATTTTGCTGTGCTAGGCATACCTCTGAGTCACATTCACTTAAAAGTACATCTGTTTCAATCTGGGAGTGCACTTGGGCAAGTTCGTGGAGTTATCTAGTCTCTTAGAGATGATGTAATAAGAGGTTGGAGGGAGGAGAGAGAATAAGAAAGTTGAGTGACAGCCAGGTGTGTTGAGCTGTAATTCCAACCCTCTGGGAGGCTCAGGCAGGAGGACCACAAATTTGGACCCAGCTGGAAAAGTTAGCAATTTAATTACTTCAAGGTAAAAAACAAAAATAAAGGCTGAGAGTGCACTGCTTCGTGGGAAGGCTCTGAGTTCAAAACCCAGTGTGTGGGTGGGGTGTGGAGAGTGTGTTGAGTTATAATATGAGAAAGCATTGTATTATTTTGGGGACGGTAAACCAGGCTGTCCAAATCCAAATAGCTTTCCTTTAGGTTGAGTCATGGGGATCTGGAAACCAATTTTGTTGCTGTTGTACTTTTTGGTCTCCCTGCTGGCTCTCCCAGTGCTTTCACAGGGACAACACTGAGTCCTAACAGCCACAGAAGCACCAGGTGCCACTTACCAACCATTTCCTACGTGGCATTGGGCTAAGGTGTATGCACTCTCTCATTTTAAACCTGAAATTTCTTTCATATGTAGGTATTATTATCTGTATTTTATGGCTTTAGAAAATGACCTATTTATGAAATTAAAATTCCAAACCCATGTACATTCTCCTCCTACAAACTTCTCCAAAGAGGGTCTTGCTTTCTCCTTATACCTGAAAGTACACAATTAATTATTATTTTATTTGACATGAAATTTTAAAGCTTGTTAAGATGAAGATATCTGGGAGGGGAATGGCAGTTATCCCCTCAGTGTAAACAGTTTTACTAGATATCCTGAGGGCTAGGTTTGATAAGAGGGAAGACAGAAACATTAAAGATTAAAGAGTCCCTCACTATATGGAAGAGAGACTACTGTTGAAGAAATTTTGGGTTGAAGATAAATAAATGTATTTTTCCCTTTAACCAAATAACCAAATCTACTAACAGAAACAAGATGGGAAAACAGGAGCCCAGAAAGTGCCTGGGTAGTTTAGAGAGGCCACCTTTTGAGACACTCTGTGGGAGAAGAGACAACAGGGAGCAGAAGGTACAAGAATGGCGACACTGACAGCTGCTGAACAAACCTGCAGACACACTGTGTGCACACAACTTCATGTCTGTCTCCAAGGCACTGGCCTAGCAGAGCCAACCCAGATCGGAGGCTTCGTTCCCTCAATTAGGTACCGTGACCCTCATTTCCTGCTCACAGAACATGACTGTCCTTCTCTATTGCTCCTACCTCCTTCCCATCTCATCATGTAGCCAGCCTGAAAACAGGTTTAAGGTGGTAGGGCCAAGGTCCAAAGGAGCTTTATTTGTGCATGCACTAGGCCACCCGCAGGCAACTGATCCGCCTCAGGAGGGAGCCAGCTGAAGCAAGTTCCCACATGAGTAACAGTGGGGCACAGGCTCCCCTTGCTCAACACAGTACCTGGGAGGCCAATTACTTGGGAGGAGAGGCTCTTCTGCCCAAGCTTCCCACGATAGAGGCCTCTATTTCCTGGGAAGGCTGGAGATTCAATACAAAGGCTACACAGTCAGGTCTGAGAGAAGGGACTGCTCATCCTCTACTAAAAACTGGGAAAACTGCATCATGGGTCTTAATTTTTTAAAGAAGAAAATCTGGATGTTTCCTACTCAGAAACACAATTACATTGTCCCTTTTACAGTACAAGTATTAATTTGTTAAATGAAAGCAATGAAAATATACCATACTATTAAAACTCTTGTTTTGGCATTTAAAAACATTTTTTTAATTTTAATTTTTTTATTTTTTGGTACCGGGAATTGAACTTGGGTCTTTGCGCTTGCAAGGCAGGCCACCAAACCACTGAGCTAAATCCCCAGCCCCAAAAACATTTAAAAAAAAATACAGCCCCTCCAAGAAGCACAAAAGACACTTGGGGTAACTTCACTTTCCACTTTAAGATTAAGAAAGCAAAGAGGTGGGTCTTTTTTTAACATTCTTATCACACAGTAGTTACCATCTCTTCTTTCAAGTACAACAATTATTTTTCTTTTCACACCTACAGTATTGCCAGGTTGTCGTCACTTCCCACCCTCCTCCTGATGTGTCCTCATTTGTTAGCCAGAGTGTATGCATTTATCTCACTTTCTAAAGCTCCCCCTAATCGTTCTGGGCCCTCGCTGTAAGTCCTTACCCCACAGACAAGCTGGGGTTCTAGTGCTCTGTCCTCCTCCCTCTTTTCCCAAGGTCCCACAGCCTTGCTCCTGTAAGCCTAGATCTGAGGTATAGACAGCAGAGTTGTTTCACTTGGATCTTACTGCTTGTTTTCAACAGCTGAATACTTTCATAACATTCAAAAGCAATTTTGTCCAGTATTTAGAAGCCATTCCGTCCTCTCCAAAGAAGAGAGACCTGAGTAGATTGACTGGTGCCAGAAGCAACACACACCTCTGCCTGGGAAGGGCAGGAGGAGGGAGTAGGGAACAAGAAAGGGGAAACCCAGGAGCTGGAAGCCCAGGCTGGCTGTGGAGTGAATGCTTGAGAGAGCCCCAGGGCCACCGTATGGCTGCACATCTCAGGGAGATTTATGGAAGTATTTTTAAAAAGCTAAATACCTGTGTTCAGCTGAGACTATAGCTGACCTAGGCAGATTCAAGCAGCCTGGGGGAGCCTTAAGAGAAAGAAGATAAATAGTACAATATTTGTAAATATCAAAAAGAGGATGTGTTCAAAGTTAAACGAAAGCAATAATCAAATGTTAGTTCCCCAACTTTCCTAATTTTAAAGTGGGCCTTGAAGCTGGCCAAAGCACATGGGTCTTCTCAAAGGGGCTTTTTGTGTAGAAAAGCGAAGAATTGTCCATATGGGATTTCAGAAGTGTGATGTGCTATAATTGCCTACATTTAACAGAATGAAAACCCAAACAAGATGTTTGCCTGCAAAATGAAAACAAAACAAAAAATAAGAACAAACAGGTTAAAGAGGAAACAGTCTCACAACATTACACCCCAAATGTCCGCATACAATTGAAATCACTCACCATACAAAGAACTAGGACAATGTCAACATGAAGTAGAAAGAGCTATCTACAAATGTCAACAGGGGGACGAAATGGGCTGGAATTATCTGACAGGATTTAAAGCAGCCACCACAAAAATGCTTTAGCAGCCAGGTATCTACATGTTTGAAAGAAATAAAAAAATATAAAATTTGAGAAAAGACAGAGGAAATATAAAGAAGAAAAATATAAAAACTTCAGAATTGAAAAATAAAAATTTAAAAAATTTCTCCAATTAATATTGATGGGTGGGCCCAAGATGTGGTTCAGTGGTGCTGCTCCTTCCTTGCAAGAACAGGTCCTGAGTTCAATCCCCAGTACCAAAAACACAAAAAAACAAAAACCAAAATGAGGGGCAAAGTGTGATGATGCACACCTGTAATTCCTTTATTCCAGGATTCAAGTGGCTGAAGCAGAAGAATCACCATGATTTCAAGGCCAGCCTGAGCTACACAGTGAACTCAAGGCCAGCCTGAACGACACAGCAAAACTCTGTGGAGAGGGAGAAAGAGAGACAGCGAGAATAAAAATGGGCCAGTAAACACCTTCAACATCACTAATCGTAAGAGAAATGTGAATCAAAATTGCAGTGAGACATCATATCATTTGAGTTGGAATGGTTGTTATTAAAAAGACAACAAATGCTGGCAAAGATGCAGATAAAGGGGAACTTTCAGATGCTGTTAATGGGGAATATAATTTAATACAGTCATTACTGGAAATAGTGTGGAAATTTTTAAAAAACTACAAATAGAACTACCCAGTAATCCCACTATTAGACATATATTCAAAGAAATTGAAATTAATATGTCAAAAAGATATTTACCCTTCTATGTTTATTACAGCACTGTTTACAAAAGCCAAAATATGGAAGCAACCATCAATGGATGGATGAATAAAGAAAATGGGGTATTATTCATCCATAAAAAAAGAATGAAATTCTTCCACGTGCAGAAGTAGGAATGGAATTGAAGTCAGGAGGTAAAAGACAAATATTACATGCTCTCAATATATGTGGAAAATAAGAAGTTGATTTCAAGAAAGTAAAGGATAAAATAGTGATTACCAGAGCCTGGGAAGGGTGGCAGGGGTGAGGGATGGAATGGATAGAACATGGTTTAACAGGCAGAGTGCACTTGAATAGGAGAGAGAACTTCTAATGTTCTCTAGTGCAGTGATATAACTATAATTTATAACAGTACAATATTTCAAAATAGCCGGGAAAGATTTTTAATATATTTGAAACCAAAAATGATAAATATCTAAAGTGATAGATATGCCAATTATCTTAAAGATGAAGTTAAAATGAAAAAATATTTTTAAACATTTAAAAACAGTCACTGGATAGAATCAATAGCAGAATAACTAAAACACAAGAGAACTGGAGAATCAAAATCTAGAAAAATAGAAATTTCCTAACTTGAACAACCAAGAGAACTTGAAAGAAAAGACAGCTTCAGGAATCCAGGGCATAATATAATAGGCTCGACATTCAGACAGAATTTCCAGAGGTGGAGAAAAGAGAGTGTGAAGAACCAAGTATCCAAATAAATAGTGGCTGAAAACATCCCAAATTTGGTTAAAGACCAAATAAGATTTAATAAGTGGACCTCGAGTGGGATAAATCCAAAGAAGTCCATGTTTGGACACATTGTAATCACATTTCAGACAGGTTTAAGATAAAGAGAAAAATTTTGAAAGTAATTGGAAAGAAATAAGGCACTGTGTATAGAGGAATCATAATTGAAATGATAGTAAATTTCTTATCAGAAACCATGGAGACCTGAAGGAAATGGCATACCACAATTTAAGCACTAAAAGAAAAGAACTGTTAATCCTGAATCCTACATCAAATGAAAGACGGAGAAGGAAGATAGGAAATCGAGACATTTGCACATGAAGGAAAAGAAGAGATGTTATTGCAGCAGAGCTAACTTAAATTTTATAAGCTCTTCAAACATAAATGAAATACAAGAAAGAGAATCTGATCAAGAATGAAGAAACAACCATGTAAAGAGTAAAAATATAAGTAAATTTAATATTTTATCCTTTTCTTCAGTTTTGTAAATTGTGCTAGGTGACTGAAGCAAAATTTTAATGTTACCTGTAGTTGCCAATGTACATAGTGGAATAATTGTGAGAATTATAATATAAACAGGGGTGTGACATAGAGGGGTTAGGGACCTAAAAGGAGGTAATGTTCTACATTTTATTCAAACTGGTAAAATCATGCTATGAGAAGAAAGAGTAAATTCCGTCCCCTAAGTACAATGCAAAACCTACAGAAACCACTAGCGAATCTATACAATAAGACATTCTGAAAACTCTATAGAGCTTTTAGAGATATTAAATGGATGGATAAAAGAATCTCCTGTGTGAGGAAAATGTGATGGCATTTTTCCCCATTTTATGATCTGTTTATATAGTATACCTGTAAAGGCTAAAACTATGTAGATATTTGTTAAAAGGAAAAGTTTGTCAAACTGAAAAGGTAAAGGGGTCATAACTCTTCTAACAAACATGAGATTTTATAAGTCTGGTGAACCCAAGTCATGTTTGGGTTAATGGCAGGGACTCAGATACTATTTTAGAAATATGTGATGGTCGCAGAAGTGCACTGAAGTGAAGGTCTTCATTAAATTGAATCCTGTGGGGATTCATCACAGCGAGAACCCGTTCCCATGACTTCTATGTTGTTAATGAAAAAGGTCACTTCTAGCATCAGAAAAAAGGTCACTTCTAGCATCGGAAGGACCCATTCCACAAGGCTGTGAGAACATGCTGGCGAGTGTGAGGTTTTCTGCTCTCTGTTATTTCTGGGGGCACTGTATGGAAGTTTCACGTGTGATGTGGGCATTGGCTTTCAAAGTCAAGAGAAAGGAAAACAAGCCAATATTGAAAGTGCTCATGAATTCCTTAAACCACCATGGTTTGCAAATAGATATCCATCACACACATGCACATACATGCATGCTAAGCATAATGGCATACGTACTAGGATTTTAGGAAACAATAACATCTCCTTTCTTGATTTCAAAGCCAGTTCTGAGGTGTAGCCACTTAGATGGACATCAACTATTACCTTTAGAAATATTGCTATTGGAAAAGAGTGTGTGTGGTTACAATGATTTTCCTAAAACAGTCCCCTTAATCAGACAAGAAACACACTCAGTCACAATAGAGCAATTCCCTACAGGGCTCAGAGCCTAAATGCTTGGGAGGCAAAAAAAAAAAAAAAAAAAAAAAAAAAAAAA
>NW_022900927.1:34716496-34729343 GCF_012274545.1 Fukomys damarensis
AAAAAAAAAAAAAAAAAAAAAAAAAAGTATAGCATGCCTTTTATGGATAGATTGGATGAAATAAGGAGAGATGCCAGATGTACAGAGCTAAGCATGCTCAGTTTCTTCTCATGAAATTCACCAATGACATAATCAATTAGCTGGCTGCCTAAAGAAAGAAACAAGTAAGAAGTGAGAAGCGAAGTCAGGAGTATTACTCTAGCAGACATTCTCCATATGGAAAAATTAGGCCAGGAAAGGGTTGACTAGCTCCTTATGTACAGTATATAATTTTACAGATAGAATATTTTCAAAGTTTAGTCAAAACATTTGAAGTTTGGGTCCCTTCATGAAATAGGTTAGTATTTTAACTTGCTGATTCAAGCTATGCATAACTGTCATTGTTATGTATAGATAATTTAATGTCTTCTAACTTATCCTTAGTCAGTGTTCCTCCTTGGCATTTAACTAACTCATTTTCAATGAATTCTCTAAGTGCATCTTTCTCAAGATGAACTACAAGAACATTTTCCAGAGTCATAGGAACTGGAATTTCCAGACTGAAAAGGGCCAATTGTATACCTAGTGCAAGGAATGTAAAAAGACATATAGCAATATGCATTCTTATGAAGACAGAGCTGGAAGAAAAAATAATGCTATCCTAAAATTCTGACAAATTATTTTCAAGCTAGGATCTTCAGGAAACCATTGCACGCGGCCTTCCACCAAGACCCTCGAGTGCTGTACTTGGGGCAGGGAAGGGGATGAGTAGCCTCGAGCAGCCAGGCTCCAGTTCTACCCCTGTATTAGCAGGTCCTTTTATTTAGTTTACTTTCTGGGCTACCAGGTCAGATTATATTTGAAGAATCTATATTGCCTTAACAAATAAATATTTGAAAATAACTGGTCCAAGTATGTGGGCCACTGGAGATTATTTCCAAAGCAGATATACAAGCCAGTAAACCCCCTAGCTTTTATTGCTGCTTTTCTTGGAATGTAGCTTTACATTGGCTGGGACATCAGTGAGGAGAAAACACTGTCAGCTTCAGGCAATGCTCCTGACAACAACATAGTAATAGTCACAGGATGTGGGGGTCTGGTGAGGTGAAATAGTGTACTGGCCCTCAGAGGTAACGGATTTGGAACCATACCTATAGCAATATGCAAAAGTAATAGCCTTGAGCTCTGGAATGCACATTTAAAGGACAAGGAAATTATGCAGAAAGAGAGATCAAATGTCCACTGCATCCAGGGGGAAAAATTCATACATGTAAGGAAAGCTATGGGAAGAAAGAATGGTCTTACAGATCCTGGGCTGAAGATTTATCTCAGAGGTAGAACATTTGCCTAACATGCACAAGGTCTTAGGTTTGATCCCTAGCTCTGCAAAAGAAAAAAAGAAACAAACAAATAAACAAAATCCACCTAATCCAGCAATAGTTGAAAATGTTTATATTCATAACATAAAAAGTTTTGATGTGGTCAAAAGAACAAAAGGCCAGTTTATAAGTGTAAGTTAAACCAGAAAAATGAAAGAGCACATTTCAATCTTAAGCTAAAGGACTGCAAATTCCCTGAGACAGTGCCAATTTCATTTACTTTACTCTTTTTAGAAAAAGTAATTTATTCAGAGTGCAGTGACATGATTTTATTGTTATGGTTTCATGAAAATTTTCATTTAAGAGAATGCCCAAATTTGGGGAAAACCTTTTTATCAGACCAAAGACGGAGTTAGTAAAAAATGTAATTCTTTGAATTGCTTCTTTTAGGAGCTACTCCCTCAGAAATGAAATATATAAGAAATTTTAATATCCTCTATTTACAAAAAATGTCAATCCCTTTAGAGTTTATACTTCCATAGAATGAGGCAGTTGGCCCCGGAATTTGAGTTGGAAAGTGGACAAAGTGAAACAGCAGGCAAAACTACCAAGGAGGCAAGTCTGGGCCACAGCAGAAAGAGAGATGAAACGCCTTCGGGTCAGGATTAACTCCAAGCCATTGTACAGTTATCGAAAGGCAGACAGTTCAAAGTTCTGCTGCTGAAACACTCTTCTTTCAGATTAGTTTCGGGACAACATCACAAATTTCGCATGGATGAACTGTGAAGCGGCTGCAGAGCTCTGACATCTCCCGCATGCGTCACAGTTAGGCCAGTTCAGGGATCCCACGTGAGAATTTACTGATGGTTTTTAAAAGGAAGTGTATGGAAAACATAGTTCTGTGATGACTATGATTTTTAAAAACCTCAATTCCGAAAATGCCATTTGGATTCTCATTATCTCGATGTTAGATTTCCCTTGCCTTAAAATGGCCCCAACTAGTGACGACACAAGCCCCGCCTAGTGATGTCACAAGCTCCCCCAATCCCGAGCCAGTACATCACTCAACCCCACCCCGCTCCTATAAAAGAAGCTCCCTGATCCGCCACGTTGCTTTTCTCTCCTATGTTCAGAGACAGCCCAGAAGACCCTCCCATAATGAAAGCTTGTTATGGTCCTGGTCTGGTCCTGATTTTCATCTGTTTTTACCTAACACTCAGTAATATAATTTTTCAATGTTAAAAACTGTGTTCATGTAATTTATTAAATGGTTGAACAAGAAATGGCAGCCTCAATAGATTGTAAAAGGTATTTGATCAAACTATATACATTCCTAAATCAATATCTTCAGTATATGATTAGAGACATATAAAGACATAAATATTTTTTTAAAGCACTGTCTCAAACCAACAGCTAACATAATGCTTATTGGTGAAATTCTATTCCTTCTTTTCTCTTTCTCTAGCTTCCTTTTTTTCCCAGTTCTTTTGAGACAGGGTCTCCCTATATAGTTCAGCCTGGCCTTGAACTCAGTAAGTAGCCCAAGATAGCCTTGCATTTACAACAATCCTCTTGCCTCAGCCTCCTGATTGTTGGGATTACAGATATGCCCCCCACACCCAACTATTCTTCCTTTCTTCCTTCTTTTCTCCCTCCTTTCTCCTTATTTCCCTCCTCTCTCCTTCTCTCCCTCCTTCCTCTCTCTCTCTCTCTCTCTCTCGAGCTGAATATCCAAGCCAAGACCTCGCACATGTAAAACACATTTTACCACTGAGCTAGACCCTCAGCCTTTAATAGTGAAACTCTATAAGTATTCCTATTACATCAATAGAAGTTTATCACAATTATTTATGTTCTATAACTAAGAGCTATTAGACAAGAGAAATAATAGTAAAGATAAAAATATTTCAAGAATGTACTTTGTATCAGTTACTCCATTAAATTCACTTTATGGATTATTTACCTCATTTAATCTATACAACTTTATATATAGTTACTATTGTAGTCAACTTATTGATGAAAAATAAAACTGCAACTAAGGCAACTTAACTCAGAGATGTGGCAACACATCTAGTAAGCAGTTGTGCCTGGATTCAGACCTGGGCAATCTGACTGCAGTCCTGGGATCTTACTTATTATGCTGTGCTAATTTAACCAACAAATTGTTTGTTCATCATGTCAGGCTAAGGACACAGAAATTCTTAGGAGAGGCAAAAATCTCTGCCGTTATGGAGTTTCAATATAGAAATAAAAATAAAAAAGATTGACTTTGGAAAGAAAAACAACAATTATGATACATAGATGATATAACTACAAACGTATATAGAAAATCTACAAAGTTTCAACGCATAATCACAAGAACAATTATAAACGTTGTCATCACGGATTGGACAATGAACAGCCTAGAACTGTGACCTCTAGGAGGAGAATGAACGAGCTGAGGACTAAAATTTACCTTAGCTTTCTTCCTGTGCTCTCCTCCTGGACTATAGGAATTGTGAGGATGCCCAAATGCAGTACAAACTTCCACTGAATTGAAGAGACAGACATTAGCATCTGGGAAGGTTAAAGCAGAATTTGCGAGACTGCATACTGAGGGTTTGGAAAAACTACCTAGAGAATGAGTGCTGTAATCTTCATAGAGGGTCCCTGAGTTCTTAGGTGAACATGAGTAGAAGCACATGTTGGTAAGATTCCGTAGGGAAGGGTAAATAACAAATACTAGTGGGGTTTCCACAAGTAAATAAAGGCATAGGACACCAGTTAAATTTGAATTTCAAATAAACATAACTAAATTTTTAGTATCAGTGTGTCCCAACTGTACTTTATCTGACAGTAACAACTCCTGCAGAATAAACCGAACAATTACCAGAGTTTTCAGAATGTGGGGAGGTATTCAAACTTCAGTCTGCCTTCATGGAAAGGCAGAGTGGACAACCTGGTTAATTCTGTCACCAGGATATTCACTCTTTAAGGATTAAACTAGCCCTAGAGCATAAGTAAAACCCTAACAAAGCTTACAGAGATTAGATGAGATCACCAAGGAAACATGTAGCAGAAAGGAAGGGGAGGGCAAAACCCGAGCTCCAGAGTCTTCAACTTTAAAAAGTCTGGGAGAAAAGATGGAATTGGCAGGAAAATAAAAAAAGAAATGATTAGCCATGCTTGGTGGTGCACACCTTTAATCCCAGCACTTGGGAGGCTGAGGCGGGAGGATTGCTGTGAGTTCGAGACCAGCCTGGGTTACATAGTGAGTTCTAGGTCAGTCTCAACTATATAGTGAGACCCTGTCTCAAAAAAACCAAAAAGAAAAAAGAAATGATTAATGAAGTTTGAAGGTAATCAAGACTGTGTGGTATACAGAAGCCAAGAAAGTGAAAAAGGTATTAACAGAGAGAAGTTAAGTGAAGAAGGTGTATCAGGGAGAAGAGTGAGAATAACCATGCCAAATGCTCCTGAGCATTGACTTCTGAATTCAGTGGTGTCAAGGGTGGTTTTTGAGTTGATCAGAGCAGCACCAGTGGAACTATGGGTACAAAGTCTTGACTGGGGTGGATTATTCAACACCGAAAAGTAACAAAGAAATGGGACAGTGCCTGTGAAGGACTGGGACCAGGAGAGTTGTTTTTAGTGGAAGAAATGGTACGTAAGTTTAGGAACTTACAGGAACAGTCCAGTAAGAAAGAAAACAAAATTCATGTTGTCAAAGAAGGAAAAGAAATTTACTAGAGTGATGTCACTGCATGTGAGAAAGTGACTGGGATCAATACCTAAGTGGATATATATATGGAGGTGTTGGCCTTAGGTACAGATGGATCATCTCTAGTAAGGTGAAGGAACATGGATGCAAGTCGTTTCCTGAGGGTTTGAGGAGAGAGGGAGGGTGTGAAATAGTTGTTCAGGACGGGAGAACAGAGAATGGACCAGGGAAACTGTATTTTCCAGGCAGCATCAAGGACTTTGATGTGTGTAGTAATGAATTTAGAGCAGAACCCATCAAAAGGTAGGGTGCTTTCCCTACACTAAATGACGAGTGGAGTAGTAGAGGGTTAAGTATAACCAGGGCTGGTTTGGGCGAGTTAGTACAGAGAGAGAGAGAGAGAGAGAGAGAGAGAGAGAGGCAAAGCAATTAAGAGTAAATATACAGAAATGGTGATCGTGGTCGTCTGATTTTTAAGCTAGGGAAGAAGAGAAGTGAAAGTGCAGATGAGGAAGAGGGACAGGTACTAGGACCAGTAAGTCCTGATGGGGTCCAAGAGTTACTGTAGTTGAACATTAGACGAAAAAGAAAACAGGAGAGGGAGTGAAATTGAGATAATGAAGGAGTGGCAATTGCTGGTAATAAATAACAAGATTACATAGATTACATACGATCTTCAAGTGGGTGGCTGAGGTAGGGTGGAATAAAAACATCGTGGAGAAAAGAAATTCAAAGAAACTGAGAGATCTGGCTATTACGAGTCATGTTGGCATTTAATTAAACTACCTAGGATTAAGACAGAAGAAGCTTTGGAGAGAATAACTTAGTTATGAAGTGAACATGTTTGATCAGTTTGATCGATTTTACTTTGTTTTTGCCCAGTAGACTAACAAGTACCATGGGCCCGGAGAGTTGTTGTGTTGGCAAAGATCCTGTGCTGACAGGATAGTCTGGATTCTAGTTGGTCCTCAGAGGGCTTCAGGTTTATGCTCAAGTGAAAAGAAAGGTTAATGTGTCTGACACTGGCTGCTGGCAGATCTCCCAGAGAAAGTTTGTTTCCTTCAGGGTGAGGCCATTTGGCAAAGATCCAGAGAGAATGCTGAGTTGAAGCAACAGGGCTAGAGGCCAAGATTCCACATGTCAGACACCTGAAACTGCAAACTTGGACCCGAGATTCTATTCACAGCAGGAGGGATCTGGTACCACCCACTGTGAGTGAATGCTGAGACAGAGGGGATGTTCAGTAGGATGTAGACTCCAGGCCCTCATCACACCAAGGAAGACACCCGTACTTCCCACAACTGGGATTTGTAGCCCACAGATTTGGACTTCAGATTCTGGGAGGTCACTGCACTGTCCCAGAGTACAACAGACAAAGGAAGAACTATACACCTGCCTCACTAAGGTTCTCTGAAAACACATCCCTCAGCCCTAGTATGTGTGATGTTGGGCCACTTATCCTGTGTACTCCATCTGCAGATATGATCAAACTCAAACACCCTTCATTTCTTCTTTCCAGCTTCTATTTTGAAAACAAAACCCAAGAACAAATAAAGAAAAAATTTCCCCTCAACATAGGTCCGGGGTTTTGGATCACAGTGTCTTTGTTTTGCAAAAGTTTGAGAAACTGGCTGGGAAAGTCCAGCAGGAGACACTCGAAGGCAGCACTGAGGCATTTTGCCATACCGGCAGTGGGCTACTGGGGCAGGCATGAAGAATCTACTGGATTCGTCACGCTCCCAAAGCCATGCCAGATGTCAAGGCAATCTTCAGCTGATTGTCCCAGAAGCTTTTTTTACACATCACTCTAGAGAACTATTCCCGTTAGAGTTAGTGCCAAATAGCCTCATGTGTGCTTTCTCTGATAAAGAAGGCCTGATTGTGTAACTGAAAAATGATGGATCCATGCCTAAAGGCATGGTCGCACACTCTTATAATCCCAGCACTCTGGGAGGATGAAGCAGGGGGATTGCAAGTTTAAGCCCAGCTTGGGCAATTTAGAGATTTAACAAGACCCTACCTCAAAATAAATAAAAATAAAAATAAAAAGATCTGGGGACATGGCTCAGTGTGAATAGCCTGAGTTCAATCCCCATATTGATAAAAAAGATGGATCCTGAGCATCCACCTGGGGGCCACTGCAATATAGCAGCAATTTCTATTTAAAAACAAAAATGATAAAAAATTTGTTGAAGATCTATTTCACTTCCAAAATTCATAGACTGATAGGACCTAATAGGCTTCCTCTTATCTGATTATCAACTGTCATGTATTAGCAGTCTTGATTAATTGTTGATATTTAAAGCTGAATAAAATTCAAATACTAGTTTTGTGATGTTGAATTTCATCATGAAATTGAGCTATTATGAATATATTGACAAAAAAGGAGATAGTATAATATAGTACCATATTATGTATGTTGAAGCCAGACAAATGTGAATTTGTTCACTATCTCTTTGATCTTAAGGTTCACAGTACCCTAAAACTCAGCTTTCCTTCCACAGAATGGAAATAATTAAAATGATGCTGAAGGCCATTTTGATCTACCATAAAAATTTAATATTATATAAAGTATCTAGTACAGAGGTTAGAATAGAATTAATACCCTATTAGTGGTTATTATTACTATAAATATACAAATAACATACATTCAATTCACTATAGGTTAAGTGAAATGTTTCCTTGCTTAGGGTGAACTTCTCCACTCATTGTTACTAAAAAAACAATTCAGACAGCTGCTTCCATGTGGATTTCTGATCATGTGAGTCACTGTTAAAAACTTTGGCTGCCCCGACCAAAATTTTCAGTTTTGAAAGCCATTCCAGAAATGGTCACAGTATTTAAATTTTTTTTCTTCCTTTAGTGGGAAAATAGAAAAGTGGAGCTTTTATATGTGACTGCCACAATGTTTTAGCCTTTCTGTTTTTTACAAACATAAGACATTTTGTAAGGAAAAGGCCAGGCCAATTTTAATCATAACCACATCACTGTGATACATGTAGGTGTTGTGAAGCTGTAAGGATGCCCTCCCCAGAAAATTACCCTAGGCCCAAGCAGAGGAGGAAGGTAAACCCTACATTTCTTCTAGAACATAACATCTACCTTTTAGAGATATCACCATTGGCTGAAGAGGTGCTACTAAGCCAGAAAGAAAACCAAGAGGAATATCCTCGCTCCTTCTTTGTGCTCATCTTCAGATCTCCTACCACTCCTGGCCCTTGGCTGAAGAGCAAAGCCAGAAGGTGCAACGGCCTGACAGCTGCAGAATGCTGGCCCCTGTAGTACTGGCTCACCAGGGCAGGGGTGGATCCAAGCACCAGGAAGAACACGGTGGGTGGGTAGGCCTTCCTTTCAGTGCCTCAAAAAAGCCAAGCTCTTTCTAATAGCAGGATACTTCCATATTTCTGTACTTTTTTTAGTACTCTGCCTGTACTTCTTTTCCCTCCACTATTCACCTGGCTGCCTCTTACTCTTACTGTTCATGTCCAGTTTAAGTATCACTCCCTCACAGAGACTCTCCCTGGATACCTAACTGAAGTAGCCACCCCTACTATTATTTCTTTCAGTCCCTCTTTTTTTTATATATAATGTTTTGATGATATACATACCTTCCAATTATCTGTTTAACATCTGGATGTCCAGTAACAAGGCCAATCTGTTTTACTTTCCCATGCATTATTAGAACCTAGTACAATGCCAAGCATATAGTAAAACCATGGTACTCAATAATAACAAGTAATTAATACTATCTTTTATTAGTATTAATTGAATAATCAGATGGAGATGGCAGCCCTTTATAGAGTGTGTGTTTATTTCTTTCTGGTGGCATTTTGTTTTTTTTTTCTTTCTAAGACTTGGTAAACACAAAGTCTATGTTACATTGCCATGAACAATTTTTAAGCATTGTCTAGAATACCACATTTCCGCATTTGAGGCTTCAAAGGCTGTTAGGAAAAGTTGATGCATTCCTTGAAGTGTCGAAACAAAAGCTAAGTTGGCAAATTTAAAATAAACAGATTCTTTTTATTAAATAATCTCTAACTGAAGAGAGAAAGATATGTATAGTGGAGAAATTTATCATCTGCAAAACCTGTTTATGTTTCATGCTTTCTAGCTTGAATCTTTTGATTTTTGTTCTTTTAAATTTTGGAATGATACATTTTCTGTGATATTTCCTAAGATACCTTCATTACTTTTCTTCTACAATCAATTTCAATAAAAATTCAGCTTCCATTTCTGCCTTAGTATTTCTCCCTCTACTTTATGGGGAGTTCAAAAATGCTCCATCTTTTATCAATGAAATAAATCTGGACTTCTTATAAAGAAGGACTATTTTCTCCTTGGACACTCTATCCCTAAATTTTCCAGGCTTTCTTCAATCAAGTTTCTAAACTCTATTGGCCATATTCTTCCCAAATTGTGATGCAGAGAAAAAATGTCTACTATCTTGGGAAGTGAGTTAGGAAGGTTGACAGGCTGGCAATGGGATTGCTAGGGGTAATCAGCAGCTGTGAGGTTAAAGAGTCCAGTTCACTTCTGCCATAATTACCCTATGATGTATTTATTCATCAACATTTGTTAAATGACTACTGTATATGTATACTAGACACTATACTAGGACTAGAGATGTAATTATGAATAAGTTGTGATTTTTGTTCTTCAGCTCACTGTGTACTACAGGAAAATATGCTAGTAGCAAATATTTAGAGTTTGTTATGTCAAATTCTTTATAGAGGTAAAACATGTAGCACCATCATAGGATGACACGGCAGGACCCTAACTCAATGGTGGGCAGGTGTGAGTGTGGGGAAAATGGTACAGCAGAGGCTTCCTGGGGTAAGACATGCTTGAGCTGAAAGAAGAGTCAGAGTTGCCTACCATTTAGAAAATAGAAGAATGCTCCAGAGGAAGGAAACAGTATGAGAAAAACCTGTGTCACTGAGGAATAATAAATAACTTAGGGCCAGGTGTATCAGGGAATGGAGTGAAAGATGAACTGAAGATGTAAAAAAGAGACAGGGTGTTAACAGATTTTACACCAGGTGGGAATCTGTTCTTTTTCACTGGATCTTTCTAAACTAACTCAGGTGAAAGGAAAATGATAACAGACAGTGGAAGAAAACAGAGTTTTGCAGTCAGGTAGCATGGGTTGAAACTTGGTCCTGCCATTGCTTTGTCAGACCTAGAGCAAAATTACTTAGCTTCTCCAACCTCAAGCTGCTTCAGCAATAAAAAAGAGATAGTATCTGCTGTAAAGGATTATCGTTAGGACTAAATAATATAATGTGTAGTCTTCAGGGCATTGCATGATGCCATATTAAACTTCAGTAACTATGATAGAATAAATTGCTATAATCAAGAATAATCACACAAAGCCTGAGTCACATACTTTAGTGAATATAAACTAGATTCTGGGTTGTCTCTGGTTACCCGAGAGACATTTATTTACCCTGCCTGGACTTGTTTAGATCCTTTTGTTTGGTCTGTTGGGCTCTGTCCCTTCAATGGTAACACATACATTTCACAATTTGGTGCTGTTTCACTGCCTGATAAATGAGTTGGCAGAGTGAATTATTGTCTTCACATTCATACCCATTTCATTTTTTTCATGCCTTGAAATTTTTAAGCTAACAGAGGCTGTAGAACATATCTATGAAAGTTGGAAACAGAGCATAAATTTGGAATAGAAATAAGGGCTAATAAACAAATTGAATATTCAGAAGTAGGAGGATGGCTTGATAGAGTGTTATGTCTATGCATGAAATACTACTCGGCAGCTAAAGGGCCTGAGATCACTCTCTGTGGACTAACACAGCTATATTGCCAAGCTCTATTCTTAAGTAAAAAGGAGATTTAATAAAGATGTTTTCAGAGTGATCCCATCATTCTTCGGAGAAAAGCACATTCACATTTATAAACAATATTTTATGCTTTCTAGGACTACATGCATAATGCATAAATATACAGTAAAACTCTGGGAGGATATACACTAAAATGATGTGACTATTTAACATGACATGGGAAGGTTTGTCAGGGCAGAGGGAGGCAGTTTTCTGAAGAGGCATTATCCTTTTGGGAAATATTTAAATTTCTTACAAGTGATACATTGTTTTTGTCATTTAAATGTGTTCTCAAGAAAGAAATGAAGATAAAAAAGGGCTAAGTTTGGATGAAATTCACTTAAATTTTGGTCTCAGCAGCTTGTTAACTCTGTGACTTTTGGGAAGATGAGACTCCTCTGTTACACTCCTTCCTCAATAAAATGAGATACCCCTGCCTGTAATCCTGTCTTTCTGTTGTAAAAGCTCCAAATAAAACTCTTTGTACAGTACCAGTACTCAGAGTAATGGTCGCTCCTGTTTCCTGTGCTGAGTCCAGTGACTTTTTCTTTCTTTTTTTAAAATTAGGAAACCAAAGTGAACAGGCCATTTCCTCAAACATACACAGCTTGTTAATGTGAAAGCAAAGACTATCACCCAGCTGTTCTATATCACAATGCAATCAACACTCTACTCTCCTGGGGCTTTGGATTATGATGTGTAATGTGGCCATTTCTAGTAATGGTTCCAATGTCTAGATTCTATGTGTAGGTTTGTCATGGACAGCACCACATCCTGAATTTGGGCAATTTTTGAACAAATGAAATCAAGGACCAACGAGCAGGGTACATTGTATAGACTTGCAGGGTTATATGTGATATGACTGTTCTCATGAACTTACTAACACAAAAGCAGACAGCAGATAAACGCTTCCCTTCTTTCCCTCCAGAGGAAAACTGTATTTCTTTAAGATGGAGTTTATATGGATTTGATCCATCTCAGCAGCTTTGAACTTGATAGAGTAGTTTTTATATGGGCTTCCCTTTTTCTGCTTCTCTCTGTTGGCCTTTGGGCCAGGAACTGAATTCTCTAATAATGTAGAAGAACTGTAGGCTCATTGAGTCAAGCTCTATTTTCTGGATAATGTGGGCTAAAATATGACTAGAATTCTAAAGAAAAAAATTATGCCAATTTATTCATCTTTGGTAACCTTTCTCACTTAGGAATCCTTTCTATATTTTTAGTATATGACTAGATCTAAAGAAAAAAATTATGCCAATTTATTCATCTTTGGTAACCTTTCTCACTTAGGAATCCTTTCTATATTTTTAGTTATATCCTAAATGTGTGACTTTAGGAACGTTATTTAATCTCTCTGAGTCTCATATGTTTTAAGGTAATATAATTATGCCCATTTATGAAGAGTTGGAGGGATTAAAAGAAAAAAGATCAGCACAGTTTTGGGGGTAGTGAATGTTCAATAAATATTAGTTGTTATTAGTGGTACTGGGAATTGAATCCAAGGCTTTCCCACTGAGGTACTACCCACCCCAGCCTTTCATACTTATATTTATTTTTGTTTTGAGACAGGATCTTGATAAGTTGCTAAATGGGCTTGAATTTGTGGTCCTCTTGCTTCAGCTTCCCAGAGTTCTGGGATTGTAGTTGTGTACCATTCTTTTCTGTTACTATCATTATTTTTATTATTATTATAACCTTTTTGGACTATTAACTTAAATATATAAAGAACTCAAACCAGCCCCCCCAAATATAAAGACCCAATTCTAAAGTGGGCATCTGAAATGAACAGACATTTCTCAGACAAAGAAATAAAAGCCGCGAGTAAATATATGAAAAAATGCACCACATCACTGGTCATTCGAGAGATGCAGATGAAAACAACACTGAGATTCCACCTCACCCCACAAAGAATGGCTGCTATCAAGAAATCACACAACAACAAATGTTGGCGCAGCTGTGGGGAGAAAGGAACCCTTCTCCATTGTTGGTGGGAGTGCAGACTGGTGCAA
>NW_022900927.1:34729887-34759630 GCF_012274545.1 Fukomys damarensis
GAAGGGAGGGTAGGGACAAGGGGAAAAAATTAGAACCAAGACCTGACATGTAAAGATACAAGATCCCAGTAGTGAATGTAACTGTACTGTCTACCTAGAATGTACCAATACATTAAAGTAAAAAATTATTATAACCTTTTTGAAGTAGATTTATGGTGACAGAAAAGGGTAAGAGTGCTTATTTACAAACGCTTTAAGGAGGTTGAAAGACACGTATGCCTACATGTGATAGTGTTACAGCATCAATCCTCCAGGTTCCATGCCACAGTAAAAGAAAATTGGATTCAGAGATGGAGCTACAATTTCCTCTGAGTATGATTTTTATGTCCGTGGTGAAAATAATCATTTTGAACTGAGAGAGGAGAGAAGAACCTGGGAGAAGCCCAAGAGAACTTTACACTGAATTAGGACCTCTGTGCTGTAACTTTGTCATCTTGTTACAGCAAAGAGCTCAGCACTACCGCCAAGTGTTACAGCTAAGTGTTATAGCCAAGTGTTGTTGCTATTTAAAGGTCTCTGGTGGTGAAGATGTTGAGTAGCACTCAGGGAAATGGAGAGATTCTTTATTAGGCCAGTAGACTCGGAAGAGTTGTACTCCAAACTCTGAGCCCGGTATAGCAATGCAAGGAACCTGATTTTCAAGGTAGGGGAGTGTGGGCCCGCCTACGGGGCGAGCATGCTCATTGAGGCAGATGGGCGGAGTTAACAGAACGGTTTTGAAACTTTACGTATAGACCTTGTGCAGCACACGCAGTCACATTGTTTGAACAGAACGTTTTGATACATTGGGCAGGAGCGTCATGCGGTGCAAACACTTACATTGCTCGGATAGAACATCCTGTGGCAAAAACGTGGGGGAGGGGCTTGGCGACAGACAATTTCCTTATCAATTTCACTTCCTTCTCCAAGAGCTGGAATAGTCCAGAAAGGTAGATGAGTCTACAGAACATCCTGTGGCAAAAACGTGGGGGAGGGGCTTGGCGACAGACAAGGGCCTTCCCCGTTGTGCTTTATTTCCTTATCAATTTCACTTCCTTCTCCAAGAGCTGGAATAGTCCAGAAAGGTAGATGAGTCTCCCATTTGAAAGGTCTGTCCATTGATTCTGTGCCAGGGGCTGGGGAAGCACAGGAGACGAGCACATATGTGTGGGGAGACTGTGTTTTTGACCATAGATGGCCTGCATCTCACACCTTGCCAGCCTCTGACTGCAGTTTCATTGGTGTTGTTTTTTACTTTTACTTGCTCGCAACGAGACTTCTGTGGATTTAATTTTCTCCTATCTCTGGCTGCCAAAGCTTTTGGTATTTGCAATATTTGTAGGGGATAAGATCAACTATAATCATTTTTTGTTATTTTTGGGTGTAGGTTTTCACAGTAGCAGGCAGTCAGAGTGATTTTTAGGTTACTAAATCTTGGGCTTTATTTAACATGTACTTTGTACTCCTAACAAAAGTAAGCCGGAATAAAAAATGACACCATCTACCAACCAAATCTAGCAATTGCATAATGGATCCTCTCAGAAAACATGATCCTGACTCCTTCTCCAATCTAATTTTTTGTCCTCTGAGTCTGGAACTCTTATTAACTGAAATTTGATGCTTAATTTTTCTTGTGAATGTAGCAAATGCAAAATGTCCCTCACAAGACACACAAACACGCAAAGCGGATGTTATGTCCTTGACAACTTTTATCTGGTGTTTTGTCCCTGGAAATATCTTTGCCTTCCAGATAACAGAAAATTAAAAACCAATTTTTCACTGAAGTATAGAACCCTCATCTGGTCCAATCACTTAAAATTTCATTAGGCAATTCAGTCTGTGGTCAGTTAATTCAGGCCAATGCTCACTGCTTCAGTACTATTTTTTTGCTCCTCTTAAAGATAGTGTCTGGGTGTGGGGAATAAACGGGTAAGGTTGGGGATGCAGGTACTCAATTCTGTACAAGGCTCTGAAGCTTCCTGGGCTCACATGACTGTGGCTGAAATGGTGGCAGGGTAACACCCATCAGGGACCGGGTGGGGTGCAGGTGCAAAGGCCTGACCAATTTAGTGGATCACAACACTACACTGGTAGGCAATTCTTAGTCCTAGCTATCCTTCAGGTGGGCTAAATCTTTGTTGGGTTGCGTCACAATTCTACTTCTTCCTCTACCCAGTCCTGCTTCCTCCCTCCTTTTTCGATAAGTGTGGCTGGATACTTCTAAATGCAGCCTACAATTTCTGCCCAAAGCCTGCTCCTGAAGAGAGTGTGGATCCTGGGCTCTTATCTCCTTGATAGGCCCCCCCCATTATTTTTCACAGAATTCCTCATATCCAGAGGACAGTGCTCTTGGCTTCTCTTTATCTCTTTTCTCATTTCCATCCTGAATATAGGGTAAAATCACATGTTCTGACTTAACTAAGTCTGTCTCTAAATATGATGAAGGTAGCTCTTAAATACTGGATGGGCTGGGGATTTAGCTCAGTGGTGCCGTCACCTGCCTCGCAAGGGCAAGGACCTGAGTTCAATTCCTGGTACCAAAAACAAAACAAAACAACCCCCTAAAACCCCTGAAAATATTTTTCACAAAGAACAGGACTTTCACACCTATTATCTTGTTACGTATTCAAAAGACTTATTTGTGGTTCAAGAAATTTTTAATTTGTACATGTTTGCAGTTCATGTAGCTTACGATCATATTGAGGAATAGTTCCATGTACATATTACAGCATGTTTGTTTCTTTTTAAAAATCCCTTTCCCCTCCCCTCCCCTACTCCTCCTTCCACCTCCAGTTCCTTTATCCTATTTTTTTCCTTCCTGTTGATACTATTTATCTTAGCTCATGTTATAGCATATAATGTTTACATTATTTATTAGGTTCTTATATATGGCATATCTTTATTCTTCTTATTTCCCCTTCTCTTCCTCCTCACCCTTCACCCTTGTTCCCTTGGACTACTTCCCTATTGCAAGAGATCCATCCCCTTGTTTCTACGCATCCTTTATCAATTTCATTGTTTGTACTTTGCCTCACTTAAATGAGAGATACCTTAGGGTATTTAAACTTGTGTGTCTGGTTTATTTCACTCAACATTATAATTTGCAGGTTCATCTATTTTCCTACAAATGTCTCAAATTTGTCATTCTTTTTTTTTTTTTTAAATCAGGGATTTTACTCAGTACCTTGCATTTGCAAAGCAGGTGGCGGCACCACTAAGCTAAATCCCCAGTCCCTAAAATTGGTCATTCTTTACAGCCAAGTAGTATTCCATTATATAAGATGCCACATTTTCTTTTTTCTTTATCCGATTGTCTGATGTTGGGTATAAAAGCTCCCTCCAGGATTTAGCTATTATGAATTGTGCTGCTATACACATTGGTATGCATATTTTGCTATAGTCTGATGACCTAAGCTCTTTGGGGAAGATTCCAAGAAGGGGGATAGCTGTACTAGTTTGCATTCCCACCAATAATGGAAGAGTGTTCTTTCTTCACCACAGCTATGCCAGCATTTACTAGTACTACCTTCTTAATGATTGCCAGTCTTTCTGGAGTAAGATGGAGTCTTAGCATTTTTTTAATTTGCATTTTCCCAAGGCCCAGAAATGTTGAACATTTTTTCATGTATTTGTTGATCATTTGTATTTCTTCTTCTGTAAAGTGTCTGTTCATTTTTATTGTCAAAGGCCTATCTTAAATACCAGAAACTGCATTATTCATTTTCTTTTTCTTTCCATTTCTGTGTGGCAACCTTTACTTCTTTTTTCTAAGCCTCATGGTCCTACCCTTAAGACAATTTTGCATTCTAATTTTAATCAGGTGATAACCAACACTTACTTCACCTATATGCTATAGACATATTTCTAATCAATGCACATAAGCCCTTACTGGAGACAAGATATGCAAAGGAACTTTGTTAATTATTTCCTGTGCCTTCTCTTATCTATCCCAGGAAGCACAACCCACCGAAGAAAAAATATGCTACAATTTAATACAATCTAATAATGTCAGTCTGATTTGTAGTTTGATCTCTACCATCTCTCAGGTCAATTTTCAGCCTTTCAGAGTCCTGCTCTTTGTCCTGCTCCTAAAGGGAAGGAGGGGGAAGGTCTATAGGCTTTCTTTTAGCTATGAGAAAAGACAGTATAATTAGAGTTGTTCCAATATGTAAGGAAACATACGAGCACCTGTTAGTGGATCCTGCATTTTCTACTACAGGTTTTTGTGGTAAGGGTCCCTACACTTAGCTCTAATCCTAGACATCTGCTAATCTCTGGCCTGCATATCTCTGCTGACTTCTCTGCCTGCCTTCAGCTGCCCCTGAGCTTCAGGGAACCAGGAGCATGGCTAAGGCTCATTAACCTGGACTCTTCCATTATCACATCCATGCACTTATTCTAAAATCACATGAATGTAGTGATTAGCCCCAAACCAACCAACTCTCAAAAGTCTACAGCCTGCTCATGTCATGCCCAAGCCAGGGAAGCTGGCCATCTATCTTGATGTTCTGGTTGTTTTCTGTCTCGCCGAGTATTTTTTAAAGTAGCTTCTTCTACCTGCTTCTTGAAGGTGCTTTCTAGTGCTCCCAGCGCTGTGGGGAAGAGGCTGGTATGGGTTTTAATATCTGAGACTGTACAAAATTCCCTTGGCTTTGCTTCTTACCTGAACCCTGCTTTCTTTATATTACATCTTCATCCTAGCCTAAGCAGAAAGCCATAAGAGATTTCAGAGACATATCTTCCCTATTCAAAGGGAGAAATTTATATTTTAGACATTCAAACTTAATTCTTTGCATGCACATGAAGCTAAAAGAAAATTTTAAAATAATTTATCTTAGAAAAACTTGGTTTTTGAGGCTATTGTCCTACTTCAATCTCTCACACACACACACATAAAAAAAAGCAAGAATATTCCTATTCTAAGGATAGGTATCTGTCCTTCTCCTAAAAGCACTTGTACCTTCTTCTTAATGGACTGAGAAGTTTCCAGGTAACAAGATTCCTAAGACGTGGAGATACGTGAATATAACTCAAAAGAATGGTATATCCGTTTTGTAGTAATAATAAATTTCATAGCTATTACCTCTGCTTTAGTGATTGTCATTGATTTTTAATTATCATAATAAACTATGGGAAAAATCTTAGTGCTCCCATTTTGGAAAGAAAAAAGGAGACTCAAGAGGTCTAAACAACGTACCTAAGTCATGTAATTAACAAGAAGTGGTGCCAAAGTTCAAATTCAGGTTTATCTGACTCCAGATCCTTTGCTATAATCACCATAATTCCTCCAACCGAAAACCATTGACTACACAACATAATTTGAGCCACACAGAACTCTCTGGTGGTTAACTTTTCTGTTCAGTGAGAAACAGCTGGGCATAGCATTTGAGAACCAGACTTTGAAGTTAGGCTGTGTCCTCTGCTTCATCTCTGTAAAATAAAGATAATAATGCCAGCAATTTACAAGACTGTTGTAAGATTGAAGCAAATTAGACAGAATGAGCATTTGGCACATAGGAGGTTGCAGTAACTGTTATGACAGTCTCAGAAATGGTTTTCAATTTTTGACATTTATGAATATTTAAGTTGTGCTCTATTGTTTTCCTTTTTTCTCCCTTTATTTCCTAGAAATTAGCCTCTAGTCGCTGTAGGAAGGAAAAATCCTGCTGTGAATGTTTAGGCAGAATTGAAGCTTTGAGTATGTCACACTGTCAGAAATGTCATTGCTTGTTTCAATCTGTTATTTTTGCTGTGTGCTAGAAAAAGCAATTGCTTCAATGAAACATTTCCATGACTTGTTGTTATTATCATGATTGCCACTATTGATAACGTTTTACCTCTGCAGAGGCAAGGAGAGTGTGGAGAAGGTTATGCTCAGGCTTTGCAGTCAGGCATATTCACATCTAAATCTAGTTTCTAATTTATCTTTGAAAAGTAGTTTAATTACTGTGGCCTTCAGTTTTTGTCATTTGTGCCGAAACAACTGGTATCATATTAAATTGTATAATATGCTTCAAATACCTAAATATTTACTGGCATAATAGAAGAGTTCAGTGACAGTTCCTTCTCTTTCTTACCTCTGCTTCCTCTTTGTCCTTTCCAGTGATCTGAGGAAGGAGGCCATGACTGTGTGTGTGAGGTGTGTGCGTGTAGGTTGTATTTTTATTTCTGGAGATTTATCTGTTATATAGCGAATACTGTGAGTTAAATTCATTCATATAAGTCTTAATATTCAGTACGTCAGAATGTGACCTTATTTGGAACTATATGTGTTACAAATGTTATTACTTAAAATGAATTTATAGCAGAGTAGAGCAGACTAATCCCTTAGAAAAAAGTAAAATATGGACATAGACTCATAAATAAGAAGAACATTATAAAGATTAGGATGATTCTTCTATCAGCTGAGGGATGTCCAAGTTTGCCAACAAACCCCAGAAGCTACATGAGAAGGATAGAAAAGATTCACCACCCTTAGAAAGAAGCAACACTGCTAAAACCTTGATTTTGGAGCTTCAGCCTCCAGAGCCATGGACAATAAATTTGCAGTACTTCTGTCACGGCAGGGCAGAGCATACTATTACAGAAAACAGTGAGAACTAGAGTCTTCTTTGAAATGTTTAGTTCAGAAATTCTAAATTTCATACTTATTAATCTTTAGTCATTTTATAAATTAAAATTTGCACACAAGATCAAGGAAAGTGAAGTTTGTTCACAGAAGAAGTTACTAAAAAGGAAGAATATTAATGGCATGAAAGCCCCTTATGGGATTTATTGAATTCTTCATGACATTTTCAAATGGTTTCTGATGAAACTTTTGCCAATTCTACATTAAAATAATTAGCAACAATAAAAAATGTGACAATCACAATAATACTAGACTCTTAAGACCAACAGTCAAACATTTGCCAAAATCAGTATAGATGTAAATAACAAACCGAGCTAGAGAAGTCATTTCAATGGTCTATAACAGTTTCCTTTCTGAAGCAGAGGAAACTGTTGGCCTGAATGAAGGTGGCAGCAGCTCCATCTCTCCCAGCTGCATCTCCAAGGTACTGTACCCGTGGTCTTTGCCCATAAGGAAAGGCACAGCCACAGTTCTGGTCTTTGAGGTGTTCAGATTATGATTCATCACTTCCACATCTATAGCAAAAGGATAAGTTTTTACGTCCCTTTAGAAAGCGGTTCTTAAACATAACAGGTCAGAAATTAGGTGAGAGATAGCAGGAGTGATGTTCTGCATCCTTGGAGGGTTGTCCATAAATTAAGGGTTTGTAGGAGATACAGTGCTGTGGACAGCTGTTCTGATTCTTTCCTCCTTCTAGATTCAAAGTAGGACTGCATCTTCCCACTCTCTTTGTGGGGAAGTTCTCTCAGTCAAGGTGAAGAAATCAATAGAGAAAGTTCCACAACAATTATTTTGATATTGTGATTTCCATGAACTACGTTTGTTCCAAGATTATAAGAAGCGTATTCTCATTCTGTATCTGATTCCAAGTTCTGTGCAGCCATGTTATTCAGCACAGCCTGGCAAAGGCCTTTGCAATGAGATTAACAATTCTATTAAAACACTCCAAAAAATAGCATGCAAGGGTCCAACATTTTCATATAAACAAACCTCCTGCTATCAAATTTGTAAGGAAAAATTTAAGTCTGAAGGTTAAAGTGCTTTCACATGAAAATTTAAAAAAATCTCCAGGGTTTTATGTCTGAAATCAGATTCTCTGGTTCTTCTGAGTTAAAGTTCAAAGAAATCAAATTCCACACTAATTGTGCTTCTGACCAGCCTAAAACTTGCAGAGCTGAGACAGGTCTGAAGTTCCCTTGGTTGCTACAGCTTTAGCTGTCTCTCTCTGGATGGAGGCTGCTCATTTAGGAGCTCTGAAGTTGCAGTCTTCTCTTACCAACCTGACTTCATCATGAAGCTCCTGAAGAGTCAATGGGACATAAGAGATCAATATAAAACTGTTCCATACCAAAGGGTGGGCTGTATGGAGGGTAAGGTCAATGCTCAGAATCTAAAGCCATTATTCTAGGGATAAAAAAAAGAAAGAGAAAGGAAGAAAGGAAGGAAAGAAGGACAGCATATTAGGATCTCAAAGTTGCTATTACTAAAGATTCCAGCAGACTCTCAGCAGCATTTTCTAAGGTGGCATAAGCCTTTGAAGGTCTCTTGAAACCAGCCTCACCAGAATGCCATGACTGCTTGGTTAGCTGCCTGTCATCTGTAAATATACCGTGGGACTATGGGTAAGAGTGGGTGGTGGAATCTATCTGTGCAAATGGCCTCTTTTCTCAGAGAGCGACATTAGAAATGTTGCTGAATTCTTCCCTTCATGACTGATAAAATTTGCCACTTTGCATATTTAAACCCTGTTTATTCCCATGCATATAATACACTGCTGCTACAAAGAGAGCAGGTTTCACCTAGAGATAAGACTTGCATGCTTGTGGAGGAGGCATTTTCAGCCCTGTGTGCCAGGGGCTGCTGCCCTGGCCTCTTGCCACAGTATTAATTATGTTTATACATTGTACCTCCTAGGGAAAATTTTCCTTAATCTTCATGAGTGTTCATACCCTCTCTTTTCCCTATAATAGAATCTTTGGCTCAGTTGGCCCTGCTAAGACTCCTACAGCCTACAGCATCTTTTCTGCTCAGCCTGCACTTGAGTTTTAGGATCAGTGCTTTGGAGCTAAAACCACTTATCTTCTTCTGCAATAAAGATGGCAAAGTATTAATATTGCCTCTGTATAAAGAAATAATACCTATAAACAAAACTCCATGACATCCCTAAAAATGGGCAGAAAATATAGGTAGAAATATCCCAAAACAAATATAAAGGTCTAGAGCATAAAAATGATCAATCGTAATATAATTTACTTAATAACAAAAATAGCTTTGGGCCAGGGATTTAGCTCAGTGGTTCCACCACCTGCCTCGCAAGTGCAAGGACCTGAGTTCGATACCTGGTACCAAAAAAAAAAAAAAAAAGTGTTCAACAAAATAGAAGCTTTGACTATATTTAGATGATATTAGGAAAAGTTATTTTCAGGAAGAAAAGGGCTAAAGGTATAGGGGAAGTGGGAAGGGTAGGGGAAAGGAAACAAGGGAAAAGAAAAAATATGTGAAAATGAAAAAATGGAAATAAAGTCTTTGTAAATAGGGAAGGGAGGAGGAGGTGAAGGGAGGGCAGGGGAATGGGAAAAATGAAAACCAAGACCTGTCATGTAGAGGTACAAGATCCTAATGATAAATGTAACTGTACTGTATACCTAAAATCTACCAAAAACTCAATGAGAGAGAAAAAAAAAGAAAAGTTATTTTCCTTGTTTAGGAGGGACATGAGCAAGCAAAACATTATAAATTGGTATGAATGAGTGAATAAAATGAATGAATAACTAGATACTAGATATAGACTTTCCAAAAGTTTTCTGACAATATATGTCAGTAGCCTTTAAAACGTTTTAAGCATTTGTCCCAATAATTTGGCTTAAAAGAATCTATACTTAAGAAATAAATAGAGCTACAAAAACCCATGTATAAGATATCATTATATTATTTATTATAGTAAAAATTAAAAGTAAATTCTGAATCACAAAATAAAGATCTATAGTATATCTATAAGGTAGTTTATTGGTACATTTTAGGTATACAATATAATGACATTCATCATTGGGATCTTGTACCTTTACATGATGTATCTTGATACCTATTTTTTCCCCATTCCCATGCCCTCCCTTCAACCCCTCCACCCCCTCCCTATTTACAAAGACTTTGTTTCCATTTTTCCCTTTTCTCATATTTTTTCCTTTCCCCTAGTCTGTCTATATAAAGTCACATAATATAACGTAATGATGGGAATGACTACACTCATATAACCTAACCAGGGAGCAACTATCCCATCATATTTATGAGTTTTGATGATATCCAACAAAGAAAGTATTTCATAGGGTTTTTAAGCCAGGAGGTGAGAATCTTGGGGGCTATTTTAGAATTCTGAGGGTCATAGAATATATTAAATTACAGTGGGGCTTGGTGGTACACGCCTGAGTCCCAGCTACTCAGAATGCTGTGGCAAGAGTATTGCTTGAGACCAGGAGTTCCTTGAGGCCAGCCTGGGCAACATAGTAATAGATTTTTTAAATGCACTCCGTTCAAAAGTAAGTGGATTAAATCTGAGTGTGATGGCACACACCTTGTAATACCAGCCCTTGGGAAGCTTATGCAGGAATATCTTTAGTCTGAGATCAAACTGGGCTACATAGTGAGTTCAAGGCCAGCCTGAACTACATAGTGAGGCCCTGTATAAAAAAAATTAAAATAATTTGATTAGTTATATTTTCCCAAAGAGTCTAGCTTCTCATTTCTTTGAATTAGAACAGACTCATTTATTTATGCTTGTATTTAATTTTAGACATCTCTTCAATCTTAGTTGATTTTTAAAAAATATGTAGAACATTAGCATGATTCCAAAAATAAAAATAACAAAACTATATACATAAGGAAACATTACTTTCTCCTCAGTCTCTTATATTATCTTCCACTAATAGACAACCAATTTTATTTAGTTTCTGGTTTACCCTTGCTGTTATTTTTGCAAAATTAATAAAAATAATGTGGGAGATTTTCTTATTTCTTCTTCTTACAGTAAAGATAGCATACACGGCAACCCTTTTTGAAGGTAACATATCCTAGAACTCTGTATCAGTTCATCCGTATAGTCTTTTTATAGCGTTTGTATCATAGTTTATTATATGTACTTCCTGTTTTGTATTTGTATATTTTGCAATTATGAATAATGTTCTCTGCTGTGCTTACACATTTTCATATTCTAAGTGGTGCATCTTCAGGATTAACTAAGACAAAAGACAAAGGCATATGTAGCAATTGCAGATGTCACTTCCTCCATAAGGTTTATACCATTTTGCATTTTTACCAACAATGTGCAAGTTTCTGTTTCCTTTCAACCTTGACAAACTTTAAAATTTTTGTTGATCTGATGAGTTAAATATAGTATCTCAGTATCTTTTCAATTTGCATTTCTGTTATTATGAAAAATTAGATATCTCTTTACATGTTTAGAGTATTGCATACAAATAATCTGCTTATATCTTATGTTTACCTTTTTCAGTAAGAGGTTTGATCTTTTTCCTTCAATCTTCAAAGTTCTTATATGTTAGATAAATTGTTACTTTGTCAGTGGTGATATGTTTTGCAAATATTTACTATCTGTTTGCCCTTTGTGGGGTTTTTATTCGTTTACCTTTGCCAGGCAAAAGGTTTTGATTTTCATGTAATAAAACCTCAATTTTTTTAATTACATCTGAACTTTAAGTCATATATATACCTTAATGCGGGTTATAAGGAAAATCAATTTTTTTTGGTTTTTTGGCTTTTGAGACAGGGTCTCACTTTATACTTCAGGCTGACCCTGAACTCATTATGTAGCTCAGGCTAGCCTCAAACTTTCAGCAATCCTCTTACCTCTTCCTCCTAGTGCTGGGATTACAGGTGTGAGCCACCATGCTGAAAATCAATTTTTTAACATTTAAATATTTTATTCATTTGAAAATCAATTTTTTATTAGTATTTTTTTTCTTGGCACTGGGGATCGAACTCAGGTCCCTGAGCTTGCAAGGCAGGCCGCAGAACCAATGAGCTAAAATCCCTGGTCCTGAAAATCAATTTTTTTAATATTTGAATCTTTTATTCATTTGTAGTTTACTCTTGTGTATGTAAAGATTAATCAAATTTTATCTTTGAACAGCTTTTTGTTTTTGGCATACATCTATAAATTTAGACTTGGAAAACTGAGGCAGGAGGATTATTTGAGCCCAGGACTTCATGACCAATCTGGGCAACATAAACCTTGTCTTTTAAAAGAAGCATAGAAAAGACTTTCAAGTACTATATCTAACAATGAAGAAATATATCTAACAATGATAATTTAAGAATGGAAAATATGAAATTATATGTTCAATATGACCCTCACATATACATAGAACATATATTAGAAAGAAATACACAAGATATTACAAATATTTATGTCTGGTTAGTAGTGTTATGGGGAATTAAAATTTTTTCTTTTGTAAACTTATTTTACAATCAGAAAAAAGGCAACACATGTTATTTAATTTTTAAAAACTTGTTATAGTCAAAAAAAGTCTTTGAAAATATATAGTTGAAATAAAAAATAGGATCAATATATTCTTCCCCCTCTTTTCTTTGACCATCTTCTCTCTGCTTTTCCTTGTGCCTTTTCCTCTCCAATCTTCTCATTCTTCATGTCTTACATAGCAGTAAAACATGTGCAGAAAATGAGCAAGCCTTCTACAGCATGTTATTTTATTGCTGTAAAAGCTACTCGGGGTTAATTCTTTCATAAAACACCACTGGGGATTATGACAAGAACTCAAGGAGACAACAATGTTAATGGATAGTGTAAAGCCCTCTGGCATATCAAATGAGCCTCTCTCCTTGGCTAACAGTCATGAAACAAGCAACAGGTACCTTATTACAAGGCTTTCTCTGTGTTATTCAAGAGAGTGTAAAATTTCAGGGTCCTTCATTTTAGCAGCTGAGTGGTCAGAGGAGAATTATTGTTTCCTTTATTTATGACCCTAGTGAGTCCCTAGGATGTGGAGCTAAAAAAATCAATGCCAGATGGCTCCATAGGAGATATAGTTAATGGTTCTCTGTTGTTCCAGTATTCCGTAGAGGAAAGCTTACAGTGAGGTATGCAGGGTTGCCATATGTACTGGTTAATAATAACATTTGTTCAATGGTTACTGTATGCTGAGTGAGGTCTGTTGTACACTTGTCTCATAAAATCACCTCTATAAACCTACAAGGCAAGCATGATTATAATATCATATATGTTACACATCATAGGTAGGAGATGAATAACTTTCCCTTAATCAAACTGTTTGGAGGTGGCAGAATCAGAATTTTAACCCATACCTTTTGGTCCAAAGTTACTACCATACTTTAAAGACTACTCTGATGAGACTGAGTAAAGCATGAGTACCAAAAAACAATAGCTTAACATATCCTATCAGCAATACTAGGTGGTCAAGTCTTCCTTTGAAGATGTTTACTAATGGCCTCTTCAATGGAGTTGTATAAGAAAATACTACCAAAAATGACTTGACTATTATTTTCCATTTTTTCCAAAGATAATGGCCCATAACTAATAGTCTAGATGGAAAGGAGAAAAGTTAATCATTCATATAAATTGGATGCTTTAAGGTATTGGAACTTATTTTATCTCTACCAAGTTTTCAAGCATAATAAATAATACTGAGAAATGCATGCAGATCCTGAAGAGCAATAATGTGGACCAGAGCAGCACAGTTGCAGGCATATCCAGCCACGGCTCTACCCTGACCCCAGCACCTTGGGCACACAGGCCCACCTGGAAAACAGCTGTACAAGCTCTCAAACATCATTCAGAGGCCCACTCTGATACCATCAGTAAGTACACAGAGATTTGGTGAGCAGAAGTGTGGACCAGAGAGGTGCAGCTTCAGTCAGGTTAGCCAGGGCTCTGTCCTCACCCTAACCATTTGGGTGCACAGCCCCAAGCCAAAGCCCTGCCTATAAAATTGCTGTGCAGGGGCACAAGCTTCAGCCCCAATACCATTTGTAAATGTGCAGAGACCCTAGGCAGAATTCTGCTCAGACACCAGGGGCTGGGGTGAATAACCCCCAGCCAAAAGCCTTCCCAGACAATACTACATAGGGGCCCTAGCTGGAGGCACACCTTGATACCATCCCAAGTCTGTACAGGCCCATCTAGAAGCTGGTCCAGACAACAAGTCAGCTCAGGGATCCAGAAGGCCACCATTCTGAATCCAGGAATCAGTGCACTGGTGAGGAGCAGAGAAAAGGCCACTTAGTAGCTTGCAGAGAACTGAGGACCACTGGGAGAGCAAAAAGTTGCCTCAACAAAGGCACAGAAGGCAGCAACCATTGAAATGACAAGACATGTAAGCAAGTCTCAAAACCAAACTTCCATATCACCTAAGGCAACCCCAAAGGGAGATGAGATGGAGCAATCTGATGCTAAACCATCTAGACTCCCTGAACTGGCAACAAAAGAGGATCTGGAAAAAATGAAATCAGACATAATTTCTTAGGTAACAACAGAGATTGTGCTGATAGTGGAAGACATGATTAATAAATCTAGAGCATACACAGATTTTAAAAAAATAGAGGAGCTGAGAAACATGATGGAATCCCAACACAGGAAACAAATTGAATCCATAAAACAGATGCAACCAATTTACCAGGAGATTAAAAACTCCACTGAAAGTTTACACAGCAGAATGAGCCAACGTGAGGACAGAATTTCAGATATAGAAGATAGGATTGCAATTAGTGACCAGAAAAGAATAATTTCTTAAAAATAATCAGAGAAATCAATCCAGCAGCTATTAGATCATGCAAAGAAGAATAATGTAAGAGTAATTGGAGTGAATGAAGAAATGGGAGAGAGTGAAAACAACATTAAAAAAAAAACTATTCACAGAAGTAATGGCAGAAAATTTCCCAAACAGGAAAAGAAATTGGCACACAGACAAGTGAGACATATAGGACTCCAACTAGCCATGATAAAAAAAAAAAAATCTACACATAGGCACGTAATAGTTAGGATTCCAGAAACCCAACAGAAGGACAAAATTCTACAAGCAATTAGAGAAAAGAAACAAATTACACACAAAGGAAAGCCCATCAGAATCACAGCAGACTTCTCAACACAAACCCTCAAGGCAAGAAGAGCTTGGAGTGATATATTTCAAACCCTAAAGGAAAACAACCTCTAACCCAGATTGGTGTACCCTGCAAAGCTATCTTTCAAAATTACCAGAGAAATAAGATACTTTCATGACAAAGATCACCTGAGGAACTTCATGAATACCAAACCAGCACTCCAGAAATTTTTAAACAATATCCTAGGAAAAGACAATGAGGATCACACCCCTAAGAAGCCCAGAAGAATGAATCCAATGGGCACAAGAAATTAAATGCAAAGGGGAGAATCCAACAAAAAGAAAAAGCCATGACAAGGATAAATCAATACATATCAGTTATAACCATCAATGTGAATCAATCAAAAGAAATAGACTGGCAGAATGGGTTAAGAAGCAAGATCCAACAATATGCTGCATACAAGAAAGACACTTAATTAAAAAAACTCATAGAGTGAAAGTTAAAACAATATTCCATGCAACAGGAATCCCAAAAGAAGCAGGAATAGCTATCCTCTTTGCAAATCAAGTGGATTTCAAACCAACACTGATTAAGAGAGATAAAGAAGGACTTCATCCTTGTAAAGGGAACAAGCCAAGAGGAAGACATGATAATATATGCACCAAACAGAAGTGCACCCAATTGTATAAAACAAATACTAACAGACTTGAAAAATCAAATAAGCACTAATACAATAGTAGCAAGGGATCTCAGTATCCACTATCACAAACAGATAAATCAATCAATAAAAAAATAAACAACAAAATACTAGAATTCAAACTCTTGAACAAATGAACTCAACAGATGTTTACAGAGTTCCAACCCCAGAAAATCAGAATACACATTCTTTCCAGCTACACATGGGTTGTTCTCCAAAATAGACCACATACTCATAGAACATGTTTAAGTAACTGCAAAGGAATTGAAGTATTTCCCTGTATATTAACAGACTATACTGCAAAGAAATTGGAGTGCAATAGTAAAAGAAACTGCAAGAATTTCATAAACACATGGAAATTGAACAACATATTTCTGAATAACCAAGGGGTCACAGAGGAAATTTAAAAAGAAATCAAAAAGTTTCTACAATTAAATGACAATGTCCACACAGCATATCAGAATTTATAGGACACAATGAAAGCAGTCTTATGAGGAAAATTCATAGTACTGAATACTCATATTAGCATAACAGAGTGAGCATAATTTAAAAATCTGATTCTAAATCTCAAGCTTTTAGAAAAAGAAGTAGGACAAACCCTAAGGTCATACAAGGGATGAAATTATAAAGATCAGAGCAGAAATCAATGCAATGGAGACTAAGAGAACGACTTAAAAAAAGAAGCAAAGAGTCAGTTCTTCAAAAGAATAAACAAAATTGACAAACCCTTAACCAACCTTATATAAAAAAAAAAAAAGGAAAGAAAAGGTCCAAATCCATCCAATTAGGAATGAAAAGGGTGAAATTACAATGGGCCCGGCAGAAAGCCCAAGGATCATCAGTACCTTTGAGAAACTATACTCCAATACGATGGAAAACAGAGAAGAAATGGACAGATTCCTAGATATGTATGAATTACCAAAGTTGAATGAAGATGACCTAAAAATTCTAAACCACCCAATATCAATGAAATTGAAAATATAATTAAAAACTTACCAAACAAGAAAAGCCCAGGCCCTGATGGCTTCACTGCTGAATTCTACAACACATTTAGAGAGGTTCTACTGCCACTACTGTTTAAACTCTTCAATGAAATTGAAAGGGAGGTAATACTTCCAAATTCATTCCTGGTAGTAAGCATTGCCTTGATACCCAAAGCAGAGAAAGACCCACCAAAAAAGAGAACTATAGGCCAATCTCCCTAATGAATATAGATGCAAAAGTCCTCAATGAGATACTGAAAAGCAGAATACAGAGGGTCAAGAAGATTATACACCCTGACCAAGTTGGATTTATATCAGGGATGCAAGGATGGTTCAACATAGGAAAATTGATATATATAATACACTATGTTAATGGAGTGCCAAGGACAAAAGCCATGTGTTCATCTCAATAGATGCAGAAAAAGTGTTTGACAAAAATCAACATGCATTCATGATAAAAACTCTACAAAAAATTGAAATAGATGATCTCAACCTGAAAAACCAACAGCCAATATCATACTAAATGGTCAAAAACTGAAATCCTTTGCACTAAAATCAGGAACAATATAAGGATGTCCACTATCACCACTCTTGCTCAATATAGTTTTGGAAACATTAGCCATGGAAATTAGACAAGAGAAAGAAATAAAAGGAATAAAGATAGGAAATGAAAAAGTCAAATTGTCATTATTTGCAGATGACATGATATTCTATAGGGAAGACCCAAAGACTCTACCAAAAGTCTTCTAGACTTAATAACCAAATTCAGTAAAGTAGCTGGACACAAAGTCAACAAACAAAAATCAATAGTTTTCCTGTACATGAAAAACACGCTCACTGAGAAAGAAATGGGGAAGCAATTCCTTTCACAATAGTATACAAAAAGTTGAAATACCTAGGAATCAACCTAACAAAAGAAATCAAATCCTCTGCTCTGAAAACTATAGCCCTTCAAAAAAAGAGATCAAAGATGATATCAGACAATGAAATGACATCCCTTGCTCCTGTGCAGCACAGTGAAAATGGCCATACTTCCAAAACTGCTAAATAGATTCAATGCAACCCCAATTGAAATTCCGGCAGTATACTTCATGGACCTTGAAAAAATATCCAAAAATTCATTTGGAATAAGAAGAGACCTAGAATAGCAAAAGCAATAAAGACAAGGTATGAGGTATCACCATCCCCAGCTTGAAACTATACTACAAAGCTCCTGTGATTAAAAACAGCATGGTACTGATAAAGAAATAAACCTGAGGACCACTGGAACAGATTAGAAGATGCAGAAACAACTCCAGACACACTCAGCCACCTCATCTTCGACAAAGGAGCCAAACACCCTGACTGGAGGAAAGATAGCCTCTTTAATAAACTGTGGTAGAAAAATTGGGTTTCAACTTGCCAAAGATTAAAACTAAACCTATATCTCTCACCATGAAATAAACTAAAATTGAAATGGATTAAAGATCTAAATATTAAAACAGAAACACTAAACTGGCTGGAAGAGAGGTTAAGTAGATCTTTTGAAGACAATGGTGCAGGAAAAGATCTCATGAATAAAACTGCAGTTGCATGTAAAGTAGCACAAAAAATCAACAAGTGGGATGTCTTTCTATTACAAAGCTTCTGTACAGCAAAGAAACCACCAACAGTGTGAAGAGACAACCCATAATGTGGGAAAAAATTTTCACCAGCTGCTCCTCAGACAAAGGTCTATCATCTAGAATATATAAAGAGCTTAAAAAAAATCAGATCTCCTAATTTTAAAGACCAGATCCAAAAATGGGCACCTGAAATAAATAGACATTTCTCAGACAAAGAATATGAAAGCTTGTTAAACATCACTGGTCACTGGAGAGATGCAAATGAAAACAATGCTGAGATTCCACCTCACCCCAGAAAGAATGGCTGCTATCGTGAAATCAATAAAAAATGCTGCCAGTGCTGTGGGGTAAAAGGAACCCTGCTTCACAGTTGGTAGAGCCTAGACCAGTGCAACCACTGTGGAAAAGAGTTAGGAGATACCTCAAAGAACTAGGATTAGAAGTCTCATTTGACCTAGCTATTCCCTTGCTGGGTATCTTCCCCGAAGAATTAAAAGAATCATACCACAGCAATATATTTGCACCCATGCAACACAGTTTGTAATAGCCAAAACTTGGAAACAGCGCAATTGCCCATCAGCTGGAGACTGGATAAAGAAAATGTGATTTGTTTTTTTATAAAATGGAGTACTGTTCAGCCATAAAGAATGAGAAATTAGAGACATTTTTATCTAAATGGATGCACATTGAGGCCATACTCAAGCGAAATAAATAGGACACAATTGTATAAATACTGAATAATTTTTCTGGTGTGAGAAACTGAAAGTGTATATAAGGACTAAAAAGCATAACAGATAATGTGAAATAGAAAGAAAAGGGTGAAAGGAGAAGGGGAAGTGAGAGGAGTAGGGAAAAGGAAAAAAGGGAATGGAATTACTATGAGAAAATGAAAAAATTCAAGGAAAGTCTTTGTAAACAGGGAGGGATAGATGGGTTGAAGGAAGGGCAGGGGAATGGGGGAAAAAATAAGAACCAAGATAGATTATGTTAAGGTACAAACCTCCAAGGATGAATATCATTATATAGTATACCTAAAATGCAGCAACAAAAGTTATTTTAAAATAAATAAATTTAAATACTGAAATTATCAGATGAATATTCCCCACCTCCATCCTGATTCCATTAACAATGCCTGAAGGAGGCCTTTATCCAAGATCGTATATTGATAATAAAGAGATAAATGCTGTGTCACATATTCTTATTCCACTATCAATCTAAGCAATCATTCACAATGTGACAAACTACAAGTAATATGGAGAATGGTTCTAGTATTCCCTTTAGTCCATGTAGGTAGGTCTTGAGCTGAGATGGCCCAAGGGGAAATAATTATCTTTGCCCTGTTTTGATACTCTTCTTTTTTTGTCTTGTTTTTCTTTTCTTGATGATCCTTTTTGGAGCTCCCCACTCCCTGCTGGGGTAGGATTTACATATTACTGATTATATTAATATAATTACTGAAACAACTTTAACTACAAAATTTTATTGAATGTAATTTCTATCTCTAGTGTTGCTTGTAATTTTATGGTCACTAAATGATGGCACTTGGAATAATTTGCATGGATAGTACTGTGAGTTCTGCAGTTTGTTTGGGTAGTAGTACATGGTCTACACATGCCCAATAATCAGAACTTCCTTTTCACTTTTTCTCTCTTGCTCACTGTCCCTCAATCTTATCTTTTTCTTTTTGCAGAAGAGACTATCCTTCTGGGTAAATGCTTGCTGAATAAAATCTGTGCCTCAGATTCTGTAATCCTCATAACTTAATGAATGCCTTTGAACTTTGCTAGGTTGACAATGTCATTGTTTCATGCTATCTTTCATTTAAGAAAAGTTGGCCTAGTTGTCAATAACTGTTTAATATTCCAGAAAATACCCTTATGCTGGACTGTTCAAAGCCAAATGACATTTTGCTTCAAGCAAATATGTTAAATATAATGTGCTTTTTTGTGGACTGAAAAAAATAAATTTCAAGAAGCATTTTCAGAGAAGTTTGTAAAATATCTTGTAGATTTGCATTGAGCAATCTAAATACCAGTAACAGAGACAACACAAAAAATGTCACAGCATTCTAAATTTTGTTCTTCACTCTTGGATATCTGACATAGGGTGATGCCAGAATTCCTGAACTATTTATTTCTTTTCTTTACCCTCTTTTAAACCTCCTGTCAGAAAAGGATGATGGCTAAGGGTATGGGGTTTGAATTAGAAGATTTCAATGCAGCCTTATTAATTCTAGGTAATACTACTACTAACAAGGAGTTCTGAGGGGGCAAAGGAAATGAGAGTTCACTTGTACCTCACACAAAGATATGCTAATAATCACTCTAGTTATAATCATGATCAACATTTACTGAGGGCTCAATAGTTAGTACATATACTAATAACTTCTGTGGATTATCTACTCTTCACAACTTCCTTATTAACTAGCTATGGTTATTATTTTCATTATTTAATGAAGAAACTAAGGTAAAGAGAAGTTAAGTAACTTGTCCAACCAAACTCACATGGGCTGTGTGACAGAGCTTGGTTCCAAACCCAGGCAGTCTGATGATATTACTCTATACTATTCCATTAAACAAGCGTGATGCTGCTGCTGTGATTCTTTTAAGCAGTTTAAAGCTGCTAGTCTAATGACAAGACATCTAAGTAGAAATTCGTAACCCAAAGAACTAAACTCAGAAACCTCTCACTGGTGCTATTTGTCAAGTCTAAGCAGCGAGAGAGGCATTATCCACAATCAGTTGCCACTGTCCTTGGAAAGGTAGTTTCACAAGAAGTATTTTCCATTATGAGGAGCAAAGATTTCATTATTTATGAAATTGAAAGGTGGAATGTTTCAGTTTCCATTCAAGGATTCTCTTTCCTCACCTCACTTTCTTCCTTGGGAAGGCTGAGTTGGAAGAGTGCTTGATCCCAACATTCAAGACCAATCAAGGAAGCATATGGAAAACTAGTCTTAAAGGACAAACAAATTCAAGAAACAAAGAGATGGAAGGTGAGTGGGGGAAGAGTGGGAAAGGGGAAGTAAGAATTAAAAGGTGGCTAGGCGTGGTGGCACATGCCTGAAATCCCAGCACTCCGGAGGCTGAGGCAGAAGGATCACTGTGAGTTCAAGACCAGCCTGGGCTACATAGCAAGTTCCAGATCAGTCTCAACTACATAGTGAGAACCTGCCTCAAAAAAAAAAAAAAAAAAAAAAAAAGAATTAAAATGTGTTTTGCACATATACTAGCACCCCACAATGAATGTAATCATTATATACTAATACAAATTTAAAAATAAACATCTTTAAAATTCCTTACTTGGGTCAAAACATCTTAGATGTATTATTAATATGTAATAAATATGTTTATCTAATTTATTTTTCTAAAACTTATAATAGACCAAATAGCTATGGACTTAGTCTCAGCTTAAGCAACAAAATGTTAGAGCAAGATATACCATGTACACGTACAAATTCACTATGATGAATGTTACCATTATGTATATCTAAATGTACTAATACATGTTTTGCTTTATAAAGAAAATTAAGGGAGAAATAAAATATATTATTAATGCAAAAGAGAAAAAATTAAAAGTAAATAAGTAGCAATAATAGGATTGAAAATAAAACTATTTTAAGTAATAAGCATTATATTTTAATAAATTTAAACATTCCAATGCAATGAGCTATTTTCTGGGGAAAAACTAAATGAATTATTTTCCAAGCCTGTCAGAATTTATGCTGCCTCAAGATTGTTGAACTTCTGGTTCCTCTGCCAGGAATATTCTTCACCCAGAGACCTGATTAGCCAGATTCCCTCACTTCCAAGAGCCTTTTCTTTAAATGTACATTTTGTGAGGATTTCCCTGGCTGCACTTTAAATTGCAGTCCTTTTCACAGATTTCACATGCCTTTTCTCTTATTTTTAAATTTTTTTATTAAATAATTGAATTTATTGGTACATTTTAGGGATACGGTACAGTTACATTCATTGTTGGGATCTTGTACCTCTATATGACAGGTCTTAGTTCTCATTTTTTCCCCTTGTCCCTGCCCTCCCTTCACCCTCTCCTCCCCTCCCTATTTACAAACACTTTAATTCCATCTTTTCATTTTCTCATATTTTTTTCTTTTCCCTTATTACTCTTCCCCTATCTATCCCACCTTCTCTACACCTTTAGCCCCTTGCTTCCCATTTCACAATGTCAGTTATCTCATTAGGATCTTATGCACTATTACAGTTTATTCACACCAGAGAAACTATTCAGTATTTACACATGTGTGTGTTATTTATTTCACTTAGGAGTATATCCTCAATATGTATCCATTTTCCTATGAATAAATCTAATTTATCATTCTTTATGGCTGAGTAATATTCCATTTTATAGAAAAACCACATCTTCTTTATCCAGTCTCCAATTTATGGGCAAATGGGCTGTTTCCAAGTTTTAGCTATTACAAACTGTGCCGCTATAAACATGGGTGTGCATACATCACTGTGATATGATTCTTTTAGTTCTTTTGGAAAGACACCCAGCAGAGGGATTGCTGGGTCCAATGGAACCTCTAGTTCCAGGTCTTTGAGGTATCTCCATATTGATTTCCATAGTGGTTGTACCAGTCTGCACTCCCACCAACAATGGAGAAGGGTTCCTTTCTCCCCACAACCTCGCCAACATTTGTTATTGTTTGATTTCTTGATTGCATCCATTCTTTGTGGGGTGAGGTGGAATTTCAATATTGTTTTCATCTGCATCTCTCAAATGACTAGTGATGTGGAACATTTTTTCATATATTTACTTGCTGCTTTCATTTCTTTGTCTGAGAAATGTCTGTTCATTTCAGATGCCCATTTTTGAATTGGGTCTTTATATGTGGGGGGCTGATTGTTTTGAGTTCTTTATATATTCTAGATAATAGTCCTTTGTCTGAGGAGCAGCTGGTAAAATTTTTTTCCCACATTGTAGGTTGTCTTTTAGTTCTGTTGATGGTTTCTTTTGCAGTGCAGAAGCTTTTTAATAAGATGAGATCCCAGTTGTTGATTCTTTCTGCTATTTCCCATGCTACTGAGGATATGTTCATAAAGTCTTTTCCTATACCAATGTCTTCCAGAGTTCTGCCTAACTTATCTTTCAGTAAATTTAGTGTTTCTGTTTTAATATTTAGATCTTTCATCCACTTGTACTTTAATTTAGTGCATGCTGAAAGATAAGGGTCCAGTTTTTATCTGTGGCAGGTTGAAATCCAGTTTTTCCAACACCATTATTGTAGAGGCTATCTTTTCCCCCACTGAGTATGGTCAGCTCCTTTGTCAAAGATGAGGTAGCTGAGTACATGTGGATTTGTTTTTTTGTCTTCCAATCTGTTCCACTGATTCTCAGATCTGTTTCTTTGCCAGTAGCATGCTGTTTTTATCACAGTGGCTTTGTAGTATAGTTTCAAATTGGGAATTGTTATACCCGCTGCCATGTGTCTGTTGCCTAGGATGGCTTTTGCTATTCTAGGTCTCTTATGGTTCCAAATGAATTTTTGTATTCTTTTTTCTAGTTTTGTGAAATATAGTGTTGGAATTTCAATTGGCATTGCATTGATTTTGTATAGCAGTTTTGGTAGTATGGCCGTTTTTACTATGTTGATTCTGCCTACCCAGGAGCAGGGGATATCTTTCCATTTTTTTATATCCTCTTCCATCTCTTTTTTCAGAGTGCTGTAGTTTTCAGTGTAGAGGTCTTTTGTTTCTTTTGTTAGATTGATTCCTAGATACTTCATTTTTTGGGATGCTATTATGAAAGGAATTGTTTCCCTAATTTCTCTCTCAGTGAGACTGTTATTTGTGTACAAGAAGGCTATTGATTTTGGGGTGTTCACCTTGTATCCAGATACTCTACTGAATCTGTCAATTAAGTCTAGAAGTCTTTTGGTAGCGGTTTTTGGTCTTCAATGTAGAGTATCATATCTTCAGCAAATAATGACAGTTTAACTTCTTCCTTTCCTATCTTTTTTGCTTTAATTTCTTTCTCTTGTCTAATTGCTATGGCTAATGTTTTCAGAACTATATCAAAGAGGAGTGGTGATAGTGGTCCTCCTTGTCTTGCTCCTGATTTTAATATGAAAGTTTTCAGTTATTGGCCATTTAATATTATGTTGGCTGTTGGTTTTACATAGATAGCCTTCATGAAGTTGAGATATAGACCATCTATTCCAATTTTTTTGCAGGGTTTTTATCATGAATGGGTGTTGAATTTTGTCAAATGCTTTTTCTGCATCTATTGAGAGGATCATATGCTTTTTGTCCTTGACTTTGTTAATATAGAGTATTACATTTATTGACTTATGTATTTTGAACCATTCTTGCATCCCTGGAATAAATCTGGCTTAGTCAGGATGTATGATCTTCTTGATGATCATCTGTATTCTGTTTTCTAGTATCTTATTGAGGATTTTTGCTCCTATATTCATTAAGGAGATTGGCCTGTAGTTCTCTTTTTTAGTTGCGTCTTTTCCTGGTTTGGGAATCAAAGTGATACTTGCTTCCAGGAATGAATTTGGAAGTCTTGCTTCCCTTTCAATTTCATTGAAAAGTTTGAAGAGTAATGGCAGTAGCTGTTCTCTAAATGTCTTATAAAATTCAGCAGTGAATCCATCAGGGTCTGGGCTTCTCTTTGTTGATAGGTTTCAAATTACATTTTCAATTTCACTGACTGTAATTGGGGCATTTAAAATGTTTTTGTCTTCTTTGTTCAACTTTGGTAATTCATAAGTACCTAGAAATTTCTCCATTTCTTCTGTATTTTCCAATTTATTAGAATACAGGTTCTCAAAGTAGGTACTAATGATCCTCTGGATTTCAGTTGGATCTGTTGTGACTTTGCCTTTTTCATTCCTGATTGCAAGGATCTGAGCCTTTTCTTTCCTATTTTTGATAAGATTAGCTAAGGGTTTATCAATTTTATTTATTCTTTCAAAAAACCAACTTTTTCTTTCATTTATTTTTTGTATCATTTTCTTAACTTCCATTGCATCGATTTCTGCTCTCATCTTTGTAATTTCCTCTCTTGTTTGAGCTTTGGGTTTTTCTTCCTCTTGTTTTTCTAGGAGTCTAAGACTCATCATTAGGTTGTTTATTTGAGCTTGCTCTGTTTTCCTAGTGTGGGCATTCAGTGCTATGAATTTTCCACTCAGAACAGCTTTCATTGTGTCCCATCAATTCCTGTATGTTGTATTAGCATTTTTGTTTATTTGTAAAAACTGTTTGATTTCTTCTTTAATTTCCTCTGTGATCCATTGATTGTTCAGGAGAGTGTTGTTCAATTTCCATGTGTTTGTCAAGTTCCTACAGTTTCTTGAGCTATTGATCTCCAGCTTGATTGCACTATGATCTGGTAATATACAGGGGATAACTTCGATTCTTTTGCATTTATTCAGACCTGTTCTTTGAGCTAGTATGTGGTCTATCTTGGAGAATGACCCATGTGCAGCCAAAAAGAATGTACATTCTGATTTTCTGGGGTGGAATACTCTATAGACGTCTATTAAGTCCATGTGTTCAAAAGCTTGGTTCAGTTCTAATATTTCATTGTTGATTTTCTGCCTAGATGATCTGGATATTTGTGATAGTGGGGTATTTAAATCCCCCACTACAATTGTATTAGTGCTCATTTGGCTTTTCATGTTACTTAGTATTTGTTTTATATAGTTGGGGGCATTAACATTTGGGGCACATTTTTATTATTGTCATCTCTTCCTCTTGAATTGTTCCCTCTACAAGGATGTAGTGGCCTTCTTTGTCTCTCTTAATGAGTTTTGGTTTGAAATTTACTTTGTCTGTGAATAAGATTGCTACCTGTGCTTTTTTCTGGGCTCCTGTCACATGGAGAATTGTTCACCATCCTTTCACTTTCAGTCTATGGGCTTCTTTTTGCACTAGGTGTGTTTCTTGTATACAACATATTTTTGGATTTTGCTTCTTATTCCATTCTGCCAGTCTATTTCTCTTGATTGGTGAATTGAGGCCATTGACATTGATGGTTAAAACCGATATGTTCTGACTGATTATTGTCATATCATTGTCCCTTGGTTGAGTCTTTTTAGTTTTTCCCCCCTTTCTTTTTATTTGCCTGCCTTGCCTGTTTGATTTGGTCTGTTGGGCCTCATGTTGTTGTGACCTTCATCATCCTTTTCTAGGATATTTTTTAGAATTCCTTGTAGTGCTGGTTTTGTTTTCATGAAGTTTCTCAGGTGTTCTTTGTCATGGAAGTATCTTATTTCCCCATCCATTTTGAAAGAGAGTTTTGCAGGATACATCAGTCTAGGTTGGAGGGTGTTTTCTTTTAGGACTTGAAATACCTCACTCCAGGCTTTCCTTGATCTAAGGGTTTGTTTTGAAAAGTCTGCTGTGATTCTGATTTGCTTTCCTTTGCATCTCATGCCCTTTCTCTTGTTCTTTTCCTTAATAGTGATCACTGTCTAACATACCATTATTATGCTTGCTTTTGGTTGCTTCCTTTAATGTAATCTACAGTGGTGAAGATTAATTTTAAAATTCTTTTGTTTACTATTTTACTTTTATTTCCTGTGTGCCTGGAAAGTACTCAGTGAATGTGTGCTAAATGAGTGAATTAAAAAGTTCTAAAATTGTTATATGTAATTAAATTTGTGTATGTGAATTTTGACTGAATAGATTAATATCAAGAATACAAAGATGATTTAGCATCAGAAAAATCTATAAAACTAAAATATGTTTATCACATGAAGAAGTTGGCAGGGAAATCCTATTTCAATAAAATAGAAAAAAGAAAACTCGAAAACACAAAATAAGAAATTTTTTTCTACCTAATTAGGTGAATCCATCAAAAATTGACAGCAAATGAATTTCTAAACATTGAAAGTTTAGAAATATTTCCATGAAGATAAAAAAATGACATGGATGCCAATAATCATACTAACATTCAACATTGAATTACAGTTCCTAACCAAAGAAGTAAAGTAAGAAAAGTAGAAGAATAAGAATTGGAAAGCAAGACAAAATTTTCATTTTTAGACTGCATAATTACATATTTTCTTAGAAGAATCAAAAGAATCTTCAAATAATTTGAAAAATTAAGAGACTTCAGAAGATTATGCAATCTGAGATTGAGATAAAAAATAAAATACCATTCTTAAATATTAGCAATGATGAGAAAATATAATGCAATTTTTTAAAAAATTGTTGATATTTATGGAGAATATTACAAAACTATGTTAAAGTACACATGCTCAAGAACTTGGCTTCAGTGTATTAGGAGAGGCCTTGAGGTAGCATGAGAGGAAAGAAAGAGAAGTGGATACAGTATTGCACAGACATTGATTTATTGGGGACTTACAAACAGTCCTACGTGCCAGTTGTATTTCTGCAATTTTTTTTCAGCTTTAATTGAGTTTGTTGGTACATTTTAGGGATACAGTACAGTTTCATTCATTGTTGGGATCTTGTACCTCTACATGACAAGTCTTGGTTCTCATTTTTCCCCCTTGTCCCTGCCCTCCCTTCACCCTCTCCTCCCCTTCCCATCTACAGTATTCCTGCAATTTGAGTCAGAAAGAGGGGCCTATTTATGGATTAGGACAAAAGTGACTTTGTCCTGACTAGAATGTACCTGTTTTATATATTTTTTTCTTTGTTTTCTGTACTGAAGTTGAAACCCGGAGCCTCTGCACTGTGCTACATCCCCAGCCATTTTTAAAAAAATTTTAAGATAGGGTCTTACTAAGGCTCTAAATTGCCCAAATTTACAATCCTCTTGCCTCAGTATCCCAGAGGGCTATCTTTATAGATGTGTGCCATTGCACATGGCACCTGGTTTACTTTAAGATAATATCAAAAAGGCACATTCCTGTTGCCAGGATCCAGCTGTAAAGCTCTACATACCATGCTAACAGTGTTGTCTGTTTATATTTTGCTGGGAAATTATGCAAGAAAACCCAATTAGGGTTACTTGGGGACAAATACAGTGGTTATGTCTCAAGATAGTTACAGTAATGTCAAGCTGAATCTATACAATGTAAGATAAGTACAAATAAAAATACGTAATTGGAAGGGGTAAAGGGAGGGCAGGGGCAAGGGGAAAAAATGAGAACCAAGACCTATCACGTAAAGGTACAAGATCCCAATGATGAATGTAACTGTACTGTATACCTAAAATGTACCAAAAAACTCAATAAAAAATACATAATTGGGATGCACACACCAAAGATAAGATCTTCCGGGAAATGGAAAAGAATGAGATGAGAAAAGACAACAGAGATTGTAGAACAGAAAGAAAAAAGTTTGAAGGAAACAAAAGTTGACATTTGTTCATTTTGGTAGTATTTACATTCATGCTCATTAAATTTTTCTATATTTTAGGACCCTTCTACCCCAATATAGATAAATTAAAAGAGAGATCTCAGTTACCTCAAAAAATAATGCCATGCAAAGAATTAATTTCATTGATTACTAAAAAAAATTACCATCTGGTGCTCCTGGCCATTAATAATATTTTTAGAAATATAACAATATCCCTAAATACTCTGTCCTGGTTTTAAAGCATAACCTATCTCCTGGGCTTCAAGAGCATTGGAGGTTAGATGATCTACACTACTGCAACAATTCTTGAGTGTTATTCTAGTGGATTAAACTATACTCTCAGGTGGGCTTTTTTGCAGACTTAACACCGTAGTCTTTGAAGGTACAAGTAGGACAGGAGTATTAAATAGCTGAACAGGATTTGGCTTGCCTGGACATGTGGGCACATCTTCCAGAGCTTGCATTTCCTGCCTTCTGCTGACCTGTTTGGTAAGAGATCTTTGCCTAAGCATCAAAGAAAGCCTTTGATTGAGAATGGCTCAGAATTCTATTGCACAGTGAGGTAGTCTCACATGTTTTCAGAATCTTAGGATCTTTTTCTGTTTTAAATTATGGGAAATTACTTATTATGTGGGAACTTTATATGCCTCATTTTGTCTAACCATTCCAGAATTTACACACTACTCAGAACATGCTTTGTAAGTTACTTTATATATTAACATCAGACAAATTTGATATACAAATTATTAAATCAGTCTGTTTGCATTTCTTCTTTTTTTTGAAAATTTTCTGTTTCCAAATACAGTGGACCCTAAAGTTATGACCAGCCTGACATACCGATAGCTTGGATTAATTAGGTTAACAGAAGATTCATCTGCCTCTTGTTATCTATAGCGTGTACCCAGGTAAATATCCAGATTTCAGCTGTATTGACTTAGTTACAACCAACCCTCGTGAACCAATCGAGTTCATAAGTCAAGGGTCCACTGTAATACCAGCCAATGAGAGAACTATTCGTCCCTTACTAATAGAGGTCTGATAGAGAGCTAACAGTCAAAAGAAATCTGTAGCTACAAGGAAGACTGTTTCTTGAAATGTCTTATAGGCATAAGTTCCATTGAAGCAATAAGAAAATTACTGGGTTTCTACATTAGAGTGATATAAATATTCTGACGTAAAATATGAACATTATTGTTTAATTTTACTTAACTAATCTACTTTACAACAACTCGCAGCATGAAACTGCTCCTGTACCAAAAGAAATCTGTAGCTACAAGGAAGACTGTTTCTTGAAATGTCTTATAGGCATAAGTTCCATTGAAGCAATAAGAAAATTACTGGGTTTCTACATTAGAGTGATATAAATATTCTGACGTAAAATATGAACATTATTGTTTAATTTTACTTAACTAATCTACTTTACAACAACTCGCAGCATGAAACTGCTCCTGTACACGTAT
>NW_022900927.1:34759883-34762227 GCF_012274545.1 Fukomys damarensis
GCACCTCTTTATACATCCCATCTCTTTGCTAGCATTAGCTCCTTCAGGAACCAGAGAGGCTGCAGCAATACAGAACTCTGGGACTAAAGTCAAATCTAAGGCCAGCTCTATCACACCTGATGTAATGGTAACCCTAAATATTACACAGAGATATAGGAGCTCCAGATATTGGGAAATAGGTAAATATTGCTGTAGGAATGACAAAGAACCAGATAAGCTACATATATATGAAGTAATAAATCCCTCTGCAGTCTCTCACTAGAAATGGTATTCAGTATAAAGTGAATTCAGTATTATTGACCTCTAAGGTCTAAACGTTGTCTTCTTAGAACAAAAGTATCAACTATGTTGACCTTGACTTCTTGACTGTTTCAGAGGACGTAGCAGGAAAAAGATCATAGACAAATTATAATATTGAAAACAATATTTTCTGTGGTTCAGAGCCCTGAGAGCACTCTGAATGTCATAATAATTCTATAACATCTATCAAACCTCAGAGGGAATTATCCTGGGATTTGAGAAAGGGAGAAATGCTTTAGTTACTGACAACCCCAGGAAGTCACCTTTTTTTTTCCTCTGTTTTTTTCTTGCAAATAACATTAGACAAACCACACTAATACCTTTTAAGCTGATAAAACTCAGAATGTAAAAAAAAATTTTAACTGCATATCAAAAGATGAGATTATTCTTGTTAAATTTTTTAAAAGGGTAACCAAGTGGCATTTTACTAGAGTTCAGAAAAAAGCCTGGATACATGAAGTCTATTTGTTTTTAAGCTTAATTTAAAGATTTTAGAGCATGTCTTTGAGAACTAAATCCAAAATAAATTCAGCAGAAAGGAGGATTATAGTCTAAATATATAGATGTTTGGAATGAAGCTTTTTCCCCCTCTCAAAAGTAATATGAACATGAAAGAAGATTGACTGGTAAATAGATGTGGATTTTACTCTGCTTTTAAAACTATCTGTGTAATATTTTCATTTTCTCTTAAAGTGTGTATATGTATGAATTCAATAAAAACTAATTGTATTAGCTTTTCATCATTAGACATTTATGAGGAGAAGGGAGTTTACCTGGCTTACATTTTGGAGGCTTACAGTCCACAACCAGGTTGGACCAAGGTGAAGGTGGGGATTGTGGCACATTATGGCAGGGACATCTGTGTGTATTTGTAGGAGAATTTACACTGCCAAATAGTGAGCCACAGAAACACTGAGCTCCCACAACTTCTTCCAAGGGCATTCCTCCAGTGACCTATAGATCTCTCACTAGGCACCACCTCCAAATGTCTTATGATCTCTCAATAGTACCCCCTGGAAAACCAAGCCTTTCGTCACAGTGAACTCTTGGGGACCAAAACTCATTTTCAAATCATAGCACTAATCCATAATGAAATGAATTCAAAGTTTAAAGAATTTAGGTGACTTTTTCCCTCTGTTAGAAAGTCATAGTGACCCAATTCCCACTGCAACCTTTCATTCTGAGACAAGAGAACATAAACTAACAAACTAACTAATGGGAGCAACATCATATATTTTGAACTTTTCCTTTTGGGATAGACTGTGAAACGGATTGGGACATACCACTCTGAAATTTTTCATTTGTTATTTTGAGCTGCAAAACATTGGAAAATGACAGGTGAGAGAAGGACTTTCTGCCCTCTTCCTTTCTACCTTAAATAAAGCATAACTTCTCAGAAGAAGAGTGGCCTTCTTGTGCCAGAAGAGGTGAACATTTTTATCACCAAAGATGGGGAATTAATACCAAGATAAGTCTGTACAAACAACTCTTCCTACAATAACCTTTATTTTGCATTAGTTTCCTCCATATATTTTGTAGCCACTTTCTTATAATTTAATACCTCTAGCCAACACTCCTTTTTAAAAATCTTTCCATTTATCCATTACGTACTACTCTTTTTAGAATTTTATGTAAGACCCAGGGTCTAAGTGCTTCCATGCAATTTTCTCTTCTTTCTACAAAGTTCCTTGTGCCACATAAAAATATTAATATCAAATAATATTATGTGCCCTTTTCCTGTTAAACTGTCTTTTATCATTTTTATTCACACAGGCTTTGGCTACAGAATGTAAGAAGTACAAAATGTCTTCCCTCTTCTAAAGCTATAAGAGATATACATGTGAGCTTCAAGTTATTCAGGAAAATTTTCAAATGGGAAAAGTGTTGATTCATGTTTCTGCCCTCATGACATTCTTACCTTAACAGATATTCTTAGCCTGTGACTAAAACTAAGATCAGTTAACTTTTAAAAAGTAGGTAGCATGGGCCAGGGGTTTAGCTCAGCAGTTTGGTGGCCTGCTTTGTAAGCACAAGGACCAGAGTT
>NW_022900927.1:34762989-34790421 GCF_012274545.1 Fukomys damarensis
TTACAGGTGAGTTAATTGAGCCCAAGAAAAATTAAATATTTAAGATTTTAAAATGTGGTATATATCTGCCATTAGAGCCCAAGTGTGGTTGTCTCCCTTCATTAACTAGATTTTAATCTATTTGAAGTGTGGGATATTTTTACATTTCAACATTAGAATGGTTCCTATGCTTGAGTAGTGGTTCAAAATATATATTGTTACTTTTCTTTGGGATGGATTAGATTTGATTTTGTTTACATAGCAAATTAGCCTATCTTTTTAGATTCCTAATTTAGAAAACATTTATCCTTTCTTGAGCATCCCATAACTTCAATTATTTGATTGTATGATTGCTTATATAGAAAAACCAAAAAAAAAGAAACCACCACCAAAACAATCTCCTGAAACTCATAAGCAAGTATAGCATTATAAAATACAAAGTTAATATACAAGTCTATTATTTTCTTATATAACAATGAACAGTGAAATTTTAAATTAAAAAAATTATATTAGCAACTTCCAAAATAAAATACTTAGGTATAAATCTAACAATATACAAGAGCTACATAAGAAAAGCTACAAATTTCTGATTAAAGAAAAAATTTAAAACAATAGATGGAAAAATGTTTCATATTCATGGACAGAAAGACTCAATATTGTTGAGATGTCAATTCTCTTTAACTTGATCTATAGCTTCAATGAAATCTAAATCAAAATGCTAACAAGTTATTTTTTTAGGCAACAATAAACTGATCTAAAATTTATATAGAGAGGCAAAAGACCCAGAATAGCCAGCATAATATTGAAGAAGAACCAAGTTTGAGGATTGACTTTTCCTGATTCCAAAACTTATTACAAAGACACACTAATCAAGACAATGTGATATTAGTGAAAGAATAGAAAAATAAATCAATTAAACAGAGTAGAAAGGTCATAAATAAATCTATATAAATATAGTTCATTATCTTTCACAAAAGAATAGAGACAGTATAGCAGAGAAAAGAGTATAGAAACAACTGGACATCCTCTTGGAAAAGATAAATGAAAATCGACACAGACTTTACATATTTCATACACAAAAACACTTAAAATGGATCACCAACTTAAATGCAAAAGGGGAAACTATAAAACTCTTAGAAAATAACACAGGTAAAAATCTAGATGACCTTGGGTTTGGCAATGACTTTTTAGATATGACCTCAAAGGCATGACCCTGACAGAAAGGACCAATAAGATGGACTTCATTAAATTTAAAATTTTATACTCTGCAAGACACTGTCAAAAAAAGCAATAACAAGCTGGATACTGGGAGAAAATATTTGCAAAGTATATATCTGACAATGGGTTATTACTTAGAATACACAAACAACTCAAAATTTAACAATAAGAGAAGAAATAATCCAATTAAAAATTGAGTCAGACTTTAAAAACACTTCAGTAAGATACCACAATGTATCTGTTCCAATGGCCAAAAGCCAGAACACAGACATCAAATGCTGGTGAAGGTGTGGATCAACAGGAACTCTCATTCATTGCTAGTGGGAATGCAAAATGGTGCAAATGCTTCGGAAGGCAGTTTGGTTGTTTCTTAGAAAACTAAACATATACTTACCCTATGATCCAAGAATTATGTTTCTTGGATTTACTGAAAAGAGTGGACAATTTATGTCTAGAAACAAAAAATCTCACAGGGGTGTTCATAGTATAATTGCCCATACTTGGAATTAACTAAGATGCCCTCCAGAAGATAAGTAAACTGTGGTATTTCTAGACAAAGGGATATATTTAAAACTAAAGGAAGATCTATCTAGCCATGAAAAGACAAGGAGAAATCTTAATGCATATTACTGAATGAAAGAAGCTTATCTGAAAAGACTTTTGTTTTAGACCATTTTGTTCTGCTGTAACAGAATGCCTGAGAAACATAATTTTAAAAGAATAGATTTATGTTTTGCAATTCTGGAGACTGAAAAGTCCGATGTCAAAGGCCACATCTGGTAAGGGCCTTTTTCTGCGTCATAGCATGTTAGAAGACATCACATAATGAAAGCGAGCAGGACATCAAATTCCAGCGTTAAGCTTTTTTATGATCGTCATTAATCCATTTCTTAAGGATAGAGTCCTTATGTACTAAACATCTCCAACTAAGCTGCACCTCCTAACATTGTTGTCCTGGGGCCAAAGTTGCCAACACATGAATTTTAGAGAACGCATTTAAACTGCAGCATTCCATCCACAGTTCCCAAAATTTGTGTTCTTTTCACATGTAAAATATACCCCCTTTCATCCCAATAACTGCAAAGCCTTAACCAATTCCACCACCAGTTCTAAAGTTAAAAATCTAGAGTTTCATCTAAATCAGATGTGAGTGACAGTTCATCCTAAGGCAAAGCTATTCCTGCTGAAAGGCTATGAAATTAAATGGATTATCTACTTCCAAAATAGGATGATGGGCCAGGCATAGGGCATATATTCCCACTCCAAATAGAACCAATAGACAAGAAGAAAAGAGTAACTGATCTTAAGTAAATCCAAAACCCATTATTTGTTAAAAATAGTATTAAATCTTAAGATGCCAGAATAATCTCTTTTAACTCTATGTCCTACACCAGGGCATAGTGGGACAGGGCTTGGACCCCCAAGGCCAATGACTTTGTAGGATTCAGTCCAGCCAGAGGCTTGCACAGGTGGAAGTTTGTGCCTACAGCTCTCCTCTGGCTACAAGTGAATGTCAGTGCTCCTATAGTTCTATTTGGGGGCTTGTCCCACTCCTATGGCTCTAATAGGCATTGTGCTAGCCAAGAATCTCAATACTATAGGCTGCTGGACTTTGCCCTAATGGGGTTTTCTCATACCCTGCAATACACTTGCCTGGGGTCCAAGTCTGTCTCATGCATCCTTTGAAATCTAGGTGAGAGGCAAGTGCAACCCCATAGCTCATGCAATATGTACACCTACATAGTCAGCACCAAGGACATCACCAAAACTCACCATTCATATCCTTCCAAGTGATGGACACAAGTCCGCTGGGCCTGTTTCATCCATGTCTGAGGCTGGCTTAACAGCACTGCACTGGAATACGGAGAGCAAAGTCCCAAGGCAGTCCTGAACAGCAAACCCTGCGGTCTCACAGGCTCTTTTACGGAAAACTTGCCCTCAAGGATTTCTGGAATGCCTTCAAGATCATTCTCCCATTGCTCATTTGTCTCTCACGTATTCACTTGCTCTTTTGTCATTATGAAACAGCAGAAAGGCATCAGAAGATGGGCCATAGCAATCTGCAATAGAGAAAATCAAGGCACAAAATATATTTAACTAAAATAATACTTATAGCAATATTTAACAGTAATAGCTTAGTTAAAAGGCTAAACCAGAAAACTTTGTATAGGAAGTCTGTGCTTAGAGTGCCTGACAATTAATGGATTAAATATATGTTGATTGCATAACTTAGACTACATTCTCACTGCCAATACCACACATTCACAATTGTTTCAAGATATTGATGCCATTTTAATCTTGTAACTTCCTGGTTCTCAATCATAAAGTCTTTACTAGATTTTGGTTCAACCTAACTGATATCCTTTCTACTACTGATGCTTTTCCAGATAAAGCAATATACATTCACATTGTACATGCAGATGGAGACTGCATTTACATATTCTGGTGACATGTTCTTATAATTATAAAAGACATACACATAGTAAAAATATTTTATAATTGAAAGGTTAATTCTTTTAACAGCCTCAAAGCTTCTCCTCTATTATATATCAAGGCAGGGAACTTATTACAGAAAATGAAGGGCTGGGGATTTAGCTCAGTGTTTCTGCCCCCTGCCTTGCAAGCATAAGGACCCAAGTTTGATCCCCGGTACCAAAAAAAAAAAGAAGAAAAGAAAAGGTATGTGGAGTAATAGCCTTACTGAGAATGTTATAAGAAGGAAATGCAGACAGAATGCAAGAAGTAAATAAGATAACTGGATATACTTGTTTTATTACCTTTAAAAATAATACATGTAGCCAGGCATGGTGGCGCACACCTGTAATCCCAGCACTCAGGAGGCTGAGGCAGGAGGATCACTGTGAGTTCGAGACCAGCCTGGGCTACATAGTGAGTTCCAGATCAGTCTCAACTACATAGTGAGACCCTGTCTCAAAAAAACAAATACATACAAGCATGTTACTCTTTTTTATTAGGATAGTGGGATAGGCGAAGAGGAATATTTTACTCTACATAACTTTCTATATATCATCTCTCCAGGAGGTGCAATAAAATTCCTAAAATTCTCAGCAGCAAAACGTGGGTGTTACAGCAAGGACTACATAGTCAAACAGCTGTGGACTTAAATCTTTATGCCATTTTGTAGCTATAAAATATTGAATCAATTTACTTAGCCTTCCTTATATTTTTTACTTTCCTTTCTCCCCTGTTCCCTCCATACTTAAATCCCCTTCCTATCTCAGTTTATCAATCTGTAAATGGGGCATAACTATTATGTTGACAGTGTGGTTAAACAAGTGAAATGAGATGATACGCACAAGTGCTTATAGTCCAGTGCCTGGTAGAAGACAGATATTCAATAAAAGGGTGAGTTAGAATACAAGCTACACTGCTGTTATAGTGAGTTAAATAGTAGTTTATTTCTCTCAGTGGTCCAACATTGATGAGTGGGCTTTACTGGTGACATCATCTTGAGACCATTGTCATTCTTCAGATCAAGGAACCTGCTAGCTTTAGCTGTTACTAACCAGGGGAAAAAAGGAAAGATGGAGTCCTAAGCATGCAGCGTTATCCTTAAGGAAAAGATGCTTAACCTGTTCACATTGTTTCCACTCATACCCCATCAACAAAACTTAATCTTCTGTAGGCCACCTCTCCCTGCAAGAGATTCTGAACAATGAAGTTGAGCAACCATGTGACTAGCCAAAGTTCAGGTGTTCTCTTACTAAATGGAAGAAAGATTACCAGTCTCTACCATAGTAACTATGTTTATTGCAGCAAACAAATCGCAAAAGATGTTCTAACAAAACTGTCAGGAGAAGGGAAGTAGACCACGAAGTACCTGAGTGTCTTGACGGATGATTCAGTGGTGAGCATCTTCAGAGCCAACAGTATTCAAAAATACGTGCATTTAAGACCCAGCCATCCCTCTGCTGGGTATCTTTCCAAGAGAACTAAAAGAATCATATCACAGAGAAGTATGTGCACCCATGTTTATAGCAGCACAGTTTGTAATAGCTAAATCTTGGAAACAGCCCATTTGCCCATCCGTTGGAAACTGGATAAAGAAGTTGTGGTTTTTCTATAAAATGGAATATTACTCAGCCATAAAGAGCGAGAGAATAGATTCATTCATAGGAAAATGGATACATATTGAAGATATACTCCTAAGTGAAATAAATAAGTCACACATGTGTAAATACCAAATAGTTTCCCTGGTGTGAATAATCTGCAACAATGCATAAGATTCTAATAAGATTACATTGGACATTTAGAAATGGGAAGAAAGGAGCTAAAGGTGCAGGGAAGGAGTGATGGGTAGGGGAAGAACAAAAAGGGAAAAGAAAAAAATGTGAGAGAATGAAAAGATGAAAATAAAGTGTTTGTAGATGGGGAGGGGAGGAGGGGGTGAAGGGAGGGCAGAGGTAAGGGGAAAAAATGAGAATCAAGACTTGTCATGTAGAGGTACAAGATCCCAACAATGAATGTAACTGTACTGTATCCCTAAAATGTACCAATAAACTCAATAAAATTAATAAAAAAAAACCTTTATTATTTGTGGATCTTGATATCTTCAATCACTCATGCTTGGTTCCTGAGCTACATGTGAACAATACAGAAAGACAGCAGCAGATGGTTGGGTTTGATAATAGTTATTATGTTGTGTTGACCATGATTTAAGGGGAGTCCTAGGATCTCAGCCTTCTCTTCAGGCCTTTCACATTGCAACCTGTACTGGCTCCTGATGAAATCTTTATTCAGTCCTGAACATCTGTGTACTTGACTAGTGTCATGGTCTCTTCCACAGGTCTTCTAGTGCCCTCCATTAGGAAGCTGTGCCTTTGTCTCTTTATAGTCTCAGCTGTTAGCTAGTTAACTACAAAATAAATCCCAGGAACTAAAACTACGATGTTGCTCACCACCCACCTTGTTTTGCTATTCCCTGCTTTTGCACTTATACTTCCTATTAGATAAAACTAACTTGGATATTAATGTGATCTAGAAGCCAACTTATTATGCCTTTTGGATTTGATTTCAGCTGCCAAATCCACTAAACCCAATACTGGTTTCTTTCCTCTGCTAGTCTCTGTCGCTAAGGTCTCCGCATGCCTTTCAGTTATAACTACTTGGATAATGACTAGAGTATAGAGGATGCTTCAGGAAAGAAGGCCAGGGGCTCTGTAAAGGAAGAGTGGCAGTTCCTTGGGAACCTGCTGGACTAAACTTGGATTGACACTAAGTTCCATGACTGAAGGAATTCTATCTGTCTTATTAATCAAATATTTCCAGGGCCTAGCATAGCTTTAACAGGTAGGAAGAGGCTATACTTGCTGATTGTTTGAGGGAGGCACTAAGCAGAAATGTAAGTACAAACAAAGGAAAAATCTGACTATAAAAACTAAGACTATAAAATATACCAAATTTTCCCTATTTGTCAATTTCTCAAAAAAAAGAAAGCTGCCCTTACCACCAAGTCTTGCCATATACCTAGGCTAAGCAGTGGCATCAGTTACATAATTTATGGAGCCATGTATAAAGTGAAAATATAAAAATTTTGTGAAAAAATTAAGAATTTTGTAGTGATATTACAATATTAAATGGAGTGTGCAGAGCCCTCTGAGCCTAGGACCCTAAGCAACTGCTTAAGTTACATGCCCGTTGTATCGGTTACTTTCTTATCACTGGGAGAAAACACCTGACACCTACAACTAAAAGGAGGAGTTATTTTGGCTCACAGTTTCAGAGGTTCAATCCGTGGTTGGCCTACTCTAAGACAGAAACAGGATGGTGGAGGGACCAGGGAGAGGAAAGCTGTTGACATCATGGTGAAGAGGAAGCAGAGAGAGGAGAGAGGAGCCTGGGATGAGCTTGGGACAAGAATATACCCTTCCAAATTATGCCCCCAGTGACCCACACCTTTTGACCAGGCTGCAGCCACAGATATGAGACTTTGGGAGACATTTTAAATCTAAACCATAATACTCATGATATCCAACCACCTCTTTACATAAATGAACCTGCTTCTCAGATAGAGCTGACTGAGAAAGATCAATTAGGTCTTCTGTGTAGAATTGGACCTAAGAGATAGAAAATTAGCCAGTTAAATGGAGATGGGAATGTTGATGTGGCCTTAGAGTTGGTGGCCATTTTCAACCATGTGAACGCAGTTCCAATAGCAGAAAGAAAGAAAAAAAAAAAACCAGCTTGAGGAAAGTTGTAGAATGTAGCAGCATAAGGTGAAATAATCAAGAAACCATGTGACCATAGAGACAGTAGCTATCTGATGAAGTCTTGGGAGGCCTGATTGTATTGTCCATTTTCCTGTTCTCTTGAGGCCCAGCTGTTTTTATAGTAATCCCTAGTGCCCTTCTAATCAGCTCATTACTTGAACTAATTGGAGTAATGGTTGTGGTGGGGGTTTGTTTTGCTTTGTTTTCTACTTTCTGCCTGAATATCCCTGACAGCCAAGAAGATGTAGTAAGTCAATAGTGTCGCATCCCAGTGAATTGAGTTAGAATTTCTTAATCTGCTGTGCCTATGACAGAAACCCTAGTAAGGCTGAGCCTACAGGTGGCAGTTAAATGATGCAGGTAGAGGAGAAAAATGGCCAGTAGAAATCCTTTAGCTGTTTGGACTAATAGCTAAAGCTGATTAGTTAATGGAAGAAGGGATGCAGTAGAAAATCATTTTTGAAAAGATATGTTTTAAGTATTTCATTAATTTAGAAACACCTAAATTGATATTTGTGCAAGAAATTTTATAATATAGGGCCAAGTCCTATATTTTTCAATAGTACATTTAATAGCGTCTAGAAAAATTGTGTATTCCTCCATTCATACATCACAATTAACTATCACACTGATTTCCACAGTAGTTGTGGGCTTGGGATGTAGCTCAGTAGCACAGTGCCTCCCTGGCAAGTGTGAGGCCCTGAGTTTGATTCCTGATACCAAAACAAACAAACAAACAAGAAAAATAAAATAAAGTACTACTTCACATTTCCACAAACAATTTAGAAGGGTTCACTTTTTCCTATAGCCATGCCAGAATTTGTTGTTTTTTGAGTTCTTGATGATAGCCATTCTTTCTGAAGTAAGATGGAGTCAGTGTTGTTTTAATTTGCATTTTGCATTTCTCTAATGGCGAATGATGCTGAACATTTCTTTGTATACTTACTGGTCATTTATACTTCTTCTGAGAAGTGTGTATTCATTTCAATTGTCCATTTTTTTCTTGGATTTTTATTCTGGGGAGTTGTATCCTTTAATAGTCAGTCTCCTCCCTGTCACCCAGCCTGTGAAATGGTCTGTTTATTCTTTTTTTCTCTTCCTGTGTGTGTGTGTGTGTGTTTACATGTGTGCGTCTTGCTAGAGATCAAACCCAGAGCCTCACAGATGCTAGACAAACTTTTTACTACTAAACTATACCCCTAGTCCTACTGGTTCATTCTTTATCACTCTAGTTTTGTCTTTTCTAGACTTTTGTGTAAATGGAATCATACAGCATATAATGTTTTATACTATATTTTTTTCACTTAGCATAATGCTTTTGAGAGTTACTGATGCTGTTGCATGAACTGGTAAATTATTCTTTTTATTACTAAGTATTATTTCAGTCTATGAATTTAGAATAATTCTTTGACATACTGTATTCACGTGTTGATGAACACTTGGATCCTTCTCAGTTTAGAGCTACTATGAATGAAGCTTCTAAGGATACTTATGAGTAAATCCTTGTGTGGACCTAAATGTTTATATTCTTAAAAGTAAAATGAGTAGGTTGTATGATAGATTTTGTTTCTTTTAAGATGTCAAAATATTTTTCAAAATTAATTGCAAATTTCAAAATTAATTTTATTTTTGTTGTTCTACTGAAAGTGTGGTGATATCTTACATCATTTTAATCTGCATTTCCTGAATGACTAACATTATACATCTTTCCATATATTATATATCTTCATCTATTCTGTGTCTTCTTTCTGGGACTAGCTATAGCTAGCTAGCTTTGTTTCTTTTCTATAATAAACTTTTCATTTAAAGCTTCTGCAAGAAAATTCATGATGCTGCCTCAGTTCTGATTTCCATTATCACTGAAGCAAGGACCTAAGCCAGCAAGGGACCACATGCTGGAAACCAAAATAAGGCTGCTCTACCCATGCTGCATGGACTCCCAAATTTAATCAGCCATGCATGCTACTGGAGAGAGCACTTGCATGAGTGCTTAGGCATGGGTGGCAGCCCTATAGTTAGTTTCCCAATGCATCTTTCCTTCCCCCGGCCCCTACCTTGGATATCCTGGAATGTCAGGACTAATTTAATATATGGGATCTGATCAATCCTGTGATTGTGCCTTCTGGGAATTAAAATTAATCAGGAATTGCATAATGTTGGTTTGTAGGGGTACTGGTTCTTTCTCTCAAATCCCTGAGTTGGGATCAGATCTTCCTTTGGTGGATGTGGTGGGTGTGGTGTGTTCAAGCCTCTTGGACTTTCTTGTGTTTCTGCTGCTGGCCTTGGACCACCAGCAACTGCTGTGTACAATCTGCCCCAATTATTCTCTTTTCCCTCCTTTCTCTTTCTTTTCTCTCCCACTTTGGATGAGCCTTGTGGCTTTTTAGAGAAACCAAAATATTTGAGTAAATATCATGATTTACTTAAGGAAAAGAAAAGGAACTATTTCTATCTTGAACACCTAAAGAAAATTTTGGTTATTGTATCTGAAAGTGCACTCTGATTTATTGTAATTTTAATCTGTTTTGTTGTTAGTGGTGGGTTTTTTTTTTTGTTTTTTGTTTGTTTGTTTGTTTGTTTGTTTTTGAGACAGGGTCTCACTGTGAAGTTGAGACTCACCTGGAACTCACTATGTAGCCCAGACTGGTCTCAAACTCACAGCGATCCTCCTGCCTCAGCCTCCGGAGTGCTAGGATTTCAGGCATGCGCCACCACACCTGGCTTTTAATCTGTTTTATATATGCTTTTTTTGGTTATTCTGGTGCTTAATCTGTGTTTATTACAATTAGTTTGATAAAGATTTTTCCAGAAGTACATTATGGCTGGCAACAACTGAAAATTTTATTAAAAACTCACCATAGGGGAATTTTTCCCAAAGTTTCTAAAAGTAACTTTAGTGAGGTATTTGTAGCTGCTTCAATTTTCTAACTCATCCTATGCTTTTTTCCTTCTTTCTTTCCTTTCTTCCTTCCTTCCTTCTTTTCTTTCTCTTTCCATGTACACATAACTATTCACTATGATTATAAGGTTAAGATAGAAACTTTTGGCTGTTTTTTCTCCTGTTGTTTTAATTGGAAACAGCAGATATTCAAGGATTAACCAAATCGCTTAGGACTAAAGGAAGATAGGCAGGGAATTTTCCCCTAGTAAGCCACTGGGGGCTATAGGTCTGTTGGACAAATCTCCCCATGGCTGAAAAAAGCCACTGCCCAAATCAGTTTGTTTCAGTTATTTCCATGACTGGTGAACCCTCCAGCTTTCCCCACAGACCTATGATACCACTTCCCCAACACCTACAACACTTCCCATTTCCACCCATTACTTTCACCGCGGAAAAGAAAATGCTTTTTAGAAAAGGATCAACAGCTCCAATAGGGTGAATCTTGCAGATGTGAATGCCAGAAACGTCAGAGTTTTGCGGTCTTGAACAGTGAGATGAGTTGGCACAAGACAAAGTCAAAAGACTGTATGCCCAGATTCTCCTTTGGGAAATTTTGCTATTTAAAAAAATACTGTGCTTGCTTTTGGTTTCCTTAAAATCTAAAATGGGCAACTGGATCTCCACATCATCTGAGAGTGCAGAGACATGTCTTGGCTGACTGAGCAACTTATAGCTATAAACCTGTGACTAACAAAAAGGTGATTTTCTTTTGAAATACTGCATAGTTTTTTGTAAGGACACTGCTCCATATTTTGGCAGGGATATCTCCTGTGCCTTTTAACACCATTGAGCTTAAAATAACATATTATGGCCACTAAATTTGGTAAATTCACTTTTGGATTCTATGGCTTAAGTTAATATTTTGTATTTAACATGTTCAGTTTAATATTTTTTGTAAACAACTTTAAAATAATTCTTAACCTATGATTGTAGGGTTAACTTTCCCTTCTGCTGCTGTCTACTTATTCTGAGATAATTTGGGAATACAAGTTTACTTCAAAGTCTGTTATTTTAGCCAATTCTAATTGAAAGATAACATCTGTGTGTTAACTGTTGCTCATTTGTGACTAAAAAAGGGAGGGGCATTTAAAATGCCAAGTAGCTATAAAGATTATCTGAGATTTATAAATAAACATGTTAAAGTTAGCCAAATAAATTCTTTAATTGGTTTCATTTTGCCATAAATATAATTTGAGTTTCTTTTTATAAATTAGCAATTTTTTTGTTCTATTATTCTGTCTCATATTTGGAATTCTAACACAAAATCTATATAAATCTGGTTTGTGTCTATGTTCCAAGTGTAGCAATTTGACTTTGAGATTTTTCTTTGACAAAAACATCTTTAAATGATGACTAGGCTCTGATATCTGTTGTTAGTAATTTAAAAATAACTCTTAAAAGTAAATTCAGTAGATATAAATGAGATAAATGTTTCTAAACATCTATAATAAAACATCTGGGTTAAAAACTAAATATAAGGTGTCGTCTTAAAGTTTATGAAAAGATAATATATTTGGGTCTATTAAATGTATGTTCATAAATTATTGATGCATAAAAAGAAGGTTTCAGATTGTTTTCTTCCTGGGTCTTCATGAAATATAAGATTATTAAGAATTTTTTCTTCAGTATTATGAAAATGAGAATGTCTATGAGTCATTAGAGACCCATGGGCTGCAGCCCAACTATATCAGGAAGATTTAAGTAATAATCTAAAGGTTAAACTAAGGATAACCCAACAACAATAGTAAAAATGAGAAAACACTTAAGCAAGATACAGGGACAGACTTCCAGTTCACCAATGGCAAATAGTGGGGCAAATGAGGATGAAAAGTCTAATAGTGAATCATCGGGACACCCTGAACTCAAAGTACAGGAAGTAACAAAACTGATCAATCAGGCTCTAGAGAAATACAAAACAGAAGTAATTTTCCAGATAATCATAGAGATGATGAGCAAAATGAAAGTTATAATTCGTGACTCTAGAACAGAAACTGAGAGGAAAATAGATGAGCTCAGGACCATGATAGAAGCCATGAATGCCCAGCATAAGAAATAATTGGAAACAATAAGTGCCCAATAAAGAAAGAAATGGAATCCATAGGACAGATTCAAACAGATATCCAGGAGATTAAAAACTCCATTGAGAATGTTCACAAAATAATAAAAGAGTCCAAAGATAGAATCTCAGATATAGGAGATAAAATTGCAGTCAGTGACAGTGAAAAGAGAGGTCCCTTAAAAACAGTAGGTGATAATGAGAAATTGATACAACAACTCTTAGACCATACTAAGAAGAATAACATAAAATCTTATAGGAATTCAAGAAGTAGTAGGAGAAAATGTAAATGACTTAAAAAAGCTGTTTACAGAATTAATGACAGAAAACTTCCCAAACAGAGGGGAAGAATTTGACATACAAATAAGTGAGGCATATAGGACTCCAACTAGCCGTGATAAAAAAAAATCCACACCTAGACATATAATAATCAAGATCCCAGAAACCCAACAGAAGAACAAAATACTACAAGCAGTAAGAGACAAGAAACAAATTACATGCAAAGGGAAGCCTATCAGAATCACAGCAGATTTTTCAATACAAACCCTTAGGTTAAGGAGAGCCTGGAATGAGATATTTCAAGTACTAAAAGAAAACAACCTCCAACCTAGACTGATGTATCCTGCAAAACTTTCTTTTAAAATGGATGGGGAAATAAGATATTTCCATGATAAAGAACACCTGAGAAACTTTATGAATACCAAACCAGCACTACAATGAATTCTAAACAATATCCTTGAAAAAGACAATGAAGGTAACAACACAATGAGGCCCAACAGAGCAAATCAAGTAGGCAAGCCAAGAAACTAAAAGGAGAAGGTGAAAAAAAACCCATGTTAATAATAAATTAGTACATGTCGGTTATAATCATCAATATTAACATCCTCAATTCACCAATCAAGAGAAATAGACCAGCAGAATGGATTAAGAAGCAAGATCCAATAATATGTTGCATACAAGACACACCTAGTGCAAAAAGAAGCCCATAGACTGAAAGTGAAAGGACAGAAAACTTCTACGTGTAACAGGAGCCCCTCCACAAAAAAAACAGGGGTAGCAATCTTATTCACAGACAAAGTAAGTTTCAAACTTAAACTGATTGAAAGAGACAAAGAAGTTCACTACATCCTTGTTTGTGAAGGGAACAATTCAAGAGGAAGAGATAACAAATAATTTATTTTTAATTTATTGAGTATGTCAGAAAGTATATATGCTTTATTTTCCTCTTTTCTTCTTTTTTTTCCTTTTTCTTTTTCTTCCTCTGATGCTGGGGATTAAACTCAGCACATTGTTCTGGCTAGGCAGGTGCAGCACTATTGAGCTAAATCTCTGGCTTTACATTTCATATTTTTTAAATTTATCAATACATTAATCCTTTTCTCTATATGTTGGTCTACCAAATTGATGAGTTATTTTGGTTCTCATTTTCTTTGCTTTTTTATTTGATAATTTATGAAATCTGTATATATGAGTAATATGAAAAGTATTAAGGTCCATCTGTCATTTTCCTCTTTCATCTCTGCTTTCTACAAACTTCCTTTTCTGTCACTACAGCTTATTTGGTTGGAAATTTGTTAAGATAAATGTTGTTATGTTATCAATATATCTTTGTACCTATTTTCTACTGATGATGAACATTAATTTTTAAGTAAATTTTATTATAACTATACTTATTCATTAATATCATTTAGTATCTGGTACATATTACAAATTCTCCAACTCCCTCAAAGATGATATTTGTTTTTTCTCAAATTATACAAATCACCAACATTCCACACATCACTGCACTGTTTTATTATAACTAAGTATATATTGTATTGTAGAAAATATGCATTGTGTATATGTGGGGGGTATGTTTTTACATATATGTGTGCACTATTAAATGAGAAACATGGTCATGAATGTGGTGGGATTGTGCACATTTGACATATTGATAGTTTCTCTAGCAACCTTATGATTTCTTTAAATTACATACTTGACTTAATTCATAGTCATTCATTTTTGAAGAATATTACATATCTATTGGTGTTAAATTCTATCATCATGCTTATAAGAATATAATAAAAATAAGTATGGGATATAATAAAATAGAAACAAAAATCTGATCTTAAAAATGTGAATTTTTTTAGTTGCTTTTGGATTTCAAATATAAATATATTTTTTTCTTTGGGAAGCTTTGTTAGAAAATGTAACTGGTACAATCAACAAGTATATGATATTTATCAATTAATAAAACCAAGGAGTTTATAAATCATAAAATTTTGAGGACAGTTTCTCAACTATAATATGTAACTTTGTTATATTTATAATTACATTATTTCAAAAATATTAGAAAATGAGAAAGAACATAATGTTTGAAGATCATATCAAACTAATGTATTTTGATTAGTCTGTTATATAAATTCTTGTTTATTTCATATCCTTTTTGCTGTCATATATATGTATATTTGAAATTTTTATTTAGTACCTTCATTTCTTGTTATCATGTATCTTTGCAATCTTTAATTAAAAAAAACAAAAAAAGATTATTAACAATTAAAATTCTAATATATTATTCTATATACAAAATATGAAGGGTTTAAACTGTGTCTTGATTTTTATCTTTGTCTTATTTAGAAATTTGATTGAATTTTCTAAATTCTGAAGTTTTGTAAGAATTGTTTCAAAGTGTAAGTATGAAGAACGTTAACACAAAAAAGGCCAGTATATAGGAGATAGGAAACTATAAACAGGTTTTTGGTAGAGAGATATTTTTAATAAGAAAGGTTCTAGGAAAAGAAAATGCTTTAAGAAAAAAATTATTCAGGTCCGGGGATGTAGCTCAGTGCTTCTGCCCCCTGCCTCACAAGTGCAAGGTCCTGAGTCAATCCCCAGTACCAAAAAAAAAAAAAAAAGATTTTATATAATTTTTATATAATAAAATAAGATTTTTATCCTAAATGAATGCATTGTTCCAATATGGAAAGAAAGACAAAATAGAAATAAGGAAGTAAACAGTTGTAGAGTGCTAGACAAGTCACAAAACATTTATAAAGGACAAATGTAAAATACAATTTTTATATGTGATTTAAAAGGTTATTAGCTCTAATTTAAAAGGTTATTTAACGGACTCTCTAAAACCAATGGAGACTTTATTGATATGAAATAAAATCTATATTTCTATGTTTAAAGTGACAAACTTTTCTTAAAATATTGGTCTACTTTTAATAACATAAAGAATTGGCTCAAAAAAAGAAAAAATATTGTTTGTTAGACATTTAATTAACTTGAACAAACTGAGTCTTAACAGTCAGAGTTTGTTTAAGTGTCTGCTGCAATGTCTTAAGTTAACACACTATATAATTCTGTCTAAACCTGGTTATGGCTCTGATTAAATAAATTATTATCCTGTTATTACAATATGTTTGATAATCTACATATCTATACTCTATAGATATGTATTGATACCCTACTAGATATGTGTATAGTTCTGAGAACTAAATATGTCACATGGGTAAGCTTGCCTAAATATTTTGCAAAATTTGTAAAACTAAAGTACAAAACTTTGAAACAGGCAAGGTAACCAATAACTGCTCTCTTTTACACAATATACATTGCATCTGGACTTTAAGAATATAAAATGATCAATAAAACACTTGACATTTCTGTTTCATGTATTAGGTACCATCCAGATTAAAAAAGATCCAATCATTTGGACAGTATATCATTTGATCTACTTCTAAAAGTTTTGAATAAATAGCATTTTGTTATTGTATAAATGTTACACTTCGACATCATGTAATCAGCCTATTTGTGATCTACGTTATTCCTAAAATTGTGAGAAGAGCCAGGGATTTAGCTCAGTGGTTCTGCCTCCTGCCTCACAAGCACAAGGTCCCAAGTTTGATCCCAGTACAAAAAAAAAAAAAAAAAAAAAAAAAAAGAAAGAAAGAAATTATATACCTAAAATTGTGAGCAGTCTAAGACTGTAGTGTTCTTTGGTTTATGTCACTACAGTTAATCTCTATATTCTATTTCAAAGGTAAATTCTAAGTTAATATATATAGGACTTTCATTATGTAACTGGAATGATAGTTTTTACTGATCTATTTGCATACTAATTACATTTATGTTTCCCAAATATACAAACCTTCTATAATACAAAGCTTAGGAGAACAAGTTACCATATGGTTGTTTTCTAAACTAAAATTCTTTGCAATGATAGACTTTTGTAGGTTTCTGTTTGTATGTTGCTTATTACATCATGACTATCATCTTTAAGCAAAAGTGATAGGTGTATCTGGGCACTACATTTCAAGCAGAGCCACTTAATAATTTAAAGATTAGAAATTATGGGCCAGGGATTTAGCTCAGTGGTTCTGCCACCTGCTTTGAAAGGACAAGGTCTTGAGTTCAACCCCCAATACCAAAAAAAAAAAAAGATTAGGCATTTGTCACTAAAGGAATATATCATGTAACACTTAATATCATATAATTACATAAAAGTAAATTATTATTGATAAATTATATAAAATTATTGTATTCACAATAAAATAAAAGATCAAATATATTTTTAGAAAGATAAAAAAGTTTGATGGTACTGGTATAATTCTTTTAATCATAATAGTTACCTTAAAATTCTGTATACAGTACAAATTTTGTTGTTTCAATTGATACACTTATCTCAAAGTTTTTCATCATAATTTTTTAAATAAAAACATTTATCAGTACATGTGTGTAGTACATGCAAATTACATATATGTAAGTTTCTTTCTTTTTTAGTCCTCTTTCTCTTCCCTTCCACCTCCTTCCCTCCTCAAGTTTTCTTTCTCCATTTTTGTTCTTGTTGATATTAATCTTAGCTCATGAATGACACATAATTTTTACATTCATTGAGGCTATTATGTTTCTGTACATGACATATGTTTATTTTACTTATTTTCCCTCTTCCTTGGTCTCCTGGACCCCTTCCCATTTGCAAAAGGTCTATCCCCTTTTCTCCTTTTATCCATCCTTTATTGTGCTCTTTGCCTTAAAATGAGAGAAATTCTATGATATTTAAGCTCCTGTGTCTGATTGAATTCACTCGACATTATATTTTCTAAGTGCATCTATTTTCCTACTCTAAGGCGGGGTGGCATGGCAGAGGGGCATATGACAGAGGAGAAACAGTCCATGGTTGTAGCAGTCAGAAAGCAGAAAGCATCAGGTAGCAAATAGTAGTGATCCTGACTTTCCCTTTTATCCCATCCAGACTACTAGCTTTTTGGGTGGTGCCACCCACACCCAAGGAGAGGTTTCCATCTTCAGTAAATCCACCTGGCTACACCCACAATTATGCTAATTTGAATCATTGAACTAATTTAGTATAAACACACCCTTAATCCTCATATCACCTACCTTAGATATAAAGAGCTCCAAAAAGCCCCAGTCATGAGTCCATGAAGTTTAGGAGGGACATCTAGATACAAGCCATAATACCACTACTCAAGGAAAGTAGTAGTAAGAATCCCACTATTCAAGGGAAACCAAGGGGTTGAGTCCCTGACCTGTCCTGCCAGATGATATAACTGGTAAAGGAAAAAATATAAAGGAGGCTCAACTGACCTTAACAAGAAAAAAATAGGTTTATTTCTGACTGACATAGAGGCCATATACTCAATCTTAAACACCCAGTGGAAAAATACAACTAAATAATAAAATAATTAATAGTAATGCAAAACAGAAAAAAAGGAAAGGTAGAGTTCCTAGGGTCTTCAATAAAGAAAAGAAAAAAATAGCTAGATCATATCTTAAAAAGGGATCTAGATGATACATTAGTTGGTCTTAGTATTTAGGGAAAGGTAATAAGGGAAAAGAAAAAAAATATGAGAAAATGGAAATAAAGTGTTTGTAAACAGGGAAGGGAGGAGGGGGTTAAGGGAGGTCAGGGACAAGGGGAAAAAATGAGAACCAAGACCTGTCATGCAGAGGTACAAGATCCCAATAATGAATGTAACTGTACTGTATACCTAAAATGTACCAATAAACTCAATGAGGGGGAAGAGAAAAAGCAGATGACTCCTAGCAGTCTCCAAACACACCACATCTTTGCCATCTTAACCTGCCAAAAAAAAAAACCTTGGGGTGAAGTAGGCCAAGTCTTCTTGTGGCTTTCAGTGTTCAAGTACTCTTGGTTTAATATGACTTCCTGTGCTTCCAGCATGGAGAGAGAGAGAGAGAGAGAGAGAGAGAGAGAGAGAGAGAGAGAATAGACAAAACTCCTTGCTTATGTTAACAAATCTCATTCATTTTATTTACCAGATATGGCACTGTCCAACTTCTAATTCTGCCACAAAGCCAAAATTATCATAAGAGGTAAATGTTTTAAATCAATTCCACATATCAGGGTAGCCATGAACACTGCAACTAAAGATACAAAAGAGGACTTGCTGAAGAACCACTTCAGAAAGTGCTAAAGTATAATTTAAGTGAATGAGTATTTTGATGGAAGTTAATGGCAACATATCTCTTACTGTAACAAATTTTAAAAATGTAAGCATAATGGTATTTTTTGAATCACTTCTTGTAGTTGTGTCAGGAAGTTCCCTGATTTACTCTTCTATGACACATTTCAAGGTATTGTTATGTGGCTTTATATGCTAATAAGCTACATATAAAAAGAGGTAGACTTTTAGACAGATGCAATGTTGGACAGTAGTAAGACCACCTTACTAAATTTACTTGGTTTCTATTTCTTCTAGACCCACCATTTTACTACTTCTTGTCTTTGGCCTAGGCTTGTTTAATTTGTTTAAATGTGTCTCCTCTAGATTACCAACAGTTCCATGTAGAGATGATGATCATGTGTGGCTTTGAGTCTATATCCACAGTTGTTATCAAAGATTGAAGCCTGCCATTTGGGCCCAAGATCAGGAATCAAAGAATCTCCATCCCTCTGATAGGCAAGGTCAGTTAGTCTTAACACAGTCCTGAAGCAGCTCCAAAAATGGACCTTCACCTTTTAGCTCCTTTTAGGGTTAAGGAAGATGCTACTCCTGGTTGGGTGGAGGGTGGTAAGACAGGAGGAGAATGGCAGGATGCTGAAGTAGCAGCCTGAGAGAAAACAAGCAGGCAGCCCCAATTTAGGAGCAGTAACAGGCTATCAATTAAGTGAGCAAGCCATTGTAGCCCTGGAAATAAGAAAGGGCTACGTGGGCAAATTGGATGAGACCAATATACTCAAAGATGGTGTTGGATCTGAATAAAAACTGACCCTAAATTTCATTATACTGTATTTCCCTAATAAAATTTTCACCCAAAGAGGTGACATAACATACTTTTAAGCACATTTTGACTCTGTGAAAACTCATACCTTCAAAATAAATAAACTCTACCTGTCTGCAGATCTCTATCCCCTTTGGAAAAAAATCTATGAATAATTCATTCATTACACTCCTTTGGGACCCCATAAAGGTGAAACCCATTTTGGTTAGAGCTGGCTTTCTGTCTGTTGAGAAGCTAACTTCTCTTGTCTCTTCATGGGCTCTCTATGGGATAGTCAGCTTTGTTTCTTCTCTCTAATAAACATTCTAATTAAAGCTTTGCCTGTAAATTTATCATGTTGCTTCAGTCTTAATTTCCATGATAAATGAAGCAAGGACCCATACTAGCTAATGACAGTTGGAGTTCTTTATTTATTGCTTATTGTGGATGTGTCTTTTATTAAGTATAAATGTTACCAATGTTTTCTTTCAGTTCATGGCTTGGCTTTTCATTTTCTTTCAAAGATCCAAATTTTTCACTTTGAAGAAGTGCAATGTATTGATTTCTTTCTGTTATAGTTTGTATTTTTTTTGTGCTCTTACTATAAAATTTTAGCTTACCTGAAAGAGTCAAAAATTGTCTCCTAGGTTTTCATCTAGGTATTTTATAGCTTTCACTCTTATATTAGGTATCTGATCCATTTAGAGTTAATTTTTATCTAATTCTTGTGAAACAACACCCGGATTTTTGGATTTATGCTTATTTGGTTATACAATATTCAATTTACATTACTGTAAGTACAACAGCTTATAGAAGCACAACTGCATCTTATTATGTGTAGTACCACTAGAGTAAGAGATCAGACACACAAAGTTTACTAGAGAATAACTTCTATAACCTTGAATCTTCTGCATGTGGACCTCATTGTATAAGTCTGATGAAGGACCAGAGTTTGGTTAACCTGGTATACTGGGAAACAAAAGTCAAGTTTTTAAAACTACCAGATATAGAACAATGAGTTGAGAGATCCATTGTGTGCTACCAAAGTAGCTCCAGACTGTGTCTTGATTTTTGGATCTTACAATTAATTAGAAGACTATGTACTAGAGCAATAATTTACAAACAATTTTTGCACAGTTCTATGATTTCATGTCACTTATCTGTAGGGGGAGAATATCCTTATTTAGTTAGAAGGGACTTTTGTTACAAAGGAAAGAAAAACATAGCTTTAGTAGCATGTATATTTCTTATTGTTAAATAAATGTTATGAGGCCATTGTTTTTAACTAAGTTCTGATACTGCATCTCAATAGACCAGACTAAATTTCTAACCAGAGTTCCTGAACTTCCTAGGAAGCAGAGGGGAGAAAAAACATGTTTGAATTTCCCGGACACACTAGTTTCAATTCACATGGTAATGGAGTTCTCTCTGCTCAATCATTACACACAAAAAAAGTTACCTGAAGTAATCTGATGTTAACCTATCAGTTAGTTTTTCATTTTTCTGGATTCCTGTCCCTACCTTACAAGGAAAGTAACTTTGAAATAACCAGTCTTGTTTTTTTTTCTTTGTTTCCTTTTTTTCAATCATTGTTTGTTTATAAAAATCAGCTCTTTTGCCAGGCCCCTTGGTACACTTATTTTAATTTATGAAAACAGTATTTTCTAGAATCAAAATAAAGCAAGTTAAAATTTTTATGCTAAATTGTTATAATTTTGTTCTTGGTGATATATAGAGGAGACACCCAAAAAGTGAGTAATTCCCAAATGGTGGTTTTGAAGTCCAGCTTCTGTGGCATCTTTAACAAAGAAAATATATTTTTAGAGAAGTGACAAGACAAAGGTAAAAGACATTGAGTCTGTAGGTGTAGCAACTTATAGAAAATCAATTAAGTGGCAGGTAAAATTTAGTAAAATTTGTTAATTTAAATTCCTCTGGTACCATCTACAGGCATATAAGGATCTAATGTCTTCAGTGGTTAACCTTTATTTTCCTTGAAAGAAGGGGAGTGGGAGGATATCTTTTGCCTTTGTTTATTTATCCTGCTTTTAGACAAATGAAGGATGGAGAACTTCTGTTTCATTCCTCATTATCCATAGCTTGCTCTTCAATTTTGTACAGTAACAATGTACCCAACACAGTAGACTCTAGCAGAGCTGCAAGGAGTGGCCAACTGCAGAGACCCAGTGCTTGACCTCAGGAAATTCTGGCCCTGAGACATTTCTCTGAGTTGACACTTTTTGTTTATTTAGTCTTTGTAGCAGCCCCCCAAAAGTTGACCAGTAAATGAGAATATGTGACAGCTTAAGTAGATGTTAATTCATTTTAATTTTTTAAGGTTAATTCATGAATATCCTCACCAGGTTGATTTACTCTTAAAGTTCCTGACAGATGTTTCCTATCTTGGAAGACAGTATTAGCCTTCATCCATTTTAATGTCAGGGTGTCATTTCTTTTATTTTCTTACCCAGAATTTCTCTCTGTAAAGACAAGTTTGGAATACTGATTTATCTCAACTTTAAAATATTTTAAAGCTTGGGTAATAACATATTATTGAAGAAAAACCTTATCAAATCTGATTTAATTAAAACAAAGTCTAATTTTATGGTTTCTTTATATATAATTTTAGCATACAATCATTCTGGCCTATTAATGTGGACAACCTTAAGAAAATCACTTTTGTTGTTAAATAATTTGCCTAATTTATTCATAAATGGATATATTTTATTATCAGTGACTTTAAACTTTTTTTTAGAAGCATCATTTCAAACATCAAACCATAAAAGCCAGGGCTTATATTTGTCTAACTTAAAATACAGTGATCAGTAAGTACAAAATAAGGGACAGCTTAAAGTACTATTCCAAACGGATTTTAGAAGACATAAAAATATGAAAAAATAATAAAAAGGAAATATCTACTTCATTGGTAGGCATAGATAGAACAAAAATTAGAAAAAAATAAAACCAAACAGAAAACTTGAAAATCATTTACCCTGGAATGTAATTTCACAGAAATAGATACTAGAGCTCTGAAAGTTTCAGCAATGAACTTGGATCGCATGTTTTGTCTTTGGCAGAAGACTATTTCTAGTTTTCAGACCCATGATGTTTCCACTAAATTGTTTCAGTAGAGCTGGTAACATATATATGGCCATTTGTATTATGGATATCAGTGAGCAGTTTAACTGATCATTCATTATCACTAAGGTGACCAAAATAATTAGGGAGGTCAATCCTTTTATTTCATTCACTTCTGATGAATGAACTTCAATTTTGTCATGCCCATCCTGGCTTTTAGTCTTTGTTGCATGAGCATAAGTACATCACCCTTTCCAGGTTTCCAATTCAGTGGGGAAAAAGAATTTATCTAATTTGTAGAGTTGTATAAGTTAATTAAAGAATGAGGAAATCTCACATTTTAAAAGGTCTTTCGGGTGACAAATTACTTCTCATATATAATATGCTATTAAATATCATTCTCATTATGAATAAATGAATCCTTAAACTAATTTGCATAGACAGACTAGAAACCAACTCTATGTCCAAATACATTGCTCTTTTCACATATCACCTTTTTGTAAATCACTTAAGAAATTATTATCTTCTATCATGGACACAATTAAAATGAGTGAAGGCCAAAAGTTGTTCTAATCTAGTACTGTTCCAATACTTTAAAAAACCAAACCAGAAGTAGGAAGAATTAAACATTTATATTACTAATTTATAACAAATATGTACTGAGTACTTGCTATGCACTCCATATTATTAGATTTGAGAGGACAATCATTGCTGAGAGTAATTTATAAATTATAAACACTAATGTAGAGTGTTATCATTTTCAGAGAAAACTCACAGATTACTTAGGGCCTACAAATCCCTGTAGTTGCTCCTTTGTGAGTTGTCCTTGACAATATTATATCCCTTCCCTGTGCCATTTGCAAGGTTATGTCCCTTCCCTTTCCCCAGAATGCCAATTTGCTTCTGAATTATTAAGATGTGAACTGCTAAATAATCTTTCTTTAGATTTACAGAACTCAGGATGTCTGCTGACCTTCAGATAACATCACAATATTTAACATCTACTCCTTGTTCTTTAGTTCTGTGCATCAACTAATACACAGCATTTAAGATGTTATGAGGCTTAACTTGCAGAAATTTTATATGTCTACCTAAAGAACAAGAGCTAGTCAAAGAGGTCAAGGTTGATTATGATGTTCTGGGCCAGGAAAAAAAAAAGCAAGAAGAAAAAAAAAGAGAGACACATACTCTGGATAAACAAGACAGTGCTCAGCATGTAACCTTTTGGCCCTGCTACTCTTTTCCATCCAATACAGGTCCTTTGTGACCAAGTTCCATAAGATGGAGTTTTGTGGACAATAGCCCCTCCATCTTTTTTAGGATACCCCTCCCTACAACAATTTTTATTTCCTGAGTATTGACTTTTGAGTAATGAACCTAGTCCAGTGCTTGATACATAGTGGACATTTAGTGCACATTTAGTAATGAATGAAGCCAAGCCCCATATAATACTAAAAACACCCAATATCTCAGAAGAAGGCCCCTCATGGAAAATAGGAAAACCACCTTTTTTTCCCCCTTTGGCTTTTACCACTGTCATGGGATAGAGAACATTTCTGGATCCATAAATGTTGTTAATTTTCTTGTGCAATGTGCTAAAGGTATATTTTAATGATATTTCTAAATACTAAGTACTATGTAATTAGCAAATATTAAAATGTACCAATGCCCACTTTGTATAATGTTCATAAATATAAATAAAAATTTTGTATAACTTATAAACATTCCTTTCTTTGGTAGTGGTGGTGGTGGTGCTGTGATTAAAGAAAAGTCCTGTATCACTAAGCTAGATCCCCAGACCCATGAGCATTTTTAAATATATGAGATATATAAAGATAACCACTCTTTAATTATTTGCCATGCTTTTCTTCCTAAAATAATGATTGATTAGATTTCTAGGGCACTATAGTGTCTTTCATCTTTATTTATCAATCAGAATTTAGATAGTCTTCTCCACATTTCATTTAACACAAGCCAAGCCTTCAGCAAACTCCAAGAAATTACCTCAATATAGAAATCCCCTATGCGTTCATTTGAAATACACACTATAGTTAATGTCCTGGGTGTGGTGCTGACATAGCTTACTTTTGCAAAACATATATTTAGTCAGGATTACTTCATAAATCCACAAATCTGATAACATCTGCTCTATCTATTCTTATTAAATCTTCTGGGAATTCCAGTTCACTTTATCAAAATAAAACTAAATAATATGTTCTCATCACTCCTGTCGAAATGAGAAATGTTATTTCTGCATCCTAAATATTTTAAGAAGCTAAACTCAGAGGCTTAAGATAAATCTTAAGGTCAAGCCAATGAGAAAGAAAGGTAGAAACCAAAGGTAATGACGCTTAAATTAATCGCTTTGCATTCTGGCTTGAGAAGCATTTGTCATGGAAATTTTAGAACAAACTCTTCCAAGGTAAGTACATACAAAAGCAAGTTCGGATTTAAAAGATATAAACCCAAATGCACAACTTATCCTTTTATTTTATAAACTACTTGTTGGATTAAACTATATGAAAGACTTTTATATTTGGTTGCTTTTTATGTTTGACATATTTTTTCTATTTTAAAAAATTAAATAAAAAAAAAAAAGAGCCAGAGAAAGAGAACAATATTGAAATAATTTCAGGAATAGCTTCTATCTTAGAAATTACAAATAAATTACAATATACAGGACAGATGTACAGAAATGCTTTCTGTGGGGATTTTAAGACTTAAGGATATGAAATGGCTGAATCTCAAGTGATTCTGTCCATAAAACATCAGAAAGATACAAAGCTTTAAAAAGTAAACATTAGTCACTATGTGTCCTTGGCCTAAAAGAATCGACTCTAAAGAGAACCATCTAGAAGATATAAAAGCAATACCCACTAAAGACCACTCAAAATCATTTTGGTTCATCAAATTCATCTACATACTTTATAAAATAAAGACTCAGGTTGGTAAGAAAGCTCTAGGTTGATAGAATCAGGAGGCTTATGGGCTGGGGATTTAGCTCAGTGGTTCAGTGGCCTGCCTTGCAAGCACAAGGACCCGAGTTCAATCCCTGGTACCCCCTGCCCTCCAAAAAAGAGGCTTAGATTCTAGGTCCTGGTCTATCACTGCCAAGAAATTACAACTTTACCCCCTAGGCTTCAGGTTTTTTAAATCTGTAATTTGAAGGAGTTAAATTAGATCACACTAAGTGTCTTCACAATTGTAATGTCCTAGACTTCAATGTTTCAAAGAATATCACAATGTTCAGAGCACATCACCTACTTTAATACAAAAATACTTTAACTCTGTCCTCATCAAGTGCTTTCAAAATGGACTTTCATTGGTTGGGAATGAGAGCTCAAAATACAGACTTTTGCCTTCCTAATTTTGTCTAGGCATGCCCAGTAACTTTTTCCCTTTATCGCAATTACAAAAGCTTTGGGTCAGATAAACTTGAATGAATGTCAGCTTTGTTAGTAACCAGTTTATAATAATTTTGAGCAAGTCTTTTAATCTCTCTGAGATTTCAGATTTCTCATCTATAAATAGTAAGCAGAGTCATGGTCTCTGTTTCTTAAGTGTTTATGAGGATTACATGAGATGACATATAAAATCCTTGGTGTGGCTCTTGTCACGTGGTGTTTGGCTACTATTATGACTATCTTTTCCTCTTTCAATGTGCGCTATGAAGTTGTGGGGCTGGAAGGGCATTTGAAGGAGAGGTTGGCATAGTAAATTGAATTTAAAAAAAATGAAATTTGAAGGAGCAAATGTAAAATATTGTACTTAAGTTTCAAAATGGAAATCTTCAAGGCAATAATTTTAAAGTCTTTTTATAAAGCTAAATTAAGAACAACCAAGGGAATTCTTGCCTTGCTTCTGTTTAGCAAATTGGTGACCAAATGCATATTTTCAATTAAGATTTCCTAAATTAAATTTAATAATCCCAAAAATATATTCTACAAATAAAAATAAATTCTCCAAAATATTTATAGTGGATATCTCCATCCGCTGAATACAAGTACACATGTAATGTTTATTTGCTTCTTTATGTACAGTCAGCTTTCCATATGTAGGGTTTCATATCTATGGATTCAACCAACCACAGATGGAAAATGTGTTAAAAATTTAGAAATTTAGAAAGGAAGGAAAGTGTATGAGATGTGCACAGGCTATACATAAGTCCTATGTTATTTTATTGTTTTTTTTCTTTTTATTGAGTTTATTGGTACAATCTAGGTATACAATACAGTTACATTCATCATTAGGATTCTGTACCTTTACATAATAGGTCTTGATTCTCATTTTTACCCCTTGTCCCTGCCCTCCCTTCACCCCCTACTCCCCTCCCCATTTACAAACACTTTGTTTCCATTTTTTCAGTTTCTCATATTTTTTTTCCTCTCCCTTATTACCTTTCCCCCACCCTTCCCACTTTCCCTACACCTTTAGCCCTTTACTTCCTATTTCACATTATTAATTATTTCATTAGGATCCTGTGTACTATTATAGTTTTTCACACCAAAGAAACTATTCGGTATTTCAGTTAAAGAAATCTCTGTATGAACATTAAAAATAGGGAATCCTAAAATAAAACTAAAAAGGAAAGTAAAAGAGAAAAGGCAATGATGTAACATTAAAATAATCTTTAATTCTGAAGATGAAAATGGTCCCTGAACATATTTAAATTGCTTCTTGCTCTTATAGTCTTATCTTATTCTTTT
>NW_022900927.1:34791355-34830719 GCF_012274545.1 Fukomys damarensis
GGTGAGTTGAGGCCATTGACATTGCTGGTTATAACTGATATGTACTGACTTATTATTGATATGTTATTGGCCTTTTGTTGACTCTTTTTACTTTTTCACCTTCTCCTTTTAATTTCTTGCCTTGCCTATTTGATTTGCTCTGTTGGGCCTCATGGTGTTGTTGCCTTCATTGTCTTTTTCTAGGATATTGTTTAGAATTCCTTGTAGTGCTGGTATGGTATTCATGTAATTTCTCAGGTGTTCTTTGTTGTGGAAGTGTCTTATTTCCCCATCCATTTTGAAAGAGAGTTTTGCAGGATAGAATCAGTCTAGGTTGGAGGTTGTTCTTCTTTAGTACTTGAAATATCTCATTCCAGGCTCTCCTTGCCCCAAGGGTTTGTGTTGAAAAGTCTGCTGTGATTCTGATGGGCTTTCCTTTATATGTGATGTGTTTCTTTTATCTTACTGCTTGTAGTATTTTGTTCTTCTGTTGGGTTTCTGGGATCTTGATTATTATATGTCTAGGTGTAGATTTTTTTTTGATTGTAGCTAGTTGGTGTCCTATATGCCTCAGTTATCTGAATGTCAAATTCTTCCCCTCTGTTTGCGAAGTTTTCTGTCATTAATTCTGCAAACAGCTTTTTAAAGTCATTTGTATTTTCTCCTGCTGCTTCATGGACTCCTATCAGTCTTATGTTATTCTTCTTTGCATCATCTAGGAATTGTTGGATTGATTTCTCATGATCCCTTACTGTTTTTAAGAGCCCTCTCTTTTCATGGTCACTGACTGCAATCTTATCTTCTATATCTGAGATTCTATCTTTGCATTCTTTTATTTTGTTGTGTACACTCTCAATAGAGTGTTTAATCTCCTGGATATCTGTTTGAATTTGTTTTATGGGTTCCATTGCTTTCCTATGCTTGGTGTTTATTTTTTCCATTTCTTTCTTATGCTGGGCCTTCATGGCTTCTACCATGGTCCTGAGCTCATCTATTTTTTTTGTCAGTTTCAGCTCTAGAGTCTCGAATCACGACTTCCATTTTGCTCACCATTTCTATGGTTATCTGGGAAATTAGTTCTGTTTTGAATTTTTCTAGAGCCTGATTGATCTGTTTTGTTACTTCCTGTGCTTTGAGTTCAGGGTGTCCTGGTAGTTCACTATCGGCCTTTTCATCTTCATTTGCCCTACTTTTTGCCATTGGTGAACTAGAAGTCTGTCCTTGTGTCTTGCTTAAGTGTTTTCTCATTTTTATTTTTGTTGTTGGACTGTCCTTGATTTTATCTCTGGGTTATCACCCAAATCTTCCTGATATACTTGCGCCCTAGCTTCTGTGTCTCTAATGACCCACAGACATTCTCATCTCCATAACATCAGAAAAAACACCTTATTGATTCAACCACAATCCTTTATCCCAACCAGCAATACAATATGATCAAGCACAACTTGGAAACTGACCACCTGTCGTAATCTCTAGTCTATCACCCTTAAACCATTTGAATTAAATTGAAATAAAAAAGCAGTCCAAAACATGTCTGCAGTAAACAAACTTTTCAATGTAGTATATTTACCATTTAGGATGGGGGCTCAGACAGTGCTAGGACTCAAGACCCCTGATCTCAGTTAGCTGATGGCTGAACCCCATGACGCTGACTGACCTCGGGCTGCAAGGTCCAATTGAGCTCCCCAACCTTCTGAATGGTGGAACTCCACAACGTTCTATTACAGGTTTCCCACACCCTTTTGTTAAAGATGTTCAAAGTTGGGAACTCAGAAAAATACCCTTGATGACCACCTCTGCTTCTGCAGAGTGGGTCCAAAGACTGACACAGTCAGGAGGTCTGAGAGTGTGTGTGGGGGACTTATGGGGGTTCAGGGGTGCCCGCACGGCTACCTTCCTGGCACTTGAGCGATGGTGGCTGGGTCTGGAGCAGACATGGCTCTCCTTCCCACGGGGGATTGGGGCCCAGGTTACCTCCCGATGCTTGAGCAATGGCCCCTATGTCATTTTATATAAGGCATTTACAGAGCCTCAAATTTTGGTAGGCATTAGGATTCCTGAAACCTGTGGATACTAAGAGATAACTATATAGTTTATGTCATTTTCATATAGTTTCCAACTTTCTCTTTTCTGAAATAAAAGTATTGCTTTATAATCAGAAAATATCATATAAAATATATAATAACTGGAGGGAAACAGATACGACTTTCATGGATATGATTTCATGGAATGTTTCATGTAATTTCTTAAATTCTTGGCAGCTGTTTATATTTGCTCTCCCCCTCTGTTAAAAATGTAATTACTTAGCCTTCTTCTGAGTCTGTAGCATCAAAGTGCTGCCTGAAAGGCTGTGAAATTCTAATATGATTTCTATACATCAAACACTCCCACTGGGACACAGGGGTGGAAGTAGTTAAAGCAAATAAGATTTTAAAAGTTTTTATACATTTACTTTCTTACACAGATACATATATACAAAGGTAGATAGATACACAAACTTATATACACACACATGTACACACTGCCCCCATCTCACTTCCTGTTGCTTGTTATACTGGGTAAGGTTTGATTATTGCTAATGATACCCAGCTGTGCCAGTTCCTTGAGCTCTTTACCCATGTTTTCTTTTCTCAGATCTAATTTCTCTTCCTATTTAGCCTTCCAAAATGAGGCCATCCTGACAGGCCCTGATCTGGCATATGGTTGGCAAATATCCAAAGAGTACAGGCTGCTTAGCCAATAAGTTAGATACTACAGATGTGGCCTCTGCCTAAATGACCTTAAATGGACCCCAGGGTCTAGAGGCTGAAGACATGCTATGGAGACCAAATTAAAAGTCATAGTTAATGAGAAAGTGCATTAGCCCTCAACTCATTCCTCTAGGAATAAGCATATGTGAATTATTACAGTCTTCTAAGGAAAGCTATATATATATATATATATATATATATATATATACACATATATTAGAACCAAAAATGGTAAAGTATGTCAGGAAGCCATCACATCTCCGAATACTTTGAATCTGACATGAGATTTATAAGCAACAAAATCTGTCCTGGCTAATCTAAGCAAAAAGGAATGTGATGGAAGATCACTGGGTGCCCATAGAAAGAAGTAAAGCAAAGCCATGATCAGACAAAATAAAAATGAGATGATTTTGCTAAGAACTATTCAAAGTTTTAACAGACAGCCGTTGTGGAACATAAGGAGACAACTGTTTTACCTTTGTCCTTGCATCAATGCCTTAAAGAGTCAAAAAATCAAAATGTCAGATTGACCTACCCTGAGTCATCTGTTTACTCCAAGACCAGTGGAGGCAGATACTAGGATTTATGGTCTCATCAAGTGTGCATGGCATGGTGAAATGGTAATTTCATGAAAGGAAATTGAAATACTATTTCTCAAAAAGAAAAATTGGACTTTAAAAACTATACAGATTCATGAGTTATTTAAATTGACAATTTCCATGGTGCTATGCCTTTGCTCTTTAGACATTGTCAACAAGTTCATACCCTTGAGGGAGGTGACATATGTATACATTAGAGTTAATTTAAGAGACCTTCTCTAAAACAGAGAGTGAAATGCATTTGAAAGCCCTGTGTACACAAGATGATGGGAAAAGCACAGATAAAAGAGAGGTCAGGGGGACTGGGATTTAGCTCAGGGGTGGTGCTGCCTGTCTCACAAGCTCAAGGGCCTGAGTTTGATCCTTGGTACAAAAAAAAAAAAAAAAAGTTAAAAAGAGGTCAGGAACACCAAAGACAAACAGAATCTTCTCATACTTTTGTCTAACACTGATACAAGTATAAGGTTCTTAAAATTTTGCAATTTTGTTTTACCCTTTGTAATTGAATTCTCTAATTTGGGTGAACTAAGTAGGTGATGATTAGTTCTTTTCCACAAAAGCCATTAGTCAGGTGAGCCATTTTTTTTTCCATCTACAAGAGAATTGTGAAAAGAACAGAGAGAAAAAATTTAGTCAGAGAACAAGAAAATCTCTATTAATGAACTCCTTTCCCTCAGAAAGAATTGACCTCCTTTGATAGGAGAAATAAAAAGTGATTAATATTTTTTAATTTACTAAGTCTTGCATTCCAAAATTTTTGCACAAGGTCCAAAATGTGTAGTGATACTAATGTTCAGGACAAAAATTATACAGATTCAGTTTTTCATTCCCAGATAATTATAAAGTAGTTGGAAACAAGCTCTCTGTTTTCTTTTTCTCTCTTTCCAAAGTCCATGTTTAGCTTTGGAGAGATGGCAAACCTTTCAGAGTTTTAATGATAACAAATAGCCCGCTGTGGCAAGTGCGCCATAGGTCAGCTATGAACAGGTAACGTGCCTCTCAGCGGTTAAAGCCAAACTTACTAACGGAGAAGTTTTTCCCCATTCCCTCAACACATTGGGACTTACCTAGCCTGGCACTTCCTCTAAAGCATCTCAGAAAATTTCTTGGCTCTCAAATAGTTTTGTTACCCCTCCCAAAATGTAAATGAGGTGTAACTGTGTGCGCTGAGCTTGCTATCTGTAATGCCTGATAACCAATGAATTTCCTGAGCCCACATGACTTGCACTCTTTGTAACTCCTGCAAGCCCTCTCTCTCGTGATGGTATAACCTGTCCTGCTTAATCCCAAAGAAGGGGATCAATCTCTTGGTGTGTGAATCCAGCCGACCTACTGGTGCTAAGAATAAAGCTTGTTCTACACTTTGCCTCGGAGACTTCTGGTGTGCTTTCCATCCTCTGGAAGAACTGTCATGCAACTCCTCTTCACCACCACTTGTTTATAGTTTCTGAAAAGAGAAAAAACAAGCATCATTTGATTACCAAACATTAACCTACACAATAGATATGTTTACTGACATTTCCTTTAGAGATAGAGAAACAAAATCTCAAATTAAGTAACTTTAAATTGAAGACCAATATTGCTCTAGAATTTAAATACATATATTCTTCCATGTTTAACCACAGCTTTTTTCCCAGTTATATCATTACCCCATCCTGCAAACCCACAGGAACATCCTTCATATAGGAGATGAAAACTAAAAAGAGAATTTTCTTATACAATACTGAAAACGTAGCATGTTGGATAAAAAAAATCTAAAAATTATGCAAAATCTGTATGTGTACTGTATTTAAGTGTACAATATTTAATTAAGCCACTGTATTTTTAGGCTCCTCTGTGAGAGTAGTGATATGTCTGTTTTGCTTATCACAATGTCATGAGTATGGAACCAAACACATCATAAGTGCTCAATAAATATTGTTAGATGTGTTTTGGTGTCATAGTGCATTATCTTAATGACTATTAAATTTTATCTTGCTTAGTAATGTTTGATTTTTCATCTTTAGTTTGCTATGCTTTTGACACATAGAAAAAATAGAATTTAATAATTCAGGGTGCCATTTTAAAAGTTATTTTGTTGTTGTAAGCTACCATGCTGATGCTCCTAGACAGGACAACATGCCTTGAGAGGATCACTTTTACGGTGATCTCTACTGATGTCTCACACAGATCCTCTTTATCACATGCCAGTGACTCACGCTTGTTCTCTATGCCAGAGAATTGCCTCAGCTAGTAGAAGTTGCCCAGTAAATAGGTTATGCCTTTTTCTCCTTTTAGAGCACACTATGGATACACATTCTACTTTTAAATAAAAACATATCAATATAATTAAATATACTTAATATAATGTGTCAGTGCTACAAAATATATTTCAATCTGAAATGTTTTTAGTATATCTAGAAATGTCTTCCACAATTCCAATAACTGTCACTATTATACATTTTAGTAGATTACAAAAAGTGGCAATAAATTCTCTCTCCTTTACATGTGCACTGTTTTGTGATGTGATTTACAGCTCCTCCCAGTAAGAGGTGGGATTTATTTCTCTACCTCCGGAAGTTAGGCTTGGCCATGTCTCTTGCTTTAGTCAGTGAGACAGTAGAGACCAAAAGGCAAGAAGAGGCTTGAGAGTGCTGATGCATTAAAGCATGTTTTCTATCTGATCTTGGGAAAGCTAATCACCACTGTGTGAAAATGCCTGGATTAATGTGGGATAATGAGAGATATGTGGCTATGTCCAGTCCTGTTGCCCCAGCTGACATCCAGCGAACTACAAGACATCATGTAAAAATTTTTACCAGCTGCTCCTCAAAGGACTATTATTATTCTTATTTTTCCCCTTGCCCCTGCCCTCCCTTCAACCCCTCCTCCCTTCCCTATTTACAAATACTTTATTTCCATTTTTTTATTTTCTCATATTTTTTCTTTTCCCTTATTACCTTTCCCCTACTTTTCCCACTTCCCCTACACGTTTAGCCCTTTTCTTCCTATTTCACATTGTCAGTTATACCATTAGGATCTTATGTATAATTATACTTATTCAAACCAGAGAAACTATTTGGTATTTACATGTGTGACTTATTTATTTCACTTAAGAGTATATCCTCAATATTCATCCATTTGCCTATGAATGACTCTAATTTCTCTTTCTTTATGGCTGAGTAGTATTCCATTTTATAGAAAAACCACATCTTCTTATCCAGTCTCCAACTGATGGGCAAATGGGCTGTTTCCAAATTTTAGCTATTACAAAATGTGCCGTTATAAACAGTGGTTCACATTTATCACTGTGATATGTTCTTTTAATTGTTTTTGGAAAGGTACCCAGCAGAGGGATGGCTGTGTCAAACGGAACCTCTAGTCCCAGCTCTTTGAGGTAACTCTATATTGATTTCCATAGCAGTTGCACCAGCCTGCACTCCTACAGACAATGGAGAAGAAGAGTTCCTTTCTCCCCACAACCCTGCCAAAATTTGTTATTGGTTGTTTTCTTGATAGCAATTCTTTGTGGGGTGAAGTGGAATTTCAGCGTTGTTTTCACTTGCATCTCTTGAATGAACAGTGATGTGGAACATTTTTTCATATATTTACTTGATGCTTTTACTTCTTTGTCTGAGAAATGTCTGTTCATTTCAGATGCCCATTTTTGAATCAGGTCTTTATATTTGGGGGGCTGATTTTTTTTAGTTCTTTATATATTCTAGATAATAGTGCTTTGAGGAGCAGCTGGTAAAAGTTTTTTTCCACATTGTAGGTTGTCTTTTAGTTCAGGTGATGGTTTCTTTTGCAGTGTAGAAGCTTTTTAATAAGATGAGATCCCAGTTGTTGATTCTGCTAGTTACTGTGCTACTGAGGATTTGTTCATAAAGTCTTTTCCTATGCCAATGTCTTCAAGAGTTCTGCCTAACTTATCTTTCAGCAAGTTTAGTGTTTCTGTTTTAATATTTAGATCTTTCATCCACTTGGATCTTAATTTAGTGCATACTGAAAGATAAGGGTCTAATTTTAATCTTTGGCAGGTTGAAATCTAGTTTTTCCAAAACAATTTATTTCCTTTGTCAAAGATGAGGTACCTAAGTACATCTGGAGTTGTTTCTGTATCTTCCAATCTATTCCACTAATCCTCAGGCTGTTTCTCTGATGGTACCATGCTGTTTTTATCACAGTGGCTTTGTACTATAGTTTTAAATTGAAAATTATTTTACCTGCTGCCATGTGTCTGTTGCCTAGGATGGCTTTTGCTGTTCTAGGTCTCTTATAGCTCCAAATGAATTTTTGGATTCTTTTTTTCTCGTTCTGTGAAATAAACTGTTGGAATTTCAAAGGGTATTGCATTGAATCTGTATAGCAGTTTTGGTAGTATGGCCATATTCACTATGTTGATTCTTCCTACCCAGGAGCAAGGTATATCTTTCCATTTTCTTGTATCCTCTTCAATCTCTTTTTTCAAAGTGCTGTAGTTTTCAGTGTAGTGGTCTTTTGCTTGTTTCATTAGATTGATTCCTAGAGACTTCATTTTTAGGGATGCTATTGTGAAAGGAATTATTTCCCTAATTTCTCTCTCAGTGAGTCTGTTATTTGTGTACAAGAAGGCTATTGACTTTTTGAGTGTTGACCTTATGTCCAGCTACTCTGCTAAAAGTGTCAATTAAGTCTAGAAGTCATTTGGTGGAATTTCTTGGGTCTTCAATGTAGAGTATCATATCATCAGCAAATAATGGCAGTTTAAATTCTCCCTTTTCTATCTTTATTGCTTTAATTTCTTTCTCTTGTCTAATTGCTGTGGCTAATGTCTACAGAACTATATTGAACAGAAGTGGTGATAGTGGTCCTTCTTGTCTTATTCCTGATTTTAACATGAAGGTTTTCAGTTTTTGGCCATTTAATATGATGTCAGCTGTTGGTTTTTCATAGATAGCCTTTATTAAGTTGAGATATAGACCACCTATTCCAATTTTTTGAAGGGTTTTTATCATGAATGTGTGTTGAACTTTGTCAAATGTTTTTTCTGCATCTATTGAGATGATCATATGGTTTTTGTCCTTGACTCTGTTAATATAGTGTATTTCATTTATCGACTTACATATGTTGAACCATCCTTGCATCCCTGGAATAAATCTGACTTGGTCAGGATGTATGATCTTCTTGATGACCCTCTGTATTCTGTTTGCTAGTAACTTATTAAGGATTTTTGCATCTATATTCATGAAGGATTATGTTGCCAAATTATTTTTGTGACTATGCCATTTCAGCAAGTTTTGGCCAATAATGAACTGCATTAAAATATATACATATACGTATATACTTATTTTTACATATATAATTTTTAACCAATGTGATAAGTGAGAATGGCTTTATATTTAAGTTCCACTTCTATTTTTTTATAACTTTGAACAGTTCATATACTGATTAACCACTCTTTTTTCATTTTTAGTGGAATTTTATTAAAAGATAAAATAATTGGATTTCCTCTATAAGGATTTCCCCTGTAATCTATATAAACTGCTTTGCTTAAACAAAGATTCTGAATTAGTAAGAACCATATATTACAGATTACATTCATATGCTGTTTCTGTTTCTTAATTTTTTATTTGTACATATTTGCCATCCATAATGGTCATATTCATCAGAAGGAATTTGTACCTGAATATCATATGTCTTAATTCTTTTTCCCCCATTTCCCTCTCCTCTATTCAACCCTTCTTCTCTTCTCATCTACAAAAGCTTTGTTTCCATTTTCCCCTCACATTCTCTTTTTTTAAAGTACCTATTCCATTCCTTCCCTTTCCTCTTCCCTCCTCCCTTGTTCTCCTTCCCATTTAAACACATTCTTCCTACTTGTAAATATCTATCCTCCATTTTGCTCCTTATTTACCCTTTTGGTTTCTCACAAAAGAGAAACAATGCAATATTTAAAATTATGTATCTGATTTATTTCACTTAATATAATGTCCTCAAGATGCATCCATATACCCAAAAATTACTCATTTATCCTTCTTTATGGTAGAGTAGTACTCCATCATATATAGATTCCATACTTTTAAATTCATTCATCTGTTGATAAGCATATGGGCTATATCCAAGATTTAGCTATTATGAATTGTGCTGCTATAAACATGGGTATGCATATATCACTGTGGTATAATGCTTTTAATTCTTTCATGAAGAGACCTAGAAGGGGAATAGCTGGGTAAAATGGAACTTCTAGTTTTAGTTTTAGTTTTTTGAGAAATCTCCATACTGATTTCACAGTGGTTGTACCAATTTACACTCCCACTAACAATGGAAAGAAGTTCCTTTTTCCTCACAGCCTTGCCAGAATTTGCTATTGCTTGATTTCTTGATTATAGCCATTCATTCTGGAATGAGATAGAATCTCAGTGTTATTTTAATGTACATTGCTGGAATAACTAATGATGTTAAATATTCTTCCATATATTTATTTGCTATTTGTTCTTCTTCATCTGAGTAGTATCTATTCATTTCATTTTTGAATTGAGTCTTTGAATGGAGTCTTTGAATGTTAAGTTTTTTATAAATTCTAGATTTTCATTCTTTGAGAAATAGCTGTTAAAATTTTTTTCCAGTTGTGTGGGTTTACTCTTCATTCAGTTGGTGGTTTCTTTTTCTGTGTAAAAGCTTTTTAATTTAATGATATTTCAATTGTTGATTATTTGTAGTATTTCCTGTGTGATCTGGGCTTCATTCATAAAGTTTTTGCCTACATTATGTCTTTGAGAGTTTTATCTATTCTGTCTTCCAACAAATTCAGTGTTTCTTGGGGTACAACAATCTGGGCTGGAAGTTGTTTTCTTTTACAGCTTGAAATAAATTGCTCCAAGCTCTACTCGACTTAAGACTTTGTGGTGAGAAGTCTTCTGTGATTCTAATGGGTTTGTTTCTTTTCTCTAACAGCTTTTAACAGTCTGTTCTTGTGTTGAATTTCTGGAATTTTGATGGTTATATGCCTTGGTGTAGTTTTTTTCTGATCATGGTTATTTGAAGTTCTAGATACCTCACTTATCTGTATGTCACATTCTTTTCCATGCCTGGAAAGTTTTCTGTCACTTACCTGAACAAGTTTTTATGTCCTTTGTGCTATCTTCTGACTTTTCTTTGATTACAATTAATCATATTCTTCTTCTTATCATCTAACAGCTGTTGGATTGATTTTTCATGGTTCCTTACTATTTTTAAGAAGTCTTCATTTGATAAGCACCAACTGTAACCCTGACTTCTAGATTTGATATTATCTTCACATTGGTTGAGTTTGCTGTGTATACTTTCAATAGAATTTTTAACCTCCTGGATATCGTTTGAACCTGTTTTATGGCATCCAGTTCTTTCCTATACTGGGCATTCATGTTTTCCTTTCTTTTTTAGATCCTCTGTTTTTTGTATCTCTACTCTCATTTCACTGACCATTTTCTTCATCATGGTCATCATCTCTTTATCTGTGTAATTATTTCTGTTTTGGCTTTGTCAGGAGAGTTATTCATCTGTTTTGTTACTTCTAATACAACCATTTCAGAAAGTACAGCCAGGTGGCTCTTGGTTTCTTCCACCTCAGTGTCCCCTGGACTTGCCTTGGGTGAGTTGGGGATGTCAGGGTTGCATCTTGCTTCTGTGGTTTTTCATTTTCTATTTGTTCATTTTTCATTAAAGCTTGTAAACTGCTTATGGTAGGTAGTTTTATTACTAGTGGCAAGACCTAAGAAAATGACTTCTTTTCAGAAATATCTTCTAGGCATAGCTGGCTTTTAGCCTTTTAGTCTGTCCCAGGATCTTGCCACTTCTATTTATAAGGAGTGAAAAGTTGCAGTTTGTTTGTCCTAGCATCTAATTCTTTGATACTGGGCTATAGTATTATTTACGACCCCCAGACAATCTAGGTATTGGCATATAAGGAAGATCAACTGATCACAACTATGTCACTTTGGCTAAAGTAGTACAATCAGTAATTGCAATAGCATCAAGCACATACTGGAAAATGACAAACTGATAAATAATAATTTGCCATTTTTAACCTTAGGTACAAGATTTATTGTTATATAATAAAATATAAGACAAATCAGAAAATTATATACAGTAAATATTCACTAAACAGAGCAATTTTACCTTAAGGGAGAAAATTTGAAAGGGAGAAGATGGAAAAATTGAGAAATGAAAGAAAAAAGAGATTAGAAGCAAAGATGAAGGACAGAGGAAGACTACCCAATATTCAGGAAACTTGTGACAAAGATAAGAGGGAATAGAAGAAGGAAAAGTGAAACAAGAACAAAACAAAACAACTAGGAACAATGTTCACAAACACACAAACAAAAACAAGCAATAAAAAAAAGGGGTTAATCTATGATTTCAAACCCGTGGTTTTCTTCTCAGGTCTAAAGTTTCGTGGCAGTGTCCAATTCAAGGTGTGACTCTGCTCTCACTTGTAGACAAGGGAGGCAGTCAGAGCCCAGATCCATGCTGGATAATCCCAGCATCTGGCAGTAGGATTAGGATGATGTGCCAAGCCCACAAGAATTCAGGCTGAACTTGGCCTCTAGTCCTAGGGATGCAGCCTGAGTCATTTAGCTTATAACACATTTAGCTTTTATGTTTCTTGCCAGCCTGACCATGGCTTCCTGACAATGGATGTCTCCCACATAGATAATGGGTGTCTATCACTCAGTCATTGTGGGAGTTTAATGCTAGAAGCCCTAAGATGAAGCCAACCCACAACTTCCCAGGTTCAGTTGGTTCCTCCCCTAAAATAGTATCTGACCAGACATTCTCTCTAGGGGGTTTGTCAAATGCTTGGACTGGAGTCACTAGCTGTTGTGCATGGTATCCTCTGCTCTGTTCCACCTGTGCACTTCTCCCAGAAGGCCCCTGGAATCATCTGCTTACACTTTGTCTCTGTAGCATTAATCTTCCTTTCTATTGCCATGAGCCAGGAGCTGGGATGAAACTGCAGATTGCCCCTTCCTTTTTCTGCATTTTGGTCTGACTTTTCAATTTCTCTTTGGGCTCCAGTTCTCCCTTCAGATCCTTCCTGGGTCCCAGGGATCCACCTCCCTTCCTTTTTTTCCCAAATTGTTATTTTCCAGTGTCTGGTTTCCAAATTTTGGAGCAACTGACTTATTACTGTGTACCCCTATGCCATCTTCCCGAAAGTCTCACATTGATTAGTCACTCTGGTGAATTGTCTGATCATGCATTTTTACCCATTTTTCTATGGAGTTTTTGTTTCTTTTTTACTGATTTGTTGCATTTCTTTGAAATTCAAAGATATGAATTGTAATATACATCACAATATTTTAACAAATTACTTTTAATTTTTAATATATAATACAACTTGGCTTAAAATGAAAATATTAATTACATCATGTTAGGGAATATGAGATACAAAATAAATTACTTCCATTAGTAACATCTTCATAACAAATTTAAAATTACATTAATATTTTAAAATATGACATGTTAGAAAAGACCAAACATATACCCGGATCCAGTCTGTCTTTCCAGACTTCATTTCTGTCATTTCCTTGGATATCTTCCCTACCTTGCCTTTCAGGATTAAGCTCTTTCAAACTGTCTTTGAGCAGTCTCCCTGATCTTTTCTGCCTTCTTGCTTAAATCAATAAATGTTATTTCTTGTTTTGTTTTGTTTGTTTGTTTTGATACCGGGGATTGAACTTGGGTCTTTGTGCTTGCTAGGCAGGCCACCAAACTGCTGAGCTAAATCCCTGGCCCACTAATCTTATTTCTTATAGCAGTTTTAGTTTAACGGAAATATTGAACAGAAAGAACAGAGTTTGTATATATGATCACTCTTCTCTCCTAATTTCCTTGATTTTCAAAGATGGAGATAGGTCCTCCCTTCATTGTGTACTCAGAGTAACATGTATAAAATTCTGTATTATTACAGAGTATATAGTTGAAAATTCACATGACAGTTGTAGCCCATAGTAAGCTGGAAGTTTCTTGAGAAAAGAAATATTTTATTGACCTCTCTTTCTCAAAGGCAAAACACAGGCTCTGTTATCAGGATTGCTAAACCTGATTTCCCCCCCTTGCATTATCTCATTTAATCCTTACAAGAATATATGGGAAATGTTTCTGAATGAAGAAACTGAACTAAAGCTTAGAGAAGTGAAGTAACCTAAGATAAAAAATGGCAGCCAGATTTTAACCAGAGCAGTCTAAATCATTTTAAGTTGTTTACCTCTGCCTTATCTCCTCACCTCAAACATAAATGTTGGAGACTCAAAAGCCCATTCCTTCAATTCATAAATTGGGACCAGATCAAAGAATATACATGCTTCAGGGTGAGTGGAAAATTTGACATAACGCTTTATTTTACAATCTATTTGAATTGTTATTAATTTCAATAACAATCTGAAGTTTAGATATATTTTGGAAGGTGTTGGATCATGGACACACCTCAATGGTTTAGTTCACTGATGAATTTGCAGCTGACATGCTATAAGAAAGTAGAGCCTGGTTGGAAGCCTCCCCTCCTTTCATTGTGTGCTTTCTGGCTGCTAGGATGTGCGCAGCTTCCTCCCTGCACTGGGCCTTCTTTCCACCATGCCATTTCTGCCTTGGAGTTGGCAGACTCTGGAATGAACCACCTGAAACTGAGCCAAAATAAACCTGTCCTCCTTTAAATTGCCAGTATCAGTATCTTGTCACAGCAGTGAGCAAAATGACTAAGATAAGTAGCAACACACTTAAAATGTAACACACGCAGTTGTGCCGATAGTTATATTAATAACATGGGATTGGGAACTAAGCCACCATGTGCAGCAGGGAATGCTGAATTGAAAGTGCTTCTATTTTAGTAGTTATGAGCCTCTTGTCCTTGACTTGCAAAGCTCTGGATACAAATTGCATCTTTGTCATTTTATTAGTTATAGGACCTGGAGTGAGTTACTTAATCTTTATGAAACAGGAACCCTATACCATAGGGTTATTGTGAGAACTAAATAATATAACAAATGTAAAGGCAGTGCTACTGGGCACTCAATAAATACAAACAAAAATAGTAGTAAGAGAGGGGAAAAGTGAAGAGAAGATTGCTGAGAATAGAGGAGGGCAAAGTGAACTCAAGTTTTGAGGCAAGAGTACGTAGTATCCTCAGGGAATGACAGGAAAAACAGTCTGAGCAGAGCCTTTGTGAGAGAGAATGGTGAAGAGGAAGTTGTTAGGTTGATATAAAGATACTATACAAAATGTTTAGATTATAATCTACGGTTTATATGTGGCTTTTCAAAAATTCTGAAAGCAAGGAAATACATTAATGATAATGTGGGAAACTTACTTTCTCAGGGATATACTCACAATGATATTTTTATTTAACACAATTACTTTACATGATTTGTTGCTTTCCTAAGAGTGATTTTGTTATTCCTTGGGGACCAACATATTTTTTGTGGACACATCTATCTGTTTGTTAACGGGAGCAGTGGAAAAACTAGATTTGGATCTATGCATGAAACCCTTAAAACCCATATCTGTTTTATATGGAATAGGATCTGTTTTCATGTGCAGTCAGAGTCATATGGTATGGATGCAGCGGTAATTGAAAAATCAGATTTGAACACAAGCAATAGGGTTAAAGGACAGAAGTGAAAAGTAATAGCCTAAATGGATAACCAGTGTAAATTACATTCAGCTATGATCAGAAAAGCCACAGTTATGTGGCCTAGTAAGATTTTGCTGTTCTACAATAAAATGATATCATTATTTAAAGAGTTTAGTGCAATTATTATTAGGTTCTTAACCTTTTCTTATTCTGTGCATGGTAGGATCCACCAAGAGACAAAGGATCAGATGAAAGGTACAAAGTATTCCTACTAAAGAGTAAAAACTTAGGAAATACAAAAAATACAAAAATTATAATTGTTAATAGTAACACCTTTCATTTGCACAGCTCTCTGTACTTTAATATAAATTAATGTGCTCCTGTTTTAAACATGAAATATGGAAATCTTTTTGTTAAGTTCTTTGTTATATTTCCTCAAGAATATCCTAACTTGTCAAAATATAATGTTATAGTTTATATTTTATGATGAAAAGTACTATCATAATCTTGGGAATTAATATGTTATGATATGCAAATTTCAGGATGAGAGTTTATAACAGAAAGTCAAAGAAAACAGCCAGATGTCATTTTCTAATTTGCATAAAAATAGCTAAACTATTTCTGAGCTTTAACCTTTCAATTATAGTAAATATAGACTAAAGCAATAATTTTATATGTATATGTTGATACCTATGTTTTATAGTAGCAAAATTTCTCATTTAGCTGTTATATTTTTTAAACAATAATATGCTTTTAAATAAAAGCTTTTACACTATATTTTCAGCTTTGGCTTTTTTGTTTTGTTTCACAAATATATATTTACAATAGGCATGAATTTTTATCATTAAGCCTATTCCAGTAGATAAAAGCAGATGGCAAAGACAGACAAAAATGTAATATCTTAGAAAATGTAATTTTTAAAAACTGAGATTGTTTTTAGATAACTTTTGGAAGTCAAACTATAAGAATAGGGCTAGGGATTTAGCTCAGTAGTACCCATGCCTATCTTGCAAGTGCAACATCCTGAGTTCGATCCCAGGTACAAACAAAACAAAACAAATCCAGTAGGAATATTTTTTTAGGTTTAAATTGTTCTCTCTTTCACTGGGATATTTTAGTAATACAATAATGATTAATTTATTTGGTATTCATAGTCTTGAAATAACTTTTTAAAATTTCACTAAGGTACATGCACATCGTATTGGAAGAAACAGCAAATTGATTATAGTTTTTAACATGGTTTATTTATTAGAAAAAGATTCTCATCTGTGAGGACATCTAAGCCTAGTGAGGAGAGGGCAAACAGAACAGAAATGTGTATCTTTAGTGTTGAAATTATAATCTGATTTAAAGTATAAAAATACAGTGCAATATATTTAAAAATTTTTTATAATCAAGATTTTACATTCTGTTTTAAATCATCTAAGCCTCTAAATCAGAGCAATAATATTATCAACAGATAAAATAACATTTTTGCAAAATGCAAACATCATGCATCTGCTCCTTTTCTTCCTATTTTTAGCTCAGAAAAGAAAATGTAATGCTACTCAAGGCAGAAACAGGGTCACTGTGAATCTTGAAAGGAAGTACTCTACCCTGGATCCACTGAGATGAGGAGTTGTTCATTTGATGAGTAGGAATCTGACTTTCATGGAGCTGTCTTTACTAGTAGACGACAAGTCATGTTTCAGTCCCATGTTCACATGGTGCATGCCATCATAGCCTCTCTTCCATTTCCTGGATTCATAGTGTCTGTTAAGAAAGCTAAAATTTGGCCCCTTTTCCAACATGTGAAATGAAGCTGGCCTTTTCCTTGTTCTTTTTTCAATCACAGTAGTACAGTATGCAATAAAAACTTGTTGGTATCCACCTTTAAAATTTTATTTCTTTATTTCATTTCCTAGAGTAGTTATTTATGGATCGAATTTTTTAAACCATAAACATTAAAAATTGTTAATATATTTTTCTTTATTTATAAAGAATAAATCTGGGCAGTAATTGAGCATTATAAATACATCATTTATTGAAGGCAGGGACAAAGGGAAAAAATGAGAACCAAGACCTGTCATGTAAAGGTACAAGATCCCAATAAAGAGTGTAACTGTACTATATACCTAGAATGTGCCAATAAACTCAATAAAAAGAAAAAAATACATCATTTATCATATTAGAAGCCACACATTATTCACTTTTTCTATACTCACTTGCTTCCTAGGATCACCAGTTAATTAGAATATCTATACTCAAGTTGTTTTCTCAGAGTCTGCTTTAAAGTAAGAGATATTTAACACTCTATGTGTTTCTGTGTAATATTAGTTTTTCACAATGACAACCTGTAGGATTTGGGTCATTCGAATACTATAATTAAAATTATTATTCTGACCACATCATACCCGTGAATTTGGAATACTGTTTTGCAGTATATTTTCTTTACTAAAGGAAGACCTCTAAAACAGTAATCACTATTTTCCTACCTTCTCAAATTTCTTAAAATTTAGATCTAAAACCTCATATACATTTACGGCTCATTCTGCTCATTCCCTCTCACTTTTTTATTGGTGATGTTAGTAGTTATTTTCTTTTTACGACACATAAACTCCAGGAAAGCCATCACCACCAATGATCTAGCACGTGTATATTCTACTTTTTAAACTTTTAAAAAATTAACGTATAACATACCATAGGGAATGGTACGATGTTCAAATATTTGTATAAATATGTACTGATCTAATCAGGGTAATTGACATTTATGTCTCCTTATCATTCCCTTGTGTGTGGAGTCTTCAGGTTTCTGGTTCTTCATAAAATATGAATTATGAACTATAGTCACCCCACTATGCTGTAGAACATTAGAACCTATTCCTCTGTCTAAGTATTTTGGTATCCATTATCCAAACTTCCTCTATTTCACTCCCTTTGCAGCCTCTAGTAATTACTATTCTACTCCTTCCTACTTTAATATCAACATTTTATTTTTTCTGCATATGAGAAAGAATTTGCTTTCTTTGTCTGGCTTATTTCACTTAACAAAATGTTCTTCAGTACTATGCATTTCATGGCAAATTACAGGATTCATTCTTTCTTATATCTGAAAAAACTCACATATATGCATATATATCATATATTATTCGTCCACTCATCTAGGATGATTCTATATCTTGGCTACTGTGAAGAGTAGTGTCATAAACATGAGTGTAGATGTCTCTCTCTTTTTTATTTAGATGTCTCTTTAAGATACTGCCTTCATTTCCTTTGAATATATAATTAGAGGTGGAATTCACATATAGAGACTAGTACTGTGGAATCATAAAACAATCTTGAGTGATGTTAATTCAAGAATAGCTTTGAATTTAACCATTTCTTTTTTTTTTCTTTCTCAGCAGCTACATGTACACGGTTGCAATCAAAATAGGTTCTGAGGCTACAACTCTAATTTGTAGCTTTTACTGTTTTATATATCAAAAGTTTAAAAATATGTATCTGTGTCTATCTATAATGGAACACTATTACCAAAATAATAAAGACACTTTTATAATTTAAAAAGCAAACAAACAAAACAATCTTGGGGGTCGGGGATTTAGCTCAGCAGTACTGTGCTTACCTCACAAGTGCAAGGTCTTGAGTTTGACCTCTGGTACTAAAAACAAACAAAACCAAAAAATCTTGGAATGAAATTTTATAAATGTACACATCTGTAAATATCTACTATTTATAAATCTGCACTTAGTGGTACTTGTCTGTCTCACATCTAAAAAATGCTTGTAGGTTCATGCGCTACACTGCCATAACTAAAAGACATTTGGAAACATTATTCTTGAAGAATGCATGTATATTAATCACCAAAAGAATATGGGGAAGTGTGCAAATCTAGACATATAACGCAGGTAATGATAGAATAGTTTCAACAAATGAACTCAGGAAATGCCATTTATTGCTATAAACTGAGAGCTGTTCTTCAAACAGAAAGCAGGAAGTTGGATGCCCAGAGTAAAAAGAAACACAAGCTTAGAAACAGAAAAAGAGTAGTCAAAGAAAGATGTCATATTATTCAGAAAAATTAGCATTACAAATAAGTTGTGGTATGGCATAGGAAATAGGGAAGTTATTTGAGAGATCAATATATAAGTGCTATTGCTCAGATTAACCTCACAGATCCCCCAACAGACTAGCCAATGGATAGTTTTCATCACAGTTTCTAATTATGGGATAGTAGAAAAGAATCAAATGATACACAACATAACTATAGGATGGTGGTATTGTAAGATATGAGACTTTTCAGTGACTCATATCAGAAACTGACTTCTACTCATTAAATTATATAAATCCTTACAAAAATACCACAGTAGTTCCAATAAAGAGAGAAGGTATATAAAATGAACTCTAGTAGACATCCTCTAAACCTAAAGAAAAATTTAGCCTGAATCTGTTCAGTAGCAAAAAAGGAATAAATGCAGCTAGAGCATTAGAAATTCATAAAAAAATTATACATATATAGGTGGAAAATCATAAACCAATGTTTTCATACCTTTCCTAGTCTTAGGGGGGAAATAGTAATTAAGATGAATGCTACATAGTACAGTAAAAATATGTGTGATTTCTTTATTCATGTGGGTTCTGTTTTTCTCAAATATACTTTCATAATGCTTCAAATCAAAATTCCCTTTTGACTACTACTGGCTTGTATCTGAAACACTAGGAATCAATAGATAAACAGTAATCAAGGGTCTAGTACTCTGGAAACCAGCTATCCATACTTGATGAATAGCATATATTCAGAAGGTACTTAAGTCAGGAATTCAAATCATGTGCTACATGTATTAGGCAGTCTTACAAAAGCTTGCAGGGCTGGGGCAAGGCTCCTCAAAAGACTTCATATGCTCTGATCAGATTTAATATGGACCACAGAAATTTATCAGATTGGCCTATAATGGCTGCCCACAGAATCAAACATAGAAGAAAGAGTGCAAAAGATATGTCCAATGCTAGAGATCTGAAATACCCAGCAGAATCCATATGGAGCCATATGGAAGTATCCCATATGAATCTGAATCAGGAGGCCAAAGGATTCATAATGGAACACCCAGGGTTCTGTGCTGGGTTCAAGGGTCAGTACTAGAAGCTAAGAAGTCTGCATCAAAAGCCAGGAAACAACCCCCAAGGAGAAGGCGAAGACCAGAGCTCCTATGAGGAAGATCAGCTGAAATCCTTCCCTCCCATTCTCCTTTGTACCATTTGGCAACAATCTTCCCTAACGTGGGTATTCCATGCCCACAACAATGCTGACTCAGTTTAGCTTGGCATCCCCAAACAAGTTGACAATTATCAATTAACCACCATGACATAGAAAAGCAAGTGCTTGGGAACACAAGAAAGAACTCTGGATCTTTGCATTCTGATTTAGCAGTATATTGTGTCTATTAGTTCACAATAATGAGTAGAACCAACCTTTCAATTCTGCTGAGGTATATATACTTGAAATAATTTTTAAAGCGAGTGAAAGCATAGTATAGTATATTCTGGCATCTTTTGAGTGACCTCTTGAAGCAGTTATCAGTTAGCAACTTTAACCACTGAGGAAATCAATATGGAGATGCCTCAAACAATTAGGATTAGAAGTCCCATTTGACCCAGCTATTCCTCTGCTGGGTATCTTCCCAAAAGAATTAAAAGAATCATATTGTCATCCATGTTTATAGCAGCACAGTTTGTAATAGCTAAAATTTGTAAACAGCCCAATTGCCCATCAACTGGAGACTGGATAAAAATGATGTGTTTTTTAATAAAATGTAGTACTAAGCCATAAAGAATGAGAAACTAAAAGTATTTATAGCTAAGTGGATGCACATTGAGGCCATACTCTTAGAGAATTCAATAAGTCACACATACATAAATACCAAATAGTTTCTCTGGAGTGAAATGTAAATAAGGATCAAAATGTATATTTGATATTGTGTAATAGGAAGAAAAGGTCTAAAAGAGTAGAGGAAGTGAGATGGATAGGGGAAAGGGAAAAAGGGAAAAGAAAAAATACGTGGAAAGGAAAACATGGAAACATCGTCTTCATAAACAGGGAAAGGTGGAGAGGCCAAAGGGAGGGCTGGGGAATGGGGAAAAATAAGAACAAAGATAAGTCATGTAAAGGTACAAGATCCCAATGATGAATGTAACTGTATTGTATACCTAAAATGTACCAATAAACTTAATAAAGCTAAAAGGACAGAGTAAGGATACATAGAATTTAAAACAAAGATTTTCAAAGCATAGTTTCTTAATGAGTTAATGCTACGTAACAAACAATGGCTTACAACAGCCACCATTTTATTTGCACCTATCAGAAGTTTGAACTGTTTTCACATAAGTGATTCATCTGCTGATCTCATGAGGATAATACTATCGGGTGGTCACTGGGATTCATAGTCCAGGGAGGCTTTACTCAGAAGTCTGTTGGTTGATGATGGGCCTCTGTCTCTAAGGATGTGGTCTAAGATTGTCGAGGAGACTGGCTGGGCTTGTTCATGTGATGAAAGCAGCATTCCAAGAGGGAAAAAGCAAAAACTTCAAAGGCTTCCTGATGCCTAGGCTCAGAAGTCTCACGATGTTACTTCCACTGAATTCTTTCAAGGGTAAAGCTAAGTCACAAGGATGGTCCAGATTTATGGGTGTGGGGAAAGAATTGAGAGAAATAGCAAAGTCACAGTTGTAAAAATATGCCTGTACACAAGTGGGAAGACTATTGTAGCTAGCTGTCTTTGTAAAAATCCTGCCCCAGCTAGGAAAATATCTTTCCATAGGAGCTGCAATGAGGCTGAAGAGGCCATAAGAAGCTACCCAACATATGTGTAAAGGGATCTTAGAAACAAACTGGACCACAGAGTACTTAAATGCTAAAGGAGTTAGATAATTTCCCAAATGTTTACTTTATCTGAAATGCTTTTCTATTAGATATTCAGATGGCTGAATTCTTCACATTTTGAGATTGTTCAAATTTTGCCTTGAGGGAAACTGTTCAAGATCACTCAAAATAAAATTAACTTCCCTTGTTTCACCACCACATTTTCTTCATAGCCATATGATTACCTGTAATAGCTTTAGCATTTGTCTATTTGTTAATAATGGATTTAAATCACTAAAATGTAAGCTCCTTGAGATTTGAGATTATTTTAATTTGTTTAGCATGGCGACATCAGCTAGTGACTGAAAAGGCAGCAAGTTGAGAACAAGATTTTTATAATTACTTCTCCACTAATATCCCAGCTGTAGCTCAAGTCTTAATCTTTGCTATAAACACCAAAGTAAATGACACCATTTCCTTATCCCTGGGCTTACAAAGCATTTCCTGTACAAACATATCTGTTTGGAACTCCCCATTATGTTAAATATTTGGAGTGCATCTAAAAATGTTTGGAGTGCATCTAATTCACCTCATTTTCTGCATTTGCAAAACCAAGAAACACCTTGTTATTATGTGAATCAAATAAGCTTCTACTTGTGAAATACCTACCACACTACCTGGCATGGCATAGGTATTCAATAAATGGTGGTCACTCTAGTCCACAATTCAATTGTGAATAATTGAACTAGTGCATATCTCAACCCCAATTGCTATTATAATAATTTTGTTTTAATTTACTGTACTACTTCCAGTTTCCTATTTCTGAAGGATTCTCAGACTCTTCAGATGGTTCTAAAAAAATCTGATCATTGATGTTTGCAATTTTTCCATTGTCTAAACCAGAAATACAAACACTACTGGTATTCAAAGTCAGAGTATCAGATAAGATGTTGTGTTAAGCTCAGTCATTGGTGAAATTACCTGCTGAGAAATCTGTTTTCTTGACCTGGCATTTTAGCCTTCCCTTCCCCCTTCTCCACAAAACTGAGGCCCTTCTTCACTTAATCTTATGTTGCTTATTCAAAAGGTGATTGCCCCAATTTCTTAATTCCATACAATTCCTCACCATAGTACTGGGTGAATACTCTGTAAGGGCATTTTCAAACTATCCATGATCCAGCTATTCTATTATCACTTTTATTAATGTTATTGCAATGATTTCTAGTCACATTTTCTAGTCATAGCATGAAATTCCTTTCATTAAGCTAAATTTACATGAATGAGCCTGAAAAGCCTGCTGTAATGATCCTTGAAGGGTGTTTCCCCTAGATACCAGAACAGTAGTTTACTCAAATCACAAGGTCTTTCTCATTCTCCTATTCAAATATTTCCTGCTTATTCTTGTTATGTTAGATACCATCCTGCAGATGAGGGCAGCATGGGACACAAATTTGTCACCTTTTTCCTTAGTATCAATTAATCTCTTCAGCAGCCCAAGAGCAATGTCTTGAAGTTGTTGGTTCATTTCACTGTATCTATCTTTTAAAAGATATTTTTTACATTTGTTCTGTAACAATTCCCTTTTCTTCTCTATTTCATCCCCGTGAGGAGACAATTAAAGAGCAATTAAGCTCAGTTATGTCATATCTCACATAATTAGCTGACATAAGTAGTCTGTGGCAGGTTTGTGTTGCAAGCCAAGACTTCTTGATTCCCTTGTTTTTGGTAAGTTTCTATTTCCCAGCTTTACACGTTTCTAAGTTTTCATTGACATCTCCAAGCCTCCTTTGTTGCTTCCCTACAATACATCTTTATTTTATAGATAATTTTGCTGCCTGATTAATAAAGAAACTTGACACCATTAGGTATTTGCCTGAAGATAAACCTGAGTTTGCCATCTGTAAAAGTCTAGTTTAATCACAGAGAATGAGATGTGCATAAGATGTGCATGGGTAATTCCTCTGTCCTTGATACTAAACCTTCCAAACTTTTCCAGACCTGCTACTATCTTTCTCTCTCTCTCTCTCTCTCTCTCACCATGTGAAACATTTCTTCCCTATTAGTAGTATGTTCTCAGACAAATATTAATTTATCATATTAAAATTAAAATTTTAAATTCACATATATCCTAATAACATTTCCCTTCTCATATAGACTTTTTGCGTAATTTTTTTTGTTGTTTTTTCTTGTTCACAGTACACTTATTATCAATTCAATTTAACCAGTATTTTTAACAACTAGTATGTTTTATTATGCTATTTACAGTCATTGCAAAATTGCTTCTGCCCATTGAAACTTTATGTCTCAATGACTTTTCTAGTTTCTGGGACAAAATACCCAATACTTAACAACTTAAAGAAGAGAAGTTTATTTTCGCTTTGTGTTTTTATTCTACAGTTGGCAGGAACCAAGGCAAAAAGGTCATGATGGAAGGGTCCAGAAGAGGAAAGCTACTCAGCTCGTGGTGGCTAGGAAGCAGAGAGCAGAAGCAGAGCCAGGAAGGGAGATAGACCCTTGTAGGTCACACCAATGGTGACTCGCCTCTTCTAATCAGACTCCAACTTCTTACAGCAGTCAGCATAATACTCCATAATCCAATCATCTTCCAAACACATGAGGCTTTTAGGGTCCTCTTAAATATAAATCATAACATTCTTCCCCTGGGGCCCAAAGGATTTATGCACATCTCTTTGTGCAAAATCTATTTAGTTGATCTTTAAGAGTCACTGAAGTTTTAACAGTTCTAGGATTGCTGAAAAGTACAAGCCCAAAGTATCCTCTGAGATGCAAGGCAAACACTTAGCTATGAGCTCCTGTAAAAAGAAAAAAGAAAAAAGTTAGACACTACCAACATACAATAGCACAGGAAAAACATTCCTGTACCAAAAGAGAGGAAAAGGAGAAATGAAAAGTATGAAATCAAAGCAAGAGTAAAACCCATCAGGACAAATGTTAAATTCTTTATTTATGTACAGTACCCAAGGCAAGCTGTGGTGAGATATGAGCTCCATAGAGTGTGGGTGGTCCTACCACTATGACATTGTCAGTGGCTGTAACCCTTATAGCATCTCTCTTGAGGTGGCTTTGTTCACAAGTGTGGTTTTAGACATCTCATGTGCATAGCCTCTCCAACTTTCTGAGAATTCCACTGCACTTTTGACTTCATTCTTATAGCTTCACATCTGCGCTCTCAGGGCACACTATCTGGCCTCCCAGGTCTTTTGAAATCTGACCCCACACTCTTGCATTCTGCATGCCTGTATAACCAGCATGACATTGATGATGCCAAGATCTACTACCAGTTCAAACAGTAAGCAGACCCCTTTGAGTTATGTCTGCCTCTGAATATCTGTGACTGAGCACTGGGAACTGAATCCTAGAGAATCTGTGCCCTAAGTGGTCCTTCTGGAGCAGAGTGCCCTGGAACTCTCTTCTCCAATGAAAGACATAACTTTGCAATCTTGAGCCCACAAATGGAGAGGTCTTGCTGATTCTGCATATGCCTTCAAGCAATTTTTTCCTATTGTCTTGATGTAAATCACTCGACTTCCTTTTAATGCTAATCTATTTAGCAACCAAGTTCTCTTCCTTAGCACCAACTTTGTAGGCTTTTTATTTTTGGTGAAAATGAAAACTTTTCAAATGGGCTTTTTGCTTCTGATTTTCAGTATAAACGTGGCCAAGAGTCCCTAACTGCATCTATGCTATAGCCTCAACATTGTGCTGGCTTGAAATTTCCTCAGCCAGATTAGCCCACCAACTTCAATCTCAGTCTCCTGCAAAGTCTCAGAACATGAGAAAATGTAGAGGAATATTCTACCAGAGTTTAAAACACATAGTCTGTGCTACCAATGAAGTCCTTTCCTGCAATTTAAATTTCTTGAGTCTAGTGTTTATAGTCTGCATTTTAATAAGCATTCTTGTCTTTAAACTCTGACAAGTATCATACAGTAAGTTTGGCTTGCACCAGTCTAAGCCTGCTTCTCCAACCAGCATTTCCAAATCTTTTTGGCCTCTTAACTGTACTCTCAGGTAGAATCACATTAATCACCAACTTCTGCCATCAAAACTCTGTCATAACTACTCCATTACTCTTCAAACTTTTCAATGAAATTGAAAGGGAAGCAATACTTCCAAATTCATTCCTGGATACAAGTATCACTTTGATTCCCAAACCAGGGAAAGATGCAACCAAAAAGGAGAACTACAGACCAATCTCCTTAATGAATATAGATGCAAAAATCATAATAAGATACTAGCAAACAGAATAGAGAGGATTATCAAGAAGATCAACCATCCTGACCAAGTTGGATTTATTCCAGAGATGCAAGGGTGGTTCAACATACGAAAGTCAATAAATGTAATACATTATATTAATAAAGTCAAGGACAAAAAGCATATGATCCTCTCAATAGATGCAGAAAAAGCATTTGATAATATTCAACACCCATGCATGATAAACACCCTGCAAAAAATTGGAATAGATGGTCTATACCTCAACTTAATAAAGGCTATTGATGAAAAATCAACAGCCAACATCATATTAAATGGACAAAAACTGAAAACTTTCATGTTAAAATCAGGAATAAGACAAGGATGCCCATTATCACCACTCCTCTTCAATATAGTTCTGGAAACATTAGCCACAGCAATTAGACAAGAGAAAGAAATTAAAGCAAAAAAGATAGGAAAGGAAGAAGTTAAACTGCCATTATTTGTGAAAATATGATACTCTACATTGAAGACCAAAAAAACTCCATTAAAAGACTTCTAGACTTAATTGACAGATTCAGTAGAGTATCTGAATACAAGCTGAACACCCAAAAATCAATAGCCTTCTTATACACAAATAACAGTCTCACTGAGAGAGAAATAAGGGAAAAAATTCCTTTTACAATAGCATCCAAAAAATGAAGTATCTAGGAATCAATCTAACAAAAGAAACAAAAGATCTCTACACTGAAAACTATAGCACTCTGAAAAAAAGAGATTGAAGAGGATATAAGAAAATGGAAAGATATCCCCTGCTCCTGGGTAGGAAGAATCAACATAGTGAAAATGGCCATACTACCAAAACTGCTATACAGATTCAATGCAATGCCAATTGAAATTCCGACACTATATTTCACAGAACTAGAAAAAAGAATATAAAAATTCATTTGGAACCATAAGAGACCTAGAATAGCAAAAGCCATCCTAGGCAACAGACACATGGCAGCAGGTATAACAATTCCCAATTTGAAACTATACTACAAAGCCACTGTGATAAAAACAGCATGCTACTGGCAAAGAAACAGACCTGAGGATCAGTGGAACAGACTGGAAGACACAAAAACAAACCCAGATGTACTCAGCTACCTCATCTTTGACAAAGGAGCTGACCATCCTCAGTGGAGGATAGATAGCCTCTTTAATAAACGGTGTTGGAAAAACTGGATTTCAACCTGCCACAGATTAAAACTAGTCCCTTACCTTTCACCATGCACTAAATTAAAATCCAAATGGATTAAAGATCTAAATATTAAGACAGAAACATTAAATTTGCTGGAAGGTAAGTTAGGCAGAACTCTGGAACACATTGGCATAGGAAAAGACTTTATGAACATATCCTCAGTAGCATGGGAACTAGCAGATAAAATCAACAACTGGGATCTCATCTTATTGAAAAGCTTCTGCACTGCAAAAGAAACCATTAGCAGAACTAAGAGACAACCTACAATGTGGGAAAAATTTTTTACCAGCTGTTCCTCAGACAAAGGACTATTATCAAGAGTATATAAAGAAGTCAAAACAATCAGCCCCCCCAAATATAAAGACCCTATTCAAAAATGGGCATCCGAAATGAACAGACATTTCTCAGATAAAGAAGTAAAAGCAGCAAGTAAATATATGAAAAAATGTTCCACATCACTGATCATTTGAGAGACACAGATGAAAACAACACTGAGATTCCACCTCACCCCACAAAGAATGGCTGCTATCAAGAAATCACACAATAACAAATGTTGGTGGGGTTGTGGGGAGAAAGGAACCCTTCTCCATTGTTGGTGGGAGTGCAGATTGGTGCAACCACTATGGTAATCAATATGGAGATACCTCAAAGAGCTTGGACTGGAGGTTCCATTTGATCCAGCCATCCCTCTGCCGGGTGTCTTTCCAAAAGAACTAAAAGAATCATATCACAGAGAAGTATGTACACCCATGTTTATAGCGGCACATTTTGTAATAGCTAAAACTTGGAAACAGCCTGTTTGCCCATCCGTTGGAAACTGGATAAAGAAGATGTGGTTTTTCTATAAAATGGAATATTACTCAGCCATAAAGAATGAGAAAATAGATTCACTCATAGGAAAATGGATACATATTTAAGATATAGTCCTAAGTGAAATACATAATGCACACATGTGTAAATACTGAATAGTTTCTCTGGTGTGATTAATCTGAAATAATACAGAAGATCCTAATAAGATTACTGACATTGAGAAATGGGAAGAAAGGAGCTAAAGTTGTAGGGAATGTGGGATGGGTAGGGGAAGGGTAATAAGGGAAAAGAAAAAAATGTGAGATAATGAAAAGATGGAAATAAAGTGGCTGTAGATGGGGAGGGGAGGAGGGGGCGAAGGGGGGGCAGGGACAAGGGGAAAAAATGAGAACCAAGACTTGTCATGTAGAGGTACAAGATCCCAACAATGAATATAACTGTATATATCCCTAAAATGTACCAATAAACTCACTTAAAGCTGAAAAACAAACAAACAAACAAAAAAACAAAAAAAAACCTCTGTCTTAGTCACTTTCTTTGTTGCTGGGATAAAATACTCTAATACCTACAACTTAAAGGAGGAGAAATTTATTTTAGCTCATGTTTTTAGCAGGAAGGCATGGTGGAAGAGTCTGACAGAGGAAAGCTGCTCACATAATGGTGGCTAAGAAACAGAGAGCAAAGAGAGAAAGCAGGAAGGGAGATACACCCTTGAAAGTCACAGCCACAGTGACCTACCTCTTCTGATCAGATTCCATCTCCTAATAATAAGTCAGATATAATGCCCCTGTAGTCCAGTCACCTTGCAAACACATGACACTTTGGGGACCATTTTAGGTACAAATCAAAATGTTGTATAAGATTATCATAAATCTTCTAAATGTCAAACACAAAGGATATATTTTATCTTTATGTTTTTTTACTTCTCTGCAGCATCTGAGTTTGTTTAGTCAATCTCATCTTGAAATTCTGTATTCTCTTATATTATGTAATAATTTAATCTTATTTCTTTGAAGTTTCTTCTTTATATTTTCTTAATGGAAAAGACTGAAGTCTAGGGAAAAACTATAAAATTACTTTGCCAAATTTTCCCTTGGCAAAAGTGGCTTTAAAAGTTTAATATACAAAGTCTGTCAGGGACACAGCTTATACGCAACAGATATTTCTCTTTATTTCAAGTTTTTTGAGAGCAGAGCCTTTGACATTTTCACTACAGTATTTTTAGAACTTACAAAAGTTTCTGCCACAGAATGGACAGTCAGCAATCATTTTAATAACAGAAATACTTCAATACAATTTGTTCACCCTTTTAAAGTTTGAAAATCATTTTGGTATATTTACCAAGTAGTAAAACTATCATCCACTATATAATTTTATAGTATTTTTACCTCAGAAAGAAACTATTCAACCATTAACAATCACTTTTGCATTCTCTCCCTCTCCCCAATCCCCAAGAATCACTAACTTATCTTTTATCTGCATAGATTTGCCTATTCTGAACACTTTATATAAATGTCTGGTTTATTTTATTTAGCATAATATTTTAAATTTTGCTCATGCCATAGCATGCATCAGTACATCATTACTTCTATATCCTATGATATGAATACATCATATTTTGTTTATTGATCAGATTGTGGCCATTTAAGTTGTTTCTACTGTTGGACTATCATGAAAATGCTGCTATGAACAATCATGTATAAATTTTAGTGTGGACATATGTTTTCCTATCTCTTGGGTATACAACTAGGGATGGAATTGAAGGATCCTAATTGGTAGGCCCCAAGTGACTCTACATTTAACATTTTTAAAAACTGACAAACTCTTTTCACAAATTGGTTACATCATTTTCCAATTCTACAGATAGGGAATCAATAGAGAACAAGGCTTCCAATTTCTCTACCAACCTTGTTATTGTCTATCTTTTTTTTTTCTTTTAAGCCTTCCTGGTAAGTGTGAAATAGTGTCTTCTTATGGTTTTGACTTACATTTCTTTAACAGTTATTAATGCTAAATATCTTTTCACATGCTTATTGGTCATTTGAATAATAAATAGGTAGATATTTAATGAATGGATGAATGCATATAAACATAGAGACTGTGTAGCTCTCAAAGATCTCATCCACAATTATACAGAGAGTTAATGTCCAATGACAACAGCAGAACAGCAGGGATAAGGAATATATTTTTCATCACACAAATGTGAACAGTTAAAAGATAAACTATGGCACATGAAAAGCTTGAAGAGGTTAAGCAGATAGCAATTCAGGAATCAGGCAGCATCATACTTCAAGCAGTTCAGCACTCAAGTAGTAGGGTTTCAGGGGAAGCTTTTACAAACTATTTAAGAAAGCAAGACAAAAAATATATCTGACTGATTAAAGTGGAAAGTCCCTAGATGAGGTTCACTGGTAATTTCTGATTGGTTAAGTCTCTAGTTCAAGGGTAGTTGGCAATTTCTCATTGGTTAAGCTTAAGTTTTGTTTTAGTGTTTAAGTGGGATAAGGTTTGCTTACATAGGAACTCAAGGCATTTGGGCCCAATGGCCTCTCAATTAAAAAACAGTTAACAATATTTAAATGTCTTAGTTAATATAATGATATCTATGTTTTATTTATCTTGCAATCAATATTGACATTTGATTTTGTAGATAGTAGAGGGGATGAGTGCCTTTTTATGCTGATTGCATATTACATCAAACAAATAGAACAAGAAAGAGGAAAAGACAAGGAGCTATATAGAACCAAGTATCAATTCTCAGAGAAAATGATGTAGTAATTTAATAGCTAAGGTCTGAAATGAAGAAACAAAATCTGTACCATTTTAGCTTGCAACAGAATGTTATCTTTATGCTTTATTCAGTGATTTTGAATCATGCACACTTTTTTCTTCTAATTTAAAGATTAAAATGGTATGTTTATCTTGCTGTATCCTTAATACAGATAAAGAAATGGTCTGCAAATTTTTCCTTTAAATTTTATCATTAGATTTCTCCTAAGCATTTAATTTTTCCTGGAAAAATATCTCAATTAATACCACCACTTTAACTGTTCTATAGATGCTACACTTTCTTAAGAAATATAAATCCAAGAGAATGCTAGTCTATTAAAGATTTACAGTACAGCATCTGAAAGAATTACTTGGCAGTTTCTAGGAAGACAGTGCAGCCAAAAAGTTATTTTTTATTTTTCTGAATTTATTTCAGTAATGTTTAAGTTTTTTTGTCTCCTAGAGGAAAGTCTAGCTCCCAGAGTGTGACTTAAATCTAAGCTCCCACAGGAGTAATGGCAAAAAAAATTTACTGTGATTATGTTTGATTGCTTCTTTTTTTATCAGAGAGGAAGTTTTAAATTTTAAATTCCAATTTTGTTGGGATTTCAAATGCAGTCCCTTGGTTACAAGAAACACACAACAGATCTAAGCCATTTGGGGTGCCAAGAATAAAAAAATATGACTGCCATAGTCTATTTGTTATGTTCTGTAAACATGTACTAATAAACAAAAGAACATTAAAATCTATTTTAACTATTTTGAAATGCACATTACCTTACTACCTGAGATCACCATGCAGTGCAATAGATCACTAAATCTAAAAAATAATAATAATAATAATAATAATACTATGTCACAAAGCCTCTGAAAAATACTATAAAAAATTAAAATGTGTGAAATATTTTAAAAATAAAAATATATGTAAAGAAATAGTGGATGGGTACTGGGGATTGAAACTAGGGAACTCTTAAGCTACATCCCCAATCCTTTTTTTTTTCTTTTTTTGAAACAGGATCTCCCAGACTGGCCTCAAATTTGCAATCCTACCTCATTATCCAGAGTAGCTGAGGTTAGCATGCACCCACACCCAGAAAGAATAACTTTTGAGGTATATAATTATTCATCTTAATAGTACAATATTATAGATCTTAGTGATGGTTTAAAAATAATCCAAAAAGTTAATATATATTCAATAAAGAACAACATGTTTATAGTAATCAGAAGGTACCAGAACTTTTTTAATCTCTTGAAAAGCCTTATATATTAGTTCATTATTGTTTGTCTTGTCTTTAATTAGTTCCACATATTCTTACATGTAAAAGTGTTATTTAAAAGCACTTTTTAGTTCCTTAGATTGCTGAATTTTAGAATTTTTTTCTTGCTAGGAAACTCAGTCTCATGCATGCTAGGCAAGTGCTTTATTACTGAGCTACATCCCTTCTTACTTTGAGTGTCCTTGTCCCCATAATTAGTTTACTGCTTGTGCCACATGAGCATACTTGTCAACTTGATTGGCTTGGGAGCTGCCTTAGTACTTCTGCGTGTATCTCAATGAGTCATGGAGGCATGACCTTGGGTATTTATCAGGTCCTGGCCCCTTCTCCTCTGGTCCTATTCCCCTGCTCTACTTCTTGGTGGCTGTGGATTGAGCAGCTTTCCTCCATCATTCTCTTCTAGCGTGTTTCTGCCTAGGAGGGCAACATCTGTGGACCAAACCCATGAACTAAATTAAATCTCACCCCCTTTAAATTGCAGGTGTCAAGTATTAGCATCTTAGTCAAGAAAATGACTAATACAGAAAATTGGTACCAAAATTGGAGTTATTTCTATGACTGTAACTGACCTTCTAGTTTAGAAGCCTTTGGAAATGGTTTGGAGGAAGTATTTGGAAAAGTTTGGAGAAAGGGGCCTTGAGAAGCCCTAGAATGCTATTAAGTGGAGACTGATAAGTGATTCTGATTTGATCTCAGTTGACCAAAATGCTTATTGAAATGCAGACAGTAAAGACTAGCCTCACATGGTTTCAGTTGGGAATGAAGATTCTGTTGGGAAGTGGACAGAGGTCATACATATTTTATTCTAGCAATAAAAGGTCTATATTTCCCCCATTGTCGCAAGCCGGCGATGCAGAGCACTGTCCAGCAGTGCCTCAAACCTGAAAGAGCAGCGGGGTGGAGATGGGGCAGAGAGAAAGGAAGGACGCCAAGACAAGAGTCTGATCAAGGCGAAGTTTATTGCAGGCAGGCATCAGCCTTTTAAAGGAAAAGACCGAACTATTATGGGCTAGGATTACCATAGTAACCTCAACACCTGCTCCTATAGATAACATCAGATCTTTAACATAACAAAATGGAGTTACAACACCTGACTCCTATAGATCTTTGGCTGTCCGTGTTTCTCCCGTGCAGGGTCAAAACAAGTTTAACACGTGCAGTCCTTAAAAAGGAACAAATGTTGTCTTTCAAAAAAGCCAGTGGGCCATGGCTGGCTTCCCACACCCCATATCTTGAGACTTTGTGGGAGACTAAGTTTAAGGGAGAAGGAAGAAAAAAAAACAACAAAAAACAGAACAACATAGTGAGTTCCAGGTCAGTCTCAACTACATAGTGAGACCCTGTCTCAAAAAACAAAACAAAACAAAATAAACAAACAAACAAAAAACAGAACAGAAATATTGAAAATACTTAAATTTTGGCCAAAAGGGATTGATTATAAAGTTAGGGCTATAGGAACTGCAGTTGCTAAAGAGATTAAGCACCACTAAAAAGAAACCAAGTACTTTAAACAAGGACAAAAAGAATTACCAAGATCTCACCCATGATAGGTTTAAAATGGAAAATATAAATTTTTCATTTGAGAAAAGAGCTTCTGTGCTCCCTGCTTAAGAAAGGCCACTTAGGGAATTGGTTCTTTGAGATTCATTTCACTCTGTTCAGTCGTCTAGGTACTCTGAAACTGCTGCAGCCATGGTGCAAAAGGGCTCCGCTGCTGCTCATACTGGCAGCAGACCTTGTTGTTACCCAATTATGCTAGTGTTATAGGCATGCAGAGGGCAAGAGTTGTGGGGTCAGGGAGGCTTCCACCCAGGTTTCAAAGGCAGGCCTGGCAGGCCAGGTACAGTCCCCCTGAGAGGACAGTGCCAAAGCTGTGGGAATGAAGTTAAAGATACAGTGGAGACCCCAGAAAGTTAGAGATGATAGGAACTTGGAGCATCTACTGAGGAATGCTGCCAGCTATGAGCAAAGCAAGCACATTTTGTATTCTAATTCTGTTGCACATGCTCTTCGAATAGTTTTGTTACCTCACTATTCACTTCGAAATTCCTGCTGCCCCCCATACTTCTTTCCATGATTCATTAGGTACACTAAACTAATGAAGGTATTGAAAACAGTTGAGATTTTTTCGTCTCAGTGGTGATATCCTAACTAAAATTTCACTGATAAAGCCTTCCTATTGTTCCTGTTTACAGATGTCCAAAGTTGCTTCTATTCTTTTTCTTCTTTTTATTGAGTTTATTGGTACAATCTAGGTATACAATACAATTACATTCATCATTGGGATTCTGTACCTTTGCATAATAGGTCTTGATTCTCATTTTCTCCCCTTGTCCCTGTCCTCTCTTCACCCCCTCCTCCCCTCCCCATTTACAAACACTTTGTTTCCATTTTTTCAGTTTCTCATATTTTTTTTCCTCTCCCTTATTACCTTTCCCCCACCCTTCACACTTTCCCTACACCTTTAGCCCTTTACTTCCTATTTCACATTATTAATTATCTCATTAGGATCCTGTGTACTATTACAGTTTTTCACACCAGAGAAACTATTCGGTATTTCAGTTAAAGAAATCTCTGCATGAACATTAAAAATAGGGAATCCTAAAATAAAACTAAAAAGCAAAGTAAAAGAGAAAAGGCAATTATGTAAGATTAAAATAGTCTTTAATTCTGAAGATGAAAATGGTCCCTTAACATATTTAAATTGCTTCTTGCTCTTGTAGTCTTATCTTATTCTTTTTTTCATTATTTAGAGAATACTTTTTAGTTTCTGTAATCAAACCCATGTAGATATGACCTTACATATTTAGTACAATGAGTTACCCCTGTACAAATGGAAAAATAAAAATTAAAAAATTAACATTTCTAGACAAATATGGCTGTCCATTTCTGTACAATGCCAACTCAACACAGTGAATTGGGATAACTTATTCCAAAGATGACAGCACCATTAAAGTTTCCCAAAATTCAATATATATATATATATATATTTATATTTATATAAAAAGATTAATAGCAGTATGTTATGCATCGATAGCAGCAACAGCTTTTCCAGGTTCTGCAGTCATCTGAACAAAATTATAGACATTCAGCACATTCCATTAAACAAAACAAAACAAACAAACAAAAAAACCAAAGAAAATAATAATATCCAGGAAACAGCAAAGTTCTGTTGCTCTTTTGGTACCTGGCACCATTTTTTTTTTATTAGCATCTTAATCATCATCTGGAAAGAGAACATTCTAGAGTAACATCATTAACTATAGCTCTGATAAAGCACGGTCACTGCTATGTGTCATAAAGCAGGTACAAGACATTTTACATTCACAGAGGTATGATACAGTACAGTCCTACATCAATAATACTAGAATCAGTTTTGGTTTGAAATTTGCTTTGTCTGCAAATAAGATTGCTGCCCCTGTTTTTTTCTGGGCTCCTGTCACATGGAGAATTGTTTTCTATCCTTTCACTTTCAGTCTATGGACTTCTTTTTGCCCTAGGTGTGTTTCTTATATACAACATATTGTTGGTTTTTGCTTCTTATTCCATTTTGCCAGTCTATTTCTCTTGATTGGTGAGTTGAGGCCATTGACATTGATGATTACAAATGATATGTACTGACTTATTATTGATATGTTATTGGCCTTTTATTGACTCTTTTTACTTTTTTACCTTCTCCTTTTAATTTCTTGCCTTGCCTATTTGATTTGCTCTCTTGGGCCTCATGGTGTTGCTGCCTTCATTTTCTTTTTCTAGGATCTTATTTAGAATTGCTTGTAGTGCTGGTTTGGTATTCATGTAGTTTCTCAGGTGTTCTTTGTCATGCAAGTGTCTTATTTCCCCATCCATTTTGAAAGAGAGTTTTGCAGGATACATCAGACTAGGTTGGAGGTTGTTCTCTTTTAGTACTTGAAATATCTCATTCCAGGCTCTCCTTGCCCCAGGGGTTTGCATTGAAAAGTCTGGTGTGATTCTGGTGGGCTTTCCTTTGCATGTGATTTATTTCTTTTCTCTTACTGCTTGTAGTATTTTGTTCTTCTGTTGGGTTTCTGGGATCTTGATTATTATATGCCCAGGTGTAGATTTTTTTTGATTGTAGCTAATTGGGGTCCTATATGCCTCAGTTATCAGATTGTCAAATTCTTCCCCTCTGTTTGGGAAGTTTTCTATCATTAATTCTGCAAACAGCTGTTTTAAGTCATTTGTATTTTCTCCTGCTACTTCATGGATTCCTTTCAGTCTTATGTTATTCTTCTTTGCATCATCTAGGAGTTGTTGGATGGATTTCTCATGATCCCTTACTGTTTTTAAGAGATCTCTCTTTTCATGGTCACTGACTGCAATCTTATCTTCTATATCTGAGAGTCTATCTTTGCATTCATTTATTCTATTGCGTACACTTTCTATGGAGTGTTTAATCTCCTGGCTATCTGTTTGAATCTGTTTTATGGATTCCATTTCTTTCCTATGTTGGGCATTTATTTTTTCCATTTCTTTCTTATGCTGGGCCTTCATGGCTTCTATCATGGTCCTGAGCTCATCTACTTTTTTGACAGTTTCTGCTCTAGAGTCTCGAATTGCGACTTCCATTTTGCTCACCATCTCTATGGTTAGCTGGGAAATTATTTGTTTCAAATTGTTCTAGAGCCTGATTGATCTGTTTTGTTACTTCCTGTGCTTTGAGTTCAGGGTGTCCTGGTGGTTCACTATCAGCCTTTTCATCCTCATTTGCCCTACTGTTTGCCATTGGTGAACTAGAAGTCTGCCTTTGTGTCTTGCTAAAGTGTTTTCTCACTTTTATTTTTGTTGTCAGACTGTCCTTGGTTTAATCTCTGGGTTATCACCCAAATCTTCCTGATATACTTGCGCCCTAGCTTCTGTGTCTCTAATGACCCACAGACATTCTCATCTTCATAACATCAGAGAAACAGCTCAGCAAATCATCCGCAATGCTTTATCCCAACTGATGCAATCAGCAACACATTAAGATCAAGCACAACTTGGACACTGACCACCTGTGGTAGTCACTAGTCAATCACCCTTAAATCATTTGAATTCAATTGAAATCAAGAAGCAGTCCAGAACATGTCTGCAGTGAACAAAATTTCAATATAGTGTATTTACCATTTAATGGCTCAGACAGAATGAGGATTCAAGTCCCCTGGTCTCAGTTAGCTGATGGCTTAACCCCATGATGCAGACTGACCTCGGGCTGCAAGGCCCAGATTGAGTTCCCAAACCTTCTGAATGGTTTAACTCCACATGGTTCTACTACAGATTTCCCATGACCTTTCTTTAAAGATGTTCAAAGTTGGGAACTCAGAAAAATACCCTTGATAACCACCTCTGCTTCTGCAGAGTGGGTCCAAAGACTGGCACAGTCAGGAGGTCTGAGAGCGTGGGGGGGTGTAAGGGGACTTATGGGGGTTCAGGGGCACCCATGCGGCTACCTCCCGGGGCACAGGAGCGATGGCGGCTGGGGTGGGAGAAGGCCTGGCTCTTCTTCCCGTGGTGAATTGGGGCCCAGGCTACCTCCCAGTGCTGGAGCGATGGCAGCTGGGGCAGGAGAAAGCGTGGCTCTCCTTCCCATGGTGGATCGGGGTCCAGGATACCTCCCAACACTGCCTCTATTCTTAGTAGCCCTCTGACAAACACCTTTTCACTGAAGTACAGCAGCATCAGTTTCTTTTGTTTGAAAATAAAGAACTCAAATTGTGGTGGAAATTTAAGTCAGTAGTGAAACTTCTAGTTTCAGCTGCATTTGAAGACCTTGGATATTGCTGCTGCATCCTTACAAGTATCATCTGGACAAAGTAAAACTCATTGACTTTTCTTGGACTCATCAGAGAAATAATTCTTTGAAGAAAAATGCCTTCCCCCAAATCTGGAGAGACACACTCCCAGAGAAATGGAGCAGCTAATATCTGCTTAATTGGAGTAGAAGTCACTGGAAATATAAGTTAGCAGGAATATGTAAAATCAGAAATTCTGAGAAAATGCTTGAACTGGAATGTAGACCAATGTGAAAGTGAGAAGCTTCTCTCTAGAAGTCTTAACGGGGACTCTTGAGAAGCAGTACGTATGACTCCTTAGGAATGGAGATGGAAAAAAAAAACACTAGCAAAGTTTAAAGCCTATAGTTATAACAAACATTACACAACACATCTCATGGCTAGATTAACATACATCCTCTTGCTAAAGGTCTATTTGTTTCCGTTCCTATTACTTGTTACAACATGTCTGGCTTTTATCATAAAATTACAAGGCATGTTAAAAAGCAAGAAAATATACACACAATCTGAAAAGATAATCATCAGCTCCAGACTCAGATATGTCACAGAGGTCAGAATTATAAGAGAGGGGATTTAAAGTGTATGTTAAGGGCTCTAGTGGAAAAAGTAGGCAAATGTAAAATTTTATGGTAATACAAGCAAAAGATGTAAGAACTTAGAAAGGATAAAAAAGTAAATGCCAGAAGAGTCTAATATATCACACACAGTATAAATAAAATAAATCCCCACCTAGGCATATAGAATAAACAGCAGAACAATGAAGACAAGACTAAAGCAACTAGAAACAAAAGTAAACAATTAAAGGGACAGCTAATTTTTAATAAGAGCAAAAAGATTGTGAAATTGAAAGATCTTCTGAGAAGGAAAATAATGGAAAAACAAAAAAAAAAGGAAGAAAGGAAAGAGTAGGGAGATAGGAGGGAGGGATAGAGAGGAACTCATCTAATGAAAACAGTGTTTGTTTCTTCAAAGCATGGTTGTAGTTTTACATACATTTGATTTTGGCAACAGTTTAAAAAGCTTCTGTCAGTAAGAATTAGGTATAAATAAATTTTTTAAAAATTTAAAACTATTAGTAGCTAAATAAATACAGTAGGAGATATTTTATATTTCTGTAGCCTGATAGGCTCACCTTTGGCTGACAAGTACATTTCTAGGACAGCTTGCACCCTGTGAATCAGAATACAGAAATGGGCTTGGGATTTAGCTCCGTGGCACTGTGCCTGCCTGGCAAGTGCAAGGTCCAATGGGAGGAAGTTTAGGTAATAAAGTCAGATTACAAGTGCTCATTATTTCAATCAATTCCTGATACAGTTTTATAATTTTTTTTTATTGAGTTTATTGGTACATTTAGGGATACAGTACAGTTACATTCATTGTTAATGGGCTTGGTTTAGCTCCGTGGCACTGTGCCTGCCTGGCAAGTGCAAGGTCCAATGGGAGGAAGTTTAGGTAATAAAGTCAGATTACAAGTGCTCATTATTTCAATCAATTCCTGATACAGTTTTATAATTTTTTTTTATAGAGATTTT
>NW_022900927.1:34836655-34863752 GCF_012274545.1 Fukomys damarensis
CTCCCGCGCAGGCCGGGAGCTCGCGCGCACGCCGCCGGGTGATCGCAGACAGGCAGGCCCAGTTTTATAATTGTTATAAAAACTCAAAACTTTGCCTCAATATTGTAAAGAAAGCCTGTACTCCTAATACTCTGGAAGACTGAGACAGAATTACAAGTTTGAGTCCAGCCTGGGCAACTCAGAGACTTAAAAAATAAAAAGGGCTGGGGATGTAGCTCAGTGCCAAAGCTCTGGGTTCAATTTCCTGTGCCAAAAATAAATAAATGAACAAACAAATAAATAAATAGATTAATTAATTCTTATCTTCTTTCAGTATTTCCCCTAGGAATATTTGACCTCCATAACCAAAATTGCTTTCACATATTTACCTTTGCTGGGTTTCAAGAGAAACTAATTTACATTATAGTATTTCTAATTGGTATCCCTTTGAGAGTTGCATTTTTAAAAGAATTCTTCTTAAAGAGAATGAAATACTAATTGGCAGACTATCCACCCAAAATAGCAAATTTCAATATTAAGTTGTCATATCAAATTTTAGGATAATTGCCTACTAATTTTGGGGAAAATCACATTAGACCCCTACAGCAGGCCATGGACAAACACAATAAAAGTCAAGGTAATTACCATAAAATTAAAAATAAAGTATAAAAATTCAAAAGGAAATTTAGTAGGATATTTGTATTTTTCTTCACACAAGCCTCTTTGAGTCTGAAACAAAACTGAATTAGACTAAGAAAAATGATTAAAAACTTGACTACATGAAATTTAAATATCGGTATAGTGGAAAAGAACAGGCCTAGGCAAGGGGTGGAGTCTAACAGTTGCCTCTTTTCAACTAATTATTTGAAATAATAATTGGGAAGAAATGTTTTACACTGGATCTTTCTCACATAGCTTGAGAAATTTTCTGGAGCAGAAGATGTTTACATGTCTGTCCGTCATCTCTGTGTGTCTTAAATCCCTGTCATTGGAAGAGTGGCATGTTTGGGATGCATTATTGTATTCATCTTTGTTTTTGGTGCCTCTTGGAAATAAATTAATGTTGTTTTACCAAAAAAAAAGAAAAAAGAAAAAAGAAAGAAAGAAAAGAACATATGCAAAGTTAAAATTATAAATGGAAAACGGAGATTTATAATGTATTTAATAAATTAAGTAAAGCTAGGATAGACAGTGTTTAAGTTCATAGGTTTACAAATTAGTTGCATAGATTCAAATTTTAGCTACCTCGAGCGCTAGTCTTGTGATTTTATTTATTTATTTATTTATTTATTTTTGGCACCAGGGATTGAACTAGTCTTGTGATTTTAGACAAGTTACAACTTGTTTGGGTCTCTAGCTTCATCAATTGTATAATAAAGATAATAAATCTACTGTCCTAGGTTAGCTGAGAGCTATTATCATTACCTGTATTATATAATGAGTTCATTATATCAGTTTGAAAAAGGCAATCAATTCACTGGATACATGACATCAATAAAACCTATCCAACACTTTCAGCTTATTTTCAGTCACTTCCCAGTGCAATTCAATATATAAGATTATGCTAGTTCATATTCTCATTAAATTGACTGTATACTTTTATAATGATAAATTTGGGGCATCAACTTGACAGAATTAAGGATTACCAAAATACATGGTAAAGCATTATTTCTGGGTATGTCTGTCACCCAGTGTCCAGGAGAGACTGACAAACGAATCAGTAGGGCAAGTAAGGAATATCTGCCCTAACCCAATATGAGTGGTCATCAATCAGTTGAGGGTACAAATAAATAAAAACGCCAAGGAAAGCTGCATTTGCTCTTTTTCTTCTGGAGCCGGGACATCCATTTCTCCTGTCTTTGAACATTAGAACTCCATCTGGGACTCTGGGACATGGGCCAGTAGCACACCAGTTTCTCAGGCTTTCAGCCATGGGCTGAGAGTTACATCATTGGCTTCCCTGGTTTTCAGACCTTTGGATTTAGTGGAACTATCTATTGGCTTCCCTTGTTCTCTGGCTTGCAGATGACACATAATGGAACTTCTTAAGATTGTATAAGCACAAGCAATTCTCATACTAAATCTCCTACCTCTATCTGTCTTAGTCATTTTTCTCATTACTGAGACACAATGCTTAACATAACTTAAATGGGGAGATGTTTATTTTGGCTTAGAGTTATAGTCTCTGGTAAGCTAGCTCCAGCACAGAAAGGCATGGCCAAGGTACATCCTGGTGAAAAAGCTGCTCACAGCATGATGACTAGGAAGCAGAGAAAGGAGGAGCTGGGAAGAGAGATTGCTTCTAGGGGATCTTCTGACCAGGCCCCACCTCCTAACAGTACATTTAGTTTTAGTGCCCCAAGATCCAATCATTTCCAGAAGTCCTGGCTATGAACACATGAGAGTTTTGGGGGGGTATTCTTGACCTGAATCATAACACTATCACATTGGTTCAGTTTCTCTAGAGAACCCTAATGTAACTTCCTTGGTCCATAATTCTCTCAGGGCTGGGAGATGTAGTGCAGTGATAGAGCCTAGCACATGTGAGGCCCTAGGTTCAATTCCTACCATAGTAAGTAAATAAGTAAATATCTCCAGTCAGTCCGTACAAGTAAAAGTATCACCTATATTTTAAATTTGAAATTGAATCTTACCTTCTCTATAGAGTTTTGATTAGTCAGCCCAAAGGGGCATTGTATCTTTCTCAATCTGAATGTCTAAGGAGCCTATAATACTAGTTTCACCAAATAATCAAATCTTGTTTTGTCCTGCCAGTGTGATATGAATGCATATTTTTATCTCCTACAGAAATTTGTGAACTTTCACAAACATGGGATTGCATTTTTAGTAATCTCACAGTATACAATAGATACTCATGGTATATTTATTTTTTCCTTGTTTTGCACATCACTGATCTATTGCAGGGCAATCAGTGAGAAGGTGCATGGTATTCCCATGTCTATAATCTGTCCATCACCAACCCACACCTAGCCCCCTCCGCTGCATATTCTTAGAGAAACAAACATTTTCCAAATGACTTATAATTCCTTTATTTAAATTTAATTATAAAAATATGAGATATGATCTGAGTTGTGTCATTAATGGTTGCAGTGTAGAATATAAACTAAAGGGGGATGGAAAAATTAAGTTGGCTACTGCAGTGGTTAAAGAGAGAGATGATGGTAACTTTGGCAAGATGATGGCAGAGAAGGTCAAAGGAAGGGCTCAAGGGGAAGTAAAAATAATTAATATGTGTTAGGTACATGTACCAGTTCCCCATGGTCAATGCAATCATATGCACTGCAAACTTGTACTAATAAAATTTTTAAAAATTTTAAAAGGAGGTCAGATTTTTGACACATTTTAAAGGTAGAGGCAGCATATTTGCCTGTAGACTATATATAGTGTGCATATGGGAGAAAGATAGAAATTTGGGATGCTGAATTCTAAAATGTCAGCTGTATAATTGACCTTAGAAAATAAGCAGTCTAGATCAGAGAGGGAGGATGGAAGGTTAACAGGAAGTATTTACAAAGGAGAACAGACTATCTCAGAGGCAGATATCTGAAAATTATATTAGTAGGTATATAACAGATACAGTAAATCATGTTTAAAAACAGACATATAGAAAGTAAGCTAATAAACAAAGCATTTATTAATTCCAGGGAAATCTATAAGTATGTAAGAAAGACATATAATACAGATTTTAGTTTTATAAGAAATCATATTTTTATGGTACAATATATATAATATAAAGACAGGCTAATTGACTTAGCAAAAAAAAATTCTATAACTCTATGAGAAGGATGATGGAAGGGGTAAAAATTACAAAGAACTAAATAAATTCTCATTGCCATGACAGAAAGTCAATATATTAAGTAAAATGTTCAAATCAAGGGCCAGGGATTTAGCTCAGTGGTTTCAGTGCCTGCTTTGAAAGCACAAGGGCCCGAGTTCGATCCCCGGTTCCCCCCGCCCCCCGCCAAGTTTAAATCAAGAAAGAAAATTATCAGCATATTATGTAGAGATGGATGCAAATACTTAGGAAACTGCTAAAAATTATGAAAAACAAAAACTTACAGGCATGGCTTCTCAAAATGTAGCATGCATAAGAACCACAGTTACCTAGACCACATCCTCAGAAATTCTGACTCAGTAAATTAGAGCGGACTGACCCTACGAATGTATATTTCTAATAAGCGCACTGGTGCTGCCAAGGTCACTGGTCTTTGGTCTAGACTTTAAGAGTGATTGTTTTAGGAAGCATAACTAAGAAGTTTCAGCAGGGGATACCTATTCTTCATTATAATTATTTTATACAGCAGTTTTCAAATTTGGCTGCCTATTGGAATCACCTAGGAAGCTCTGAAGGATAGTAATTGTTAGATCTCATCCCCAGACATTGTGATGCAATTAATCTGAGGTACAGTTTGGTGTTGGTAGTTTTAATTGTTCTACAAGTAATTTTAACACGTGTCTAAGATAGAAAACCACTTACATAGTTCTATTTTTTACTATGTGCATAAAACACCAATTTTTAACATAACTATTTATCTGTATAGTCTGTACAGTATGGGAGTAGGAAGAAAGCACGATTTAGTGCTGAAAACTAAGATCATATCAATACGATCCTGAACCATGAGCCATATTATGTTCCTGGGAAAGTCATCAGTTTCCTCATGTGTGAAATCAGACTAGTTATTCTCAAATGTTCTTTCCAACTTTACATTTTTATGGATAATAGATACAATATGTACTCTAAAACCTTGCAACAAAAATACTCCTTATGATCCAGAGAGTGATTATTATTATTTAAGGAACTATACAATGGGTGATCAAAATACATGGTGAATGTTTAAATTTTTTAAATTACAGTAAAAGACATATTGCCATTAACCTCCCTTGCACATTAATACTGATTTTCCTTTCTCTGGTTCCTCCATTCAGATGACCTCTCCCTAGCTAGTGGAGGAAAGCAGTACGGACCTACAAAGGAAGTGCATGGTCCACGATGGGGCGCTTTGGTGAGACACTCCAGGGAGCCAAAATGGGAGGAGCCATTGCCTTGCAGCACAACTGCTGCACTGCCTCAGTGTGGGTGGTAGGCGTGTGCTAGTACTTGTGGTGGGGTCTTGGTCCATCATGAGGGCTCAGTGGATTGAGTGGCAGGTAGGAACTTAATGAACTGATTGATAATTGCTTTATAATTCCATGGTAATGATAGCTCAGGGAAGGTAAAGGCCACAATTGGAGACTTGAATTGTTGCTGGATGTGGGAATTATTTCACTGCTCTTAACGTGGTCAAATCGAAGCAGGTTCCAGGAACTTGAACTAAAACACCTATTTACTCACAATCGCCAAGCCCTGATGTAGATGGAACTGTGGTGTTTGGCCTGTTAAGATGTTTGTTTCTATAGAAAATACTTGTATGTGGCACTAGGCTTGGTGAATCAAGCTCTCTGAGCTTCAGCCCCTCTCCCCTGTCATCTGTCCTACCCAGGTTATTCTCTAACATAGTTTTTGTTTTATACACAAAACCTTTCGTGATTGTCTCCCAGCAGAGTAAGGAATTTTTCCTTTTTGGAAATCAAGACGGAGGCCTGACAGATGACTTCACAGGTATATTCATGTCAGCTAAACTGTACTTTTTCTTCTTATATCTGTGTCTTCACTGTCTGTCCTGCTCCCTTCACCCCACCCCAAGCACCACATCCAGGGTTCTGTAGTTTCTCTTTGTGGACTCTTGCTCTGTTATGACCCATGCAGAGCGCCCTGTGAGCACAATCTGACCTTTACTTGCTTGAACTCTGGTTGGTAAGAGCGCCTTAATAGCAGGGACTGTCATCACAGGACTAGACATTCATGTGCTCATAGCCTGTAGAGGAGGCAGAGAAAACTAACCAGTGAAGTAGAGGGGTTAGACATAGAGAAAATATCCCAGGCATTTGGACAAAGCTGAATATATCCATGCTGAAGTTTCTAACTAAACTGTCAAATTGCTTTTACTTTATACAGTGCCTGCTGCACTGTGTGTCATTTAGGTGAAGTACAAAGACTAAATCTGACATGTATGAGGAGACATGGCAAGCTTTAGTAAAACATGTTGGGGAAATATAATATAAATAAAACAGAGATGTATAATAATGCCACTCACTATTTCTATAGCAGAATCTTTTATTTATTTATTTATTTATATGTGTGGTGTGCTTCCGTGGTAGAAGCACTTGAAATCCTCATTTCCCTATTTCAGAGACGGGTTCACCAGGAGAGGGGGTGGGGAGAGACTGAGTGTGTGTGTATGTTTGTGTGATGTATTTATGACACTATTTTGAAAGAGAATTATTTTCTTGTTATGTGGATATCCCATTTGGCAAAGAGCATAGGATTTCTGAAACTCAGGGTTTCACTGGTAGCTTGGAGAATAAGAACAACTGAAACATTATGAAATGTATCTTTCATTTGCTTCTGTTATTTCTGCCTTGAGTTCACCGTCTTTTTTTTTGTTTGTTTTTTTTGAGATAGGGTCTCACTATGAGAGTGACCTGGAACTCACTATGTAGTCCAGGCTGGTCTTGAACTCACAGCGATCCTCCTGCATCAGCCTCCCGAGTGCTGGATTACAGGCATGAGCCACCATGCCCGGCTCATTTTGCATAATTATGAAGTAGACATGCATATTTACATTTATGTAGAATATTTGCCGTATAGTACTTTTGTTGTTTATTCTCTTAAAAAAGTTAAATAAAAATGGTCAGCAATACAAAAAAAAAATCTTTCCCTTGCTTTGAACACACTTATTCAACTGCTCTTGACAATTTATGAAGCAGTTTTGGAAGTCTTTCATATCTGTATGGGGTGTGATAAAAAAATATGGTGAATGCTGCCGCTGACAGCCATCCAATGGAAAGGCAGCTTCATAAAAACATTATGGGGTGTCCTCATCTACCTTATTCATCAGACATGCAATGAATGATTTATAGCTCTTCCTCAAAGTCAAAATGACCATGAAAGCTAAAAATTTTGAACCAATTCAGAACATTAAAGCAGTCATAACAATGCAACTAAAGATACTAAAAAGGGAAGGCCTCCAGAATTGCTTTGAAAAGTGACAAGAATGATGGAATGTGTTTTTAACAGTAAATATGTATATGTATACACACACACACACACACACACACACACCACTTTCCCTCTTTGCCTATTTATTTGTACCTAGTACAATATAATAACAAATTCAACTTGGGAAATAAAAATGAAAACACTTAAAATGAATTTATACTTCATGTCAGAGTACTATATCACTGCCATTTCTCTGAGACATTTGACAAATTGCAAAATAGCAACACTCAGATTATTTTAAGTTATTTTTCCAGTAACAATGATGAATAATTCCTGACCCTTCCACTGGCCATGTACCTTTTCTACAAGTAGCATACTTTTGCAAGATGTCTGCTCCTTGCTAATTTTGAGGGGTAGTATGTCATAAGTTCACATAAACCAAAATATTCACTTGGAGTGGTAGCTAAACTCGCTGGTGACTCCTCATTACTAAAAAGTTTCACCATGATTATTCTGGAGGCCTGGAATAATTGTGCTGTCGATTTTCAATCTTAAAAACTAACTAGGAGAAATCTGGGGCATGAAAATTGATATAGATAATTCAAGGGATTTTATATTGATAGAGAAGGGACACTGTTCTGAAACAAAAAAAAAGTGGGTTGTTCAAAATTACAGAGATATTATCAAGAGTAAGATGTCATAAAATTAAATGGATTTGTATGCATTCATGTACATTTGTCCATGATTTTGACTTCTTGCCTTTTAAGGAACTATTCTGCCCTGATAGAAATAAAAAACTATAGAAATCTTTGCTGCAAGAAAAAGTAAATTCTAAAATAAATTATGTCAGTGCCACATGCCATGATTTTTTACGTAGTTAAAAAACGGACTGGAAATTCCCTGAATTGTGGAAGGCATTAGTGAAGTCTCAGCCCATTTTTTAACTACCAGAAAAACTGATTGAGAAATGTCAGCTAACATAAGAAAGATCCATATCAAGGAGAAAAAAATACTAGTAGGCTAGTGGAATTTTGCAAATATCCTTAATTCACAGCATCTATGCATCCATGCATAAGGACTAGAAATAACACATTTACTTTTAGAAAGAACATTGTAAGTGAAGCTATCAGCTTTGTCTCCTCACAGAAAAGCTTAGAGTAGCATTCGAAGTCGTTTCAAAAGAGATTTATAATACAAAAAGGGGAATACTTTGCAAGGAGCAAGAATAGCACTAATTCCTATTTGTGTAATGTACGTAAGTGCTTTCAGAAATGACTTTATTCATCATAATCCTTTGAGGCAGATAATGTAAGGAAAGGCCTTATTTTACACATGAAAAGACTAAGATTTATAGAAATTAAATAGGTATCAGAAATGGTGTAACTAGTACATTGTAGGAAGAGAGGAAGAAGAAAGGGTTTACAGTCAAGCAACTATGATACTAACCACTATTTATTGAACTTTTACATTCCAGTCAATCTACTTAGCATTTTTGTGGATATTATTGCATTCATTAAAATATTATGTTTAAAACCCACAGATAAATGTGTACTAACATGGTATAAATAAAGAATAGGACAACTTCTTGAAAAAAATAATTTAATTCAAAAAAACCAATAGGGTAGATGATGACGATGATAACCATCTTTTGAAAGCTGCTGTGTGCCAGACAATGTGTTAAGTGTTCAACTTAGATTCTAAGTCTCCAGCTTGTCAACAAGACAGGTATTATTTACTTGATTTTACATATGAAAAATATAAGACAGAGAGGGATTCAGGGACTTGCCCAAGATCACATAGCTGGTAAGAGATGCAATACTTTACCATGTATCATATAATGACAATTGCCTGGCTACATTAAGTTTTCACTCTTTACTTTATTTGGAAGGAAGTATTTTATAGCAAAACATCTATTGGTACATTTTAGGCTTACATAATGCCAACACTCGTCACAGGGAATCTGCACCTGTACATGGTACGTTTCGCCTCTTTTTTCCCATCCCCCCTCTCCTCAAGCCCCCTCCTTTCTCTATGTGCAAAAGCTTTGTTCCCATTTTCCTTCTATTTTCACTTTTCTCTTGTCCCTTCCTTCCTTTCTCCACATCTTCGCCCTTGTTCCTTTTCCCACTTGAATATTTTCTTCCCATTTCCCAATATCTAGCACACATTTTAGTCCTTATTTCCACTTTTGGTTTCTTACGTCAGACAAACAACGTAGTATTTAAACATGCACGTTCAATTTATTTCACTTGAGAGTATGGTCTCCAGTTGCATCCACTTATCTACAAATGCCTGAAGCCCATCCTTCTTTATGGCAGAGTAGTACTCCATTGTATAAAAAAACTTGCATCTCTTTCCATTTGTTGGTTAGTGGGCATTTGGGCTGTTTCCAAAATATGGTTAACACAAATTGTGCCACTACAAACATGGGTGTGCATACATCACTGTAGTATTCTTCAACTGTCACAAAAACTCACCTATGATAAACCTAACTAATAATTTTTTTGTTGTTCCCATGATTCTTTTTCAAGCTTTATTATATGGTCTTTTTCTTACCCTTAGATTAAAACTCAGGCAGGCCCTATATTTTTTCCTGCCTGCCCTTACATAAAGTCCTATAAGCAGGGTAGGTCACAAATACAGTCTGAGAATAGAAATTATATGTGTCCAATAATGAAAGTATCAGGATTCTAAAATTGTTTTAATGTTAAAAGCTTCCTGTCATAAACACCTGCTGCAAGCTGGACACAGGCAAGTAGAAATGAGTACTGTCTTTCTTCCTTTCCGTTTTTCTTCTCCCATTTATTAACTTGGCTTCTAATTTTCTGTTTCTTCCAGAATAGAAACTGGCATAGGGAGGGGAGAAGAAGTAAAAGGAATGAGAAAGTTCTTTAAACTGGGATGATCCAAATAAAATGCAGCAAAAGAGATGCTGTGTGATTTTCAGGTCTACAGCTTAAGAAGTCTTACAGCTTGTGTTTTGTTTTGTTTAATTTTGGGTTTTTGCCCTTTTGGAGTCCAGAGTTGTCATGTATATCAGTGTGATTATGCTGCCAGAGAGAGAGGCTCAGCCAGATGCCAGGTGTTGTGGCCATGCCAGCTGAGGCACCAGACCTGGAAATGAAGACATTTTAGATTCTCCAGAAGCACAAAGCAGAGACACCCCAGACGACACAGCACTGATGTCAGCCCCGTGCCTGCCCAAATTGCACACTGTGAGCAAATAAATTATTGCTTTTGTTTTAAGTCCTTATATTTTGGATTGGTGGGTTTTTGTTTGCTTGTTTTTTTAGCAGGAACTAATACAAAGACTATCTGGTCTAGAGTAAACACTCATGTATCCCTTGTCTCAGCATATTCATGATGAGAAGAGAGCTCTTTTTCATTCTCCTCCTGCAGTTGTCAACCCATCTTGAAGATTTTCTATGTAGTCAAACAACAATCCAGGGCTTGATAGTGTAGCTTAGTGGTACAGCATATACCTAGCATGCATGAGGCCGTGTGTTTCAACCCTCAGCACCAAAAATAAAAACCAAAACAAACTTTAGCAATCCAATAAAATCATACACTTCACATTTTACTCCAAAAATCTTTCTTGTAGTTCCAAAGAAACACACACACAAACACCCCTGTACAAATGCTTAAACCAGTTTTATTTGTAATTAATAAAAAGTGGAAGCAATCTGAGTTGGCCCATTTTCTGCTGTTATATAACACAACACCATAGACTGGGTAAATTATAAACTACAGAAGTTTATTTGGCTCATAGTCCTGAACACTGCAGGGAACATATGGTGAGAGCCTTTTTGATCCATATTATGGCAGAAGGGCAAGTGAACTCATAGGAGACAGAAAAACATGGCCAAACTCATTTTTTAATGAGGAGCCTACTCCCAAAGTAACTAACTTACTGATATATTAATGTCCTTACTCTATTCACAGTAGTGCCCTTAGGACCTCATCACCTCTTAGAGGTTCTACCTTTCAATACTACCACAATGATACCTGAATTTCAACATCAGCATTGGAAGAAACATTCAAACTACAGCACAATCCAAGAATTCAGCTAATGAATGGATAAACAAATTGTGTTCATCCACAAAGTTACTGATGTATACAACAACATGGATGAATTTCAAAAGCAATATGTGAACTGAAAGACACACAAGACTGCATATTCTAATTTTAGTATATGTGCTGCCAAAGCGAGCACAAGAACTACATATTCTATGACTCCATTTATACGATATTCTGAAAAAGATAAAACTATAGGGATAAAAATCAAACCACTGATAGCATCTAGGAGTGAAAAGATATTACTGACTTCAAAGGAATACCAGTGAGCTTTTGGAGAGGGGTAATGACGTGGTATTACTTGTTAAAGCTCCTTTGTGAAAGCTCAGAGGACTGTGCAGCTAAAAAAGATTAACTTTACTACGTATAAATTGGACCTCAATAAGCCTGACAAATATATAAATAATAAATCAGTAAATCTACTACACTCTTCCATAGTGCACAGACATCAAATTATCCAAATGGTCCTATTAAAGCCTCTTTCATTAGACTTAACTGCCAGATATAGCACCCTGATATCTTTGAGTGGTGAAGGCTGGAGGTCAGAGCATAGCAGAACTCTCTCGATGTTAATCATCCTCAAAAATCTTTTCAGTTATCCAAGAACCCAAGCTTTTTAATATATGGCTGAGTCATCTAGTAAATTCTTGGCAATTCCTTTTGAAAACTTCCATCTGGATTACTGTGTACTTTGAAATCTGCCTTCAAAGTTAGGTGTCCTAGTCTAAATTTCTGATCCAATATTACTTTACATATATTTAAATACATTTTGTATCATAAAGTAGTACAACATAAAGACACTTGATTATTTTTATGTCATTTGGTAGTTGGTACTTATTTACCCACAGTCCAACTATTTGAAGAGGCCTTCTTTCCTAAAGATCTGAATTTTCAGCTGTTTCCATTTCCTTCTGCCCTAAGAATTTTCAGTACAGATCTGCTGGCAATGAATTATCTTGGCTTTCTTTTATCTGAAAATTTGCTTTTCCTTGCCTTTGTTATTGAAGTTTTGTTTTTTGTTTTTCTGTGTTTAGAACACTGTATTTTCTGTTTTGCTCTCAGGACTTAAATGATACTGCTTCTCTGTTTCGTAGTCTCATAGTTATTGATAGTCAGCAGTCATTTGAATTGTATGCTGTATGTCATTTTCCTTGGCTGCCTTTCAAGGTTTTCTTTTCATCTTTATTTTTTGGCAGTTGGACAGTGATGTGACTGGGTGTGGCTTTTCTTTGGATGTATCGTACTTAATTTATTCTTTATATTTTTCAATTCTAGAAGTTTTATTTTATAGTTTCTATTTTCTGCTGAGATATCCAATCTTTTCATTCATATGAGCTTTTCTTTTTTATATCCTTGGGCATATTTATAATAGGTGCTTTCAAATCCTTACCTGCTATTTACATCTGTGTTTTTTCGAAGTTCACACTGCATCAATTGTCTTCTCTTTTTAAAATTGTTCATTTTCCCAATTTTTTTTATCAAGTTACTATGGATTGTATTTTGGACAATGTAAATGATGTATTGGAGAGATTCTGGATTCTATGGAGTTTCTAAAAAGTGCTGACTCATTTGTTTGAATATTTAATTTGAGAGGACTCAAACTGCAAATTCTCACTTAAGAAACAGCCAACAAGCTTAAATTTCAGTACTACTATTTTAGTTTTGGTTGGCCTGTTGGAGCCTGCCCTATGCAGCTATGATTCAGGGTCAGGTGGAAATTTGGGGAATTTACAGCTAGAGTTGCATTCTCCTTGGTTTTAGAACCTTCCTTTCTAGGATTTCCTTCTCAATTTCTAGTGGTTATAGTTGCTCTAAACGCTTGATTCTTCTGCCAGTCAGGCCAGTTTTTTGATGAATTTTTAAGCCTTCAAATCTGGTAAGACTCGGGACTTCCCTCAGTTTAAAAGCTATAACATTGAAAAATTCATTGAGTACTGTTTCTTTCATCTCAGTAAGTCACTTTCCTTCAGTATATGCCTGCTGTGGATTATTATCCGGTTCCTTCAGAAAGTTGACCTTTTGCCGGGGATTTGGCTCAGTGGGTCCGCACTCTGCCTCACAAGTGCAAGGGCCCGAGTTCAATCCTCAATACCACACACACACACACACACACACACACACACACACACACACAAAACAACAACAAACCCCAAAAAACCAAAAAACAGAAACGTCAGAAAGTTGACCTTCATATATTTTTAGTAGTTCATAGTTGCTATCTGTATTAGATTTTTTTCAATAGTCACTGTTCAGCTATAGAAGATCTGGAGAGAATTATTGATACAGCATACTAATATCAATTGGAATGTTAGATTTCCTCCTGCCAGCTGCATAATCTACTTACAAAAAGAAAAAAAAAACTACGTGCAGAGGAGGTATTATTTCCCTCATTTCACAAAAAAGAGATTAAGGTTCAATGGACTTAAAAAGACTGGCTTTTCTAACTAAGGTCGAAGAAGGAAACAGAATTTAATGCAAAAATAAAGCCATGTAGGAGGAAATGTTATGCATGCACTATAGTTGTAGAGAAATATTTCCACCAGCAGAAATGCTTCACTAGGCAAGACAGAGGTAGAAAGAAAACCTGGACTCTCTCTTTTCTCCTACTGTTGATTCTTCCTTTTCCTTCCACTTCCTGGATTCAACAAGAAAAGGCCACCATCAAGAATCTACAGCAAATTACCTTAAATTACCAATTAGAAGTCAGCTCCTGGAAGAACACAGAAGAAGGCAAAAAAACATATTTTTAAGGATGTATTTGATAACCATAAATAACAGGTATAGTTGTCTAAAATAAAGTTGAGAAGTTTAGGGATAAAAGGATGCCCCGTTAAATTTGAATTTCTGATTTAAAAAGGAAAATCTTGCAAGTGCAAGGTCCAGAGTTTGATCCCCAGTACAAAGAAAAAAAAAAAAAAAGGAAAATTTTAGTGCATGTTCCATACTTATGTGGCATATTTATAATAAAAATTCCTGTTAAATGAAATTCAAATTTAGCTAGATACCTTGAATTTTATCTGTCAGTATAGATAAGAGAAACTTATTTTGAATCTAAGACTATATCCAATCTACGTTCTTTTTACTATCCTGCAGGTTAGTTCATTTTCTGTTGCTATAATTGAAGAGCACAGGCTAGGTAACTTATTTTTTAAAAAGGAAATTTATTTCTCACAATTCTGGAAGCTGGGAAGTTCAAGTTTGAGGGGTCAAATCTCATAAAATCTTTTTTCTGAAAATTCTCTGCAGAGTCTCAACATAGCACAGGAGTAAGACAGAACAAGCTTGCTAGCTGCATTTATAACAAAGCCACATCTACTCTACCATTCCAGTAGTTTATTAAACCTTAATCTGGAGATGGATAATTCATTTAGAGTAAGGGTTAGGGTTAGGATTAGGAGAACCACTGGTTCAAGTTCACATACGAAGACTAAACACTCTGCATGCTGATGTCCACAGGTGACAGCAGTAGCAAAAAGACATCCACTCAAGAAGGGCTGAACTCAGGCATTCATTTCTGGACCTTAAGTCTAAGGAATGGTTCTGCCCACATTCTGGGAAGAGCTTTCTCACTCAGTTTGCTGTTCCATATATCAGCCTTCTTTGGAAATAACCTCACAGACATATCCAGAAATGTGCTTCACCAATTTTCTAGGGTTACTCAATCCTATTAAATTGACAAACAAAATTAACTATCAATATATTTTAATTCATGATTTCCTAGAGGGCTGCTGCAATCTGATTTAGCAGAGACATGCGACAGTATAAAGTGAGAATAGAAACTGAAAGAGGTACAGAAGGCAGGAGGAGATAAAGATGGAAGAACATTTATAAGCATTCAGACATTAAATGATTTGTGTTTATGTTTAGAATCAGGCTAATTAAGAGTTAAAAGTGGGGGTGAAGGGAGGGCAGGGACAAGGGGAAAAAATGAGAATCAAGACCTATTACGTGAAGGTACAGAATCCCAATGATGAATGTAACTGTATTGTATACCTAGATTGTACCAATAAACTCAATTTTAAAAAAAAAGAGTTAAAAGTTAAATCAGTCATGATGGTGCCTGCCTGTAATCTCAGCATTTGGGAAGGGAGGCTGAGTCAGGAGGGTCACTATGAGTTCCAGGACAGCCTGGGCTTCATGGTGAGTTCAAGGCCAGCCGAACTACATAGTGAGACCTTGTCTCAAAAAGCCAAAAAAAAGTTAAGAATAGCATACAGTCCCTTTTATAATAGAAACAAATGATAATTATAAATATGTACATTGTTTAATAATATATGAATAATATATACATAATTATAAGAAAAATACAAAGGAAGCCACATTATGATCAAAAATAGCCATTACTTAAAATTGAAAATAAGCCGGGTGTGGTGGCACATGCCTGTAATCCCAGCACTCGGAAGGCTGAGGCAGGAGGATTGCTGTGAGTTTGAGACCAGCCTGGGCTACATAGTGAGTTCCAGGTCAGTATCAACTACACAGTGAGACCGTCTCAAAAAAACAAAAACAAAACAAAACAAAACAAAAAATAAACCCAATAAAATTAAAACAATGTAATTATGTGGTTGTTACAAAAAAAACAACTAAAAATGAATCTATAATTACCTGTAGATTAATGTTACTTGAAAGTGGAATAAGTGAAAGTATGTATTTAAACACTGAAAATCTTTCATAAACATCAGTCTAGATTTCTTGGACCTTTGCATGGTCTGGTTTTCACATAACAAACCAACTCTGATAAATGAAGTCTCATGAAATTATTAAATATATCTGAATTTTTTTCCTTTCCCTCTAACACTATTTTACTGTTCCTTGACTCTGAATTTTATTTTCTTTGGTACCAGGGATTGAACTCCTTGTGCAAGGCAGGTGGCAGAACCACTGAACTAAATCCCTGGCCTCCTTGTTCTTTTTTGACTCACTTATTTTCTTGATATATTGTGGGGGAAGGGAGGATGATACTTCTAATATCTCAGGATCTTAAAAATTCTCTTTATTCTGTACTCAAAGTTTATCTTTTTAGTCATCCTTAAACTTCAGATTAATATATTTTAAGGTTCTTTTCTCATTTGAAGCCAGATAATCCATATCAAGGGATTTGAAACCTATATGTAGAAGAGATATATTCTCATAAAACATTGTGCATCCATAAGAGCAGACTTCATGGGAATTTTCTATGAAATTCTTAGGAAATATCAACTAAATTTCCTAGGAAATACTGGCTACTATAACCACCTATCCCAACACCTAAATCTCAGCTTCAGTGCCCAAATCCAAATATTTCATGAAGAAGAAATATGGATTAGGGCCGTTTATGTAGCTCAGCGGCACTGTACCTGCCTTATAAGCACAAAGTCCTGAGTTCGATCCCCAGTACCAAAAAAGCAAAACAAAGCAAAAAAAACCCCAAATATGCATGATCTTAAGTCTGATATTTACTGTTTTTATTATATTTTTTCTTCATAATTTTTTAAACCACCAGCTTGAATGTCATAAGTGATTTCTCATTTTTTCTCTAAATTTACAGATTGTATTGATATAAAATTCTCCTTTCTTTGTTATTCTTTGAAAGAAATTAATTTTAGGAAAAAGTTACTACTGCCATTGTTTTATTACTTTAACTTAACATTATCTCCTGTTCTAGAGAACCAGGCCATGCATTGGTCATTCTCAGAAAATCACAATGAACATTTTTTTGATCATGAATCTTCTGTGCTGAATACCATCTTGATTTCATTAAGCTTTAACTTAATTATACCCATTGCAAGAATTCTGGGCAAATCTACCTTCTACAAAGCCTTATTTGGGATGGGCATATGCAGAAAATGTATTGCCTCTGGGTTTTCTAAGGTTGCAGTAACTGTATAACAAGCTGTATTTTTTTTATGCCTAAATTGCTCCTGTGCTAAAAAAACTACTTGTTGTAATTCTTTAAATAATGAAGCATATGTGCCAGGGATTTAGCTCAGTGGTTCCGCCGCCTACCTTGCAAGTGCAAAGACCCAAGTTTGATCCCCAGTACCAAAAAAAAAAAAAAAAGAAGTATAACCTATTAAGTTGCTGTTAATTAATATATACAAATCATTGCATGATTTCTCTTTATTTTTAATTTTCTTCTATTTTAATTTTTACCCAATATAACTCTCTATTTAATAAATCTATTTTCTTACTAAGCCTATTGAAGGCAGTGATTATATTTTATTTTTGTATCCCCAGCACAAGCACAAACTATGGCCTGAATAATTTTATTTCCTCAAAGTTTATAATCTGAAATTTAATTTTCATTGCATGATTTCTCTTTATTTTTAATTTTCTTCTATTTTAATTTTTACCCAATATAACTCTCTATTTAATAAATCTATTTTCTTACTAAGCCTATTGAAGGCAGTGATTATATTTTATTTTTGTATCCCCAGCACAAGCACAAACTATGGCCTGAATAATTTTATTTCCTCAAAGTTTATAATCTGAAATTTAATTTTCAACACAATAGTATTAAGAAGTAGGATTTTGGCAATATGATTAGGTCTTGTGGGCTCTGCTTTTATGATGGGATTAGGGACTTATAAAAAAGGCTTGAGGGGACTCTTTGCTCCTCAAATGAGTCCTCACCAAACACTGAGTTTACTGATGCCTTGGCCTAGAACTTCACAGCCTCTGTAATTGTGAGCATAAGTTTCTGCTATTTATAAATTACGTAATCTATGGTATTTTTTATAGAAGCCCAAATGGACTAAGACTGAAATATATTTGGCTTTTATTATTTATTTTTATGGTACTGGGGATTGAACCGAAGACACTTACCACTGAGGTACGTCCCCATTAAGAACCAAAATCAAGCAAGTAGCGCATGAGGTACACACAAATAAACCTCATAAATATTAGTTGAATTAAAAATAAGTTTCCCTCAATCATAACCACTTATTCTGAAGTTCTTTCAAAATAAAACTCTACCCTTTCAATGATGGTTGTGTTTCTGCACTCAGTGAATTCTTTGTAATTACCACTGTGCCTTCACAGATGTTGGTGTTCCGTTTACTCCTCTGACAGCACATATGATATTGCTAATTTAAAAATCTGAAGAGTATGACATTTCACTGAGTTTCCTTTTAAGTGCAATCAAATGCACAGAACTGAGAAGGCAAAAGAAATAGGATGGTGGTTAAAGATTCCATGGACTGGTTCATAAAAGGATATAGTGAATTAAATTAAGGCTGACACAGTACCCTCTGTCAAAACAGCTTGCTGGTCTGAGAAAATGATCAGAAGCAGCATATGTGCTGGTTTGGGAAGAGCAGAGCATTCCAGATGGCCATGTTCATTTGATTTTTAAACAGTTAGATTTTCAGAAAAGAGAAGGCGAAAATCTGTATCCAGGTCATTCCTAACTCTTTTCCTGGGATATCATTTAAAGCTCCCAAGAATCCTGACTGATAAATATTGACTACTTCATTGTAAGGTTGAACATCCCATTAAAACTGAAGGCTAGATGGAATTAACTAAAAATCACACTAAACTCTTTTTCGCCTTTCTGGTCTGTTCCCTTTTACCTATCATTCAGCACCTTGGTTTCTATTACACTTTCGCAAAACAAAAGTACATTTGACTTAGTGAGGATTTGTCTAGCAGGATCTTTTAATAACTTTGGATAGCCAGCCTTTAATTTGAATATCTCTTGCCATCTTTAATGGATCATTTTCATGAGTAAATGGTGATATCTGCTGAAAGGGCCACTTCATTTCATCCAGTTGTGCCTGGAGGGTCCATTTCCTGTCAAATGTCATTTCTGTAATAATTTCTTACTTCAGAGCAATCAGGTGCTGTATTTCATGTCATTTACATGCATGTATATAAAAAAGCTGTATTTTTATGAGGTACTGTCCATTCAAAATGATAATTATATACTTTTGCAAACTGTTATAATTCCTTGTTTGTTTTCTCATTATCATTTTCTATTTGTATAACTGCTAGAACCTATTTTCATTCCAAGCTCTTCAGTTGCCTTTGAGATAAACTCCTACTTTATCTGCCTGCTGTATGTGTCTAAACTTGTTTACAGTGGAGCCCCTGAAACTTGAGGAGGTTAGGCTCCTAAAGCATCCATGAATTGCGAAAAACCACAAATTTCAGATGGTCAGAAAACTGTCCATACTTATTTTGTAGTTTAAATCCTAAATATGCTATGTCATCTGCAGTTATGTAATTTAATTTAATAAAATACTGTATTAGTAAAGCCTTAAAAGGTACAGGGTGTTTTGGCGGCATCTTAAGAATCTTAGGGCTTTAAAAAGACCCAAACCAAGAGCACTCGAGATGGGTACACGCACAGCAACCTGCTATCACGTGGGAATGCTGGTGCCTCTGTAGAGATGGGTTACAGGGCAGCAGGCAATCAGCAGCAAGGAGAACTGAATAACGCTCTTGGACTGGCTATTTGCAAACCTCCAGCCAAAAAAAAAAAAAAAACTGTGGAGGATATCTGCGGTTTCCATGAAACTGTGGGGTTTTCCACGAATAATTATTAATTAGGTTTGAAGGAAAAATCTGCAAACGATAGAGGCCGAGAACTGAACTGCGATTGCAGGGTATACCGTACTTTTACTTCTCATTCTGTCACACTGACAATGACTCCCAATTTAGGTCTCCAATGGACTTAGATTGCTCTTTGCCTGTTTTGAGTCTAGATAAGGACTAAATATCCAATAAACCAAACATGACCTTATTCTGACTCCCATGGCACTCAGTCAGGCATTTTGAAACAACAGACTCATTCTTATTCTTTGACTATTACTTCAAAGTATTGCCCAAATTAGAGGAAGCTAGAATTGAAATGATATACATCATCTCATAAATAAAAAAATCTTACAGCCTAAATATATAATATATATTATATATGTGTTTGTATATATCCCTTCTTTTGTTTAACTATTCTGGAAGAAAAACTGATACAGGTGATACAATCAAAATCAACAGTTTACAAAAGGCAACATAGCTTGAGATTCTACTCTACTACTGTTTAAATTTGGTTTTCCTCATATTTGATATCAGACTTGCAGGAGCTACTTTATTCATTTCCTCTCTTTTCCCCTTTTCTATTTCTTTCTTGCTTTTTTGCATAAATGCATATTTAGTGGACTTGTCACCCTAATTTTGAGGGAATCCATTTGATTAGCAGTTAAGAGATCTCAGTTCTAATCTTGACCCTGATATTAACTAGTTATATTCTTGGTTAAGTTAGATTGTCAAGACTTGGACTTTTCATCTGTACAATGAAGGGTTAGATATGGATTTATCATATGTCTAGATATTCTTCTAATATTTTGTGTTTTTGAAGGTTTTTTCCTTTACACTGGTCCTAAGAGAAGACTGAATGGGGACTACAAATGTAAACTGACTCGAGACTGAAAAGTCTATCACAAAATAACCACAGACCTTTTATCTTGCTCTAAGTTCCATCTTTAAAAGTTTTAGTCTCCAGAAAGTTCTAATTAACTAGTATATATATTTTCCCTAGGTCTGATTTACTCATTATATCCTTTTATTGGTGATTGATCTCTTCAACTATGAAGTGGCTCTAAAAATGGAAGATGTGAAATGCAAAGTAATACATATATCTTGCATAAGTCAAAAACTGCAAACTTTACAAATAACTTTGACTTCTTTTTAAAGGGGTAAGCAGCAAAAAAAAAAAAAATATATATATATGGAAATGGCCTCTCATAAATAGCAAAGAGAACTCTATGCTTAATAGCAAATAACGCAAGTTCACTGAGTGAATGAATTTTAATAGACAGCTAGGCTTATCTGCCTCAAGAAAATTATTCATCCCCTTTGTATTACATTATTGAATGACTGCTTGTGGTGAATTATGTAGGTTGTTACTAATACCATCTTGTGGCACAGTGTACTTATCAAGAAATGCTCAGCTAAAATAAAGTTGTCCTTCTTTAGAGGAAGAATCCCTGAAGAGGTGAAGCAAGTAGAATGTCTACCAAATTATTTGAAAATCACAGACAAGAGAATGGGCCTTGTCTCCAAGTTATGAAAAAAAAATATTATAGATAGGGTCTAAAGGTAATTTAGACCTGGAAAGAAACCAGAGAGAGGACTTACCTAATAAAAAGACATACTATAATGAAAAGATTAATTAGGATGAAGTTCAGCAGAGAGCAACAGAAACTCAAAAGAAAAATGTCATAAACCAGACAGATGCTTCTTTCTTGTTCAAGAGAAGTCAAGCAGTTCAGGGCTGACATATTGGCTCTATAGTTACCAGAGAACTGAGTTTTCGGTTTTCAACTATGGCCCTTGTCCTTTTGGTCCAATCAGAATTTTAGAGTGCCAGTTACCAATTCTGTATTTCAAAAAGAAAGATGGCAGAGAGCAAAGAGTAAGTATACATGCCTTTTCTTTCAAGGAGAGTTTTCCAGAAGTACCATGCAATATTTCCACTTAGATTTCATTGGCAAGAGCTTATCACTTTTTGTCAGCTGTGGATTTTGAAATGCAGTCTTTTATTTTATTTTTTCGTTTTTTTTGGTACCGGGGATTGAAATCGGGTCCTTGTGCTTGCAAGGCAGGCCACCGAACCGCTGAGCTAAATCCCTGGCCCTGAAATGCAGTCTTTTAGATGGATAACATCTTCAACTAAAAACTAGGATTATCTTATTGAAAATGGAGAGAATGGATATATGAAAGCAATAATCTCTGACATACTCATGAATTTTCATAGGTTGTATCTGTAGGTGTGTTATTCAGATATGATTATGGATGAGAAAAGATGTATATGACAGGTAGATCTAATGAATGCAACATAAAACTCTACCAATGGGAGTTTCACATAAGCAAAAGAGATCATAAAAAGTGGGTTCTCTTCCTTATTATTTCCCTATTACATTTGCAGGTTAGCACTTAATTACCCCACAGAAGTTTGTATTTTATTGTCATTTTTCTAATTATTTAGCTCCACTGAGGTTCTGGTAGACCTACATGTCTAGCACAGGTCACATGATGCAGCAATGTAGCAAGAAAGTAGACTACATAGATATTACTGTAGTGCAACAATAAACTTTTATATGGTAGTGAAATAGATTCTTAAATACAACCCTTCATCTAAGGGGTCTGCCATTGTGAACCCATTTTGATTATTTACATTTTAAATGGCACATTATTTATGAGCTGACTCAATGACTGAACTTAAGACTTTTGTGAGTTACAAGGAAGGCACTAAGATGATATATCAACTCATTTGTATCTTTATTTTTACCTATAGTCATACTAATCTGCACACACCTGATTTCATCTATCTTTATTTTTGTGAATATATCCTTTGCCCTGCTTGGTAATTTAGTGGCAAATTGAATGTGACCTTGAAATGAGTCATTTTCATCAATTTTTGGTCTCAATTGAGTTTATAAACTGGTTATAGTCAGGTTAAAAGGAATTATGCTGCATATACTTCCAGTAGCTTTCCTATCATACTTTTGTATCTTTAAATCAGACTAACCCATGTGCATATGACCAGACAAGAAAGGTGGTGATACTGTGACTCTGGTCAATGCATCTATTCAAAGCTATCAGTATAAGTTATCCTTTTATTCAGCAAATATTTACTGATTATTGATAGATTACAAACTTGGCACTGTGCTCAGCTGGGAATATAATAACAAGCACTTAAAGATCTTCTCAAAAGAACTTTTCATAACAAGAGTTTCCTTCAAAGAGGGAAGCACTTTCTGTACACACCAAATATTCTCTCTGCCTCTTTATTTTGTTCGTATCATCTTAGAAACCTACTTCTCATTTATTTTGTTTTAGTCTTAACTCAAAGTTATAAAAGGCCAGGGAAATTTCTCTTTCTTACCATTGAAAACTCAGTGCCCAGTAAAGTATTTAATTAACATAAGGAACCCTCAATACATACGTTTGGCATTTCTGAATAGAGTTCAGAATATAGAATTATTCAAAAAAGCTGTGAGAAAAATTTTCAGAGTTGAAATTAGAAAAAGAAATCATAATTTTCCACAATGATCCTAATAACTAGTAGGTGCTTTATATATTAGCATAATTGAAGTATAACTGACAAATATATTTACAATGTACAATGTGATATTTTAGTATACATGTACATCGTGGAATAATTATATTCAAGGTAATTAACTTATCTACTTCTCAGTTACTTTTTGTGTATGTGGTGACACTTAAGATCCATTCTCAAGGGGCCAGGGATTTGGCTCAGCGGTTCAGTGGCCTGCCTTGCAAGCACAAGGACCCAAATTCAATCCTAGTACCAAAAAAAAAAAAAAAAAAAAAAAAAAAAAAAAAATCCATTCTCATCTCACTTGATGTAATAGAATGTTATACTTGTATATATTGGCTCTTCAGAACTTACTTGTCCTGCATAATTTTAACTTTCTACCCACTGATCAACATCTTCTCATTCCTTTCTACTCCCTATCTTCTGCAAACCACCATTTTACTCTATACTTCCATGAGTTCAATTTTTTAGATTCCACATATTGATATCATGTGGTTTGTCTTTTGAATCTGGCTCAATTGACTCATATAATGTCCTCTAGGTTCATCTATGTTGTCCCAAATGCCAAAATTTCCTTTTAAAGGATAATGAATATTCTATTGTATGTATGTGTAGATAGATACAGACAGACACTCTTCTACATTTTTAAATGGCACATTTTCCATTCGCCCATTGATGGACACTGTTATTGCTGCTATACTTTGGTTTATTTTGAATAATGCTGCAATAAACATAGGACAGGTAGTTTTTGACATAATGATTTCATTTCCTTTAGATTTATACCTAGAAATCGATTGCTGGAGCTCATGCTAGCTCTGTTTTTAGTTTTCTGAGGAATTCCTATGTGGTTTTTTATAATGGCTATAAAAATTGACATTCAGAACCAACAACAGTGTACAAGGGCTGACCTCCTGTACATATCAAATATGCATTACCTGGACCAAATTAAGAAATTTTTTCATCATGTTTTTGTCTAGTAATTATATAGTGTCAGGCATAGATTCAAGTCTTTGAGTTGATTTTTGCAAGGTGTTTTAGAGGGGTCAATTTCACTCTTCGGCATATGGAAGTAAAGTTTTTACAACTCCTTTTTATTGAAGAGACTATCCTTTCCCCTTGTGCATTCTTGAAGTTTGTTAAAGGTCAGTTGACCACAAATGCATAGTTTATATCTATGTTTTATATTCTACTCCATTGGTCTCTGTTTTTATACCCCCGCTTTTTTTAACCTTAAGACAGGGTGTCACTAAGTTGTTAAGTTGATCAGGCTGATCTTGAACTTGAGATACTCTTGCCTCAACCTCCCGGAGTGTTGGATTGCACCATGTCCATCTTAGTTTTGTAGTACATTTTGAAATGAGGTAATGTGATGCCTCTTTGTTCTTGCTCAAAATGGCTTGGGCTATAAAGACTTATCTCTGGGATACCAGGCAAGTATCCCATTCACTGAATAATTTAAATGATATGTCTTTAACCTCACTAGTTCTTTTTGTTGCTTGGTAAAGTCTGCTTAAAGCTATCTATGAAAATTTCAGTTGAAGCATTATGTTCTTCAGCTACATAGTTTTTTTATGCCTGTCTTGTTGAATTTTTCATTTTGTTCAGTACGTTCATATACTGTTTAGTGATCTGTCTATGTTCTCTTATAGCTTACTGATTTACTTGATACTTGATGATTATTTAGAATTTTAAAAGGCAGTTTATAGATATCTGTATTAGTCGGCTTTCTATGGCTAGGACAAAATATATAACACCAACAACTAAAATGAGGATAGGTTTATTTTGGCTCATAGTTTTCAGAGGATTCCATCCATGGCAGCCATGCAGCAGAGGGTGAGAGAAGGGAGAGGCTGGGGATAAGGTCATGCTTCCTTTGACCCGCCCCTTCTGACTAGGGCCACCTCTGAGTTCATGAGACTTTTGGAGAGCGTTTTAGATCTAAACTATAACATTCTACCCTTGGTTCCCAAAAGGTTCATCATATCCATCTTATATAAGATGTATTTAATCCATCTCTAAGAGACTCCAAAATCTTAATGGCTCTCGCACTACTGAAAATCCAAGTCCAGAGAGTCCTCTGAGACGTAAGATAAAATCTTAGCTGTTAGTCCTGTGAAAATGAAAAACAGAGTTAAAGACTTCCACAATAAAATAGCATAAACATTCGCTTTCCAAAAGGGAGGAATAGAGGAATGGAAAGGAATGAGACCAAAGCAAGATCAAAGTGCAGCAGGGCAAATATTAAACCTTACAACTCTATGTTATGTGCCCAGGGCAGGTTGTAGTGAAATGTGAGTTACAAAGGGTTTAGACAGCCTCCTCCTATGGCTTTGCTGATTGCAGACCAAGTGGCCTCTCTTACAGGCTGGTTCCTTTTGCTGCCTGCAGTTTTCTTCAGCAGAAGTTCCACATTCCTAGCATCTCCGACTTCCTGGGTTCTCTAATGAATCTTTGGTTTTACTCACAGCTTTAAGCATCACCTTCTTAGCAGCTACTGCAAAGAATTGTGACCTTTTGACACACTTTTGCCAGATTTCCCAGGCCCTCCTCTGAAACTAGGGGTGGAAAAATACATGACCCCATAATTGTTGCATTCTGGATGCCAACAAAACCAAAACCACATGGATAAAGCCAACTAGTTTAAGCAGAAGCCTGCCCCCTTGGTTCGTGGCAGCATGAGTCTGAATGCCTAGATGGCTGAACTGGGGAAAACACTTCCCTAGGCAGCCCTGAATAAGCAGGGTGCTATGGGGGTCTCTTCTCAAAGTCTTTTGAAAAAGTTTACCCTTTTACACACTTAAGCCTATGCTGGGTGAGGTCTGGCCAATTCCTGAGATTCCTTCAAGCAATTTTCTATTTTCCTGATGCAAAGCACTTGGTTTAAAAAGAATACTAATCTTTTCAATAATCAAGCTCTGCACAGCTACAACTTTGAAGGTATTTCCTTAATGGTGAAACTGTAAATCTTTCACATCGCTTGGCTCTGCTATTCCTCATTTTTACACTAAACCTGTCTAAAAGCAATCAGCAGTATCCATAGCCTAAATGAGCAGTCAAAGGCCTTGAAATTTCCTCCACTAGACCAATTAGTCTGCCACCTTTAAATTCAGCCTCACAGAAAGTCTTAGGACATAGGAAAAATGTAGACAAAATCTTTGCCAGATTGAAACATGCATGGCCTTTACATAGTTCAGTTTCCAATAAGAGTCTTTCTTCCCAACTGAACTCTCTTGATATTTGTCTTTACTGTACAAATTTCTACCAGCCTTCTGTTCTTCTGAAGTTCAACCAGAATCTCTCTCCTTAGAGCATTCTAAGGTTTCTCTAGCCAGGATCTCCAAAGTTTTCCAAACTCTTGTGGCAAACCAATTCCAAAGGTGTCTTACTTTCTCACTGCTGAGATACAAATTTTAAGACACAAGTTAAAGTGGAAAGGTTGATATTGGTTCAGTTTGTACAGATTTCAGCCCATAGTTGGCTGGCTCTAAGGCATGGCAGCATGGCAGAGGGAGAAGGCAGAGAAGTGCTTATGGAAAGGCTGGCAGGAACAATAGATCAAAGGCAGATGTACAGAGGTGTATGCTTCCAGGCCCAACCTCCAGTGACTCACCTCCAACCAGGCTTTACTTCCCAATCTCACATTTAGTTATAAACTCATCAGTGGACTCATTCACTGATGAGTATCAGGCTCCCATGATCCAATCATTTCACAAAAGCCCCACCTATGAGCACATGAGGCTTTGGGGGCACAGCTAGATATAAACAATAACAAAAAGATTTTGAACCATATGGTCAGATACAGTCACACCAATACCCCACTCCTGGTACTAAGTTTTCTGTATTGGTCAGCTTTCCTGTCACTGGGACAAAACACCTAACAGGTGCAACTTAAGGAAAAGAGGATTATTTGGTTTCATCTTTTTTTTTTTTTTTTTTTTTTTTTTTTT
>NW_022900927.1:34864153-34890894 GCF_012274545.1 Fukomys damarensis
GATGATTTAAAAAAAAGAGTGTTTTTTGTTTTTTTTTTTTTTTTTTTTTTTTTTTTTGGTACTGGGGATTGAACTCAGGACCTTACACTTCTGAGGCAGGTGGCAGAACTGAGCTAAATCCCTGGCCCAGTTCATTGTTTTTTAGACGAGTCAATTTAGTTGGTTGACTGTAAGGCATAAATAGCATGACAGAAAGACATGGCAGAGGAAAAACTACTTAACCTATGGCAGCCAAGAAGCAGAGAATTTAAAGGGAGGTATCAGGTTCAAAAATATACCTTCTAGTGACCACCTCCAACCAGGCCCCACCTCTGAGTACATGAAAATTTTGCAGGACATTTTAGATCTAAATCCCAACATTCTTAATTTCTATAGATTTGATTACTGTTATTTGATTATTTTGGTGGGACCATGTTTCCCTCATTATTCATGATTCTTGTTACTTTATGTGATAACTGCCCATTTGAAGTAGACAGCCAGATGAACTAGACATTTTAGATGGGCTATGTAGTGAGGTTTGCTGGAACCAGTGGTATTGAATATTCACACGGGTTGTCAAGGTGCCTCTGTCTATATGAGAGTGGTTTAGCCATGAAACTGGGTCAACGAAGTGGCCTGAGTATCAGGTCTGTGGAAGCCAGACTGAACTTGAATCCACTGGAGCTAGCTTCATGATTGAGCCTACATGGGAAGACTTGAAACCTGTATCTGCAGGAGCCAGAAGCCTGAAGTCAGCCTGAAGCCTGAGCTCATTAGGGCCAATCTAGCACTGAACAAGGCTTGGTTTCTGGATCCATGGAAATGGGACTGGCCCTGAGTTCATGGTGGTAGGCCTTGAGTCTCAGTCTCTAGAAGTCTTAGCCTTGGGTACAGGGGGTTTAGCTGGATGCCTGGATCTGTGGAAGCTGTTTTGGCAGAATCTATTTGAGCAGGGCTGGAATCTGAGTTTCCTGGACTGTAGGGCTCTAGCACCTGGCCTGATAATGAAGTAGGCTTGGAACCTCTGTTCATAAGAGTTAGCTTGAAACTGGAGCTCAGGGGGCCAGCCTGGGATTGAGGTGAGCCTGGAGCTTGTTTCCCTAGAGACCAGGGTACTGAAGGACAGACTGGTGTTAGGCTGGGCTTGGATCCTAGGGCTAGAATGGGCCAACCTGGAGCCTAGAGCCATTAGGGGATGTCTACCATTAGGTTCCTGTGTTAGGCTCTGTGCTGGGACTCCTGGCTAAAAGTTGTACATTCCCTTTACTTTCTCATCCTCATGTTGAAGGTATTTCTCTGCACATTTGTGAGATGAGTGACACAATTTTATTCCACTTTTTTTTTTTTTTTTTGCTGCTGAAACAAAATACACTAGACCAGGTTATTTATAAAGAACAGAAACTATTTTTCTCATAGTTCTGGAAGCTTAAAAGTCAAAGATCAAGGCCCAGCAGGTTTTTGTCGTGTTAGTGCTGTTGTTTCCAAGATGGCACATTATTGCTGCACTCTGTGAAAAGCAAGAACTCTATGTTCTCACATGGAAGGAGACAGAAGGGCTAGTGAGTCAAATATCTGAGGGCCTCAGTCTCTTTCATGAAGGTAGGAGCCCTTATGATCTAATCATCTCTTAAAAGGGCCCACTACAGAAACTATCACATTATCTGTTAAATTTCAGCACCTATCTCAAGGAAAACAAACAAACAAAAATCTGCATTTTGGAAGGGATTCATTTATTTGTGGAGGAGATTCATTTAAATTATAGCCCAATAACAATGTAAAACTGTTCTTCCTGACCTTTTCCATGTTTGTTTTTTTTTTAAATTTTTGTGCTACATCCAATTCTGTTATCGCTCACCTGGATACTTTTGCTCTTATGAAAGTATTTTGAAGTGTGGGTAATCATTCAAATGGATATTTCTGTGAGGAGACAAGTGTTTGTCCTATTTTACTATCTTGCCGATGCCTTTCTCTAGTCATTTCATTGTTCTAAGGTCTCAACATAATTTTTACTTTGTCAAAGACATTTGACGTAATTTACCAATAGATGGCACTCCAAAGTAAAGCTAAGTATATAACCTACTGTTGCTACCCAACCCCCCTATTTTTCATTGATTATAGATTAATAAGAATATGGCTATCATAAGAAAAGTATTTCATATTTTCTTCCACAGTACATTCGTCACTCTGAGTTGGCAATTAGATAACTTTTGTTACAGAAGACTAGGCAAATTAATGTTCCACACAAGAAATTCTAAGGAAAGTGATAAAAGTAAAAACATTACGTCTGGCTTTCCAACAAAATTTAGAACTGAGACGCAAAATGTAAAAACACGATCAAATGAAATGGAGAAGCAAATTGCTGCTATATATTCACAAATCCACTAGTTTATAGAAATCTGACAAACTTGAACTGAGTGATTGGCAGTTTATATTATTAAAGTAGTTCTTCAAAAACAATTTCACTCAGGCTTTTTATTGCATCAGGTGGTCAGAATATTCATTTTATACATCAATTATTGTATTTGCTGTTTTATGTGGGATCTCTTTTTCTCTCCCCCTAATTAATGATGTGATTGTCATGAGACTTTATGAAATATAAAATAACATACATTAGCTTATTTCATATTTGACCTTCACACTAACAAGTCTGGGATGTGAAATATTTTTATGCTGATATTAAAGTTGACTCTGAAAGATTAAGTGATTTAAGTCAGCTAATAAGCTAGTAAGCTGTAGAGCTGGGAATAGAAACCAAAATTTTGTAACTTCAATGCTCATTTTTATCATGTTACTCTTTCTTTTTAATGCACCTTAGATTTCTGTAATATGTCAATTTCATTTATATATGTAAAATTTCAATTTTTTAAATAAAATTTAAAGGCACACATACCTCTTCTAATTTCTGTATTTCTATCTTCATCAAAATTCATGTTGAAACTCAAGCACAGGCGCCACAGTATTAAAAGAAGAGAATCTTGAGAGGTGATTAGTGTCCTCACAAAATGACTCAAGATTAAAGGAAGTACTTTCTTGCCCCTTTACTCTTCTATGTGAGCAGTTTGTCCCTCTTTTGTCTTTCTGTCCCTTCCTCCCCATAAAGACATTTGGATGGTACCATTCATGATGAACAGGTCTTCACTACACAAGGAATGTGACAGCACCTTGGTCTTGAATTCCCAGTTGGTAGAACAATGAAAAATAAACTTCTTTTAAAAAAATATTATTCAGTCTTTGTAGCAGCACAGATTGACACTTCTCTATGCCAATATTACAAAATATACACAGGTCTCTTTGGTCAGATTATATATATATATATATACTTTGTTTTTCCTTTTCAACCTCTTGCTTTCCTTTTACATGAACTTCTTTCCTAAAGTTAAAGAATCACATACAACTAACTACTGTAACTATGCCTTTTTGCTTTACCTTCTGCCATGTAAGGACACATAAACAAGGAACCATTTTGAAAGCATATGGTAGTCTTTTCCAAACATATGACATGCTAATCTGATATACACTGCTCAGTCTTAAGCATTTTGTTATAGCTACAAAAATGAGCTAAGATAACTAGTTAAAACACTGTGTCCAAAAAAACCAAAATCTTCTTGTATTCTACCCTAAAAATTCTCTTAAACCCTCTTTAAAATTCTCAGGCTTCAGGTCAATTGTGATACTACTAAATTACTTGCAAAAAAGAAACAAGATACTTTTGTCTATTAATATTTTGGCACAAATTAGCTTATTATTATATCATTTACATTAGTAAGAACAAGTTTATGAAAATAGGACCAAGAATCTGGCAGTTTAGTTGGATAAAGTATCCACTGGTCATTAAAAGTGAGGACTCTGAAAATGTACCAATAAACTCAACGAGGAAAAAAAAAAGTGAGGACTCTAAACCAAGCATAGTGGTGCATGCTTGTGATTCCAGCTACTTGGGAGGTTGAAGCAGCGGGATTACATGTTTGATGCCAACTTAGAAAGATCTTCACTCAAAATAATTTTTTTTCCCTCTCATTTAGTTTATTGGTACATTTTAGGTATACAGTACAGTTACATTCATCATTGGGATCTTGTACCTTTATGTGACAGGTCTTGGTTCTCATTTTTTCTCATTGTCCCTGCCCTCCCTTCACTCACTCATCCCCTTCCCATTTACAAACACTTTATTTCCATTTTTTTTATATTTTTTTCTAAAAGAAATTTTAAAAGGCTGGGGATGTAGCTTCCTGAGTTCAATCCCCACTACTGGGGGTGTGTGTGTGTGGGGGGAAGACTGGAAAGAAACAATATACCACAGAATATATAATGCAAGAAAAGTCCCCAAATAAACAAAGTAAATCCATAATGAGAGGTATCAAAGTGGAGTATACCTTTGAAGGATTATATATGGGAAGGGAGCACTAGGGGAGCCTTTTACCTGAGAATGTTCTCGGTGGTTATTATATAGGCATATAACATCAGAATTCATTGAACTAGTTGGGTGCTTCACTATATGTTATACCTTGGTTTTGAAAAAGTTAATTTTTTAAGTGAATTCAGTCAATTCACTTAATTAAGTCAGCCAATTCAGGGTCTACCGCTAATTAATATTATGAACATACACAATAGTCAGCTTTTCTGTTCTTGGGACAAAGTATCTGAACACCCATAGTTTTAAAAAGTTTTATTTTAACTCATACTCTCAGAGGGTTCAGTCCATGGTCAGCTGGTTCTAAGGAAGAAATGATGTGGTGGAAAGGCATAGTGGAGAAAAACTCTCAATCTATGGCACTCAGGAAGCAGAGTAAGAAGAGACTTGGGATAAGAATATGCTCTGGCAGATCACACCTCCAGTGGCCCATATCCTTCAACCAGGCCTCACCTTCTGATGAGTTATAAGTCATCAATGAGATTAATTCACTGATGAATTTAGTGCCCCATAATTCAATAACCTTCCAAAAGCCCCACCCCTGAACACATGAGACTTTTGGGGAACATTTTAGATGCAAACATAACACACGTTATGTTGTAACCTCTCTAAACCATAGACATCTTATCTAAAATACAGAATAGTATTTGCCTCAATGGAGTTGTTGCTTGGATAAAGAGAGCTAGCACATTAAGTGCTCAGGAAATTTTGCAGACATTGTTACCATTATCATTACCACTACTGCTATAGCGGGGAGGATGAAAAGTACACAACCAAAGAGAGAAACTAGATTCCACATGTAAGACTGCATTAATTAACATGAAACTAAAGAAGAAGAAAAAGGACTAGCTTGAGTGAAATATAACCAAAGGTCACACTGGAAGTGTGTGGGCAGAATAAAAGCATGGCGTCTGAAGCATCCCAACAATGTCAGTAATGGTTAGAAGTATAGGCTAGTAAAGCTGGATTACCTGAATTTAAATCTAATTGATACACTTAGTAGTTCTGTGACCCTAATTTTCTTAGACTCTATATGATAATATAGAACATTTATTTTTGTAAGGAAGGAGCTCAGAGTGAGGAGGAAAAAAATAACTTTGTTTTAAAACTAGTAAATAAGATGAAAAAACACCAAAATGTTTGATTTCTAGTGAGACTTTAATCTTATCTGGGTTATTATCTGAAAAGGAAGGTTAATAAAATCTATTTCATAGTACTACTATGATACGTATAAGCTCAAATTATGTAAAAGCAACTCACACAGAATAGGAACCAAGGAAATGTTAGTTTCTTCCCCTTGAATTGTATATTAAAATTTTTTCAAGTAGAAAATATTGTGGTAGGGCCAAGAATTTAGCTCAGTGGTTCCACTGTCTGCACTTGCAAGTTTGATCCCTGGTGAAAAAAAAAAAGATATATATATACATGTATGTATGTATATAATATTATAATATATATTATATAAATGTATATAATATATAAAATATATTATATATATTTATCTATATAATATATATTATGTCTATATATAAAATGGTACTTTTCCTATTACTTAGTAGAGCTTCAACTTTGCTGATATTTTAATTTCTACACACACAAAGTTATTTCAAGTTGGCAAATGACTGAAGGTCTTTAAAAAAATTAATTCATTCAAAGTGACTTAGTAAGATACTATCAAAATAAAACATGAAAAAAAAAGGGTTGAGGATATAGCTCAGTGTGAAGGGCCTGGGTTCAACTTCCAGTACAATAATTTAATTGATGATTTATACTTCAAAGAATAAATATTGCCCATCTTAATTTAAACATGGCTTTTGGAAACTGGCATAAGTCTCACAAGTGGGCATAATGCCAAATATACAGATGGTTATGAAAGCTTAGGTGCCAGAAATTCAACATGACCACAGTTCATGCAGAATTTAAAAAACAGCTTTTCTAATTGGTCAAGTTCATCTATTAGAAATAGAAAACAAATTCTTACATGCATGACTGCTTAGTCTTCAGCAAAAATTTATAAATATTTAAAAAATGTAATTTATTTTTTTTATTCATTAAGTTTATTGGTACATTTTAGGTATACAATATGATGACATTCATCATTGGGAATTTGTACCTTTACATGATATATCTTCATTCTTATTTTTCCCCATTCCCCTGCCCTCCCTTCAACCCCTCCAGCCCTCCCTATTTACAAAGACTTCATTTCTATTTTTGCCTTTTCTTATTTTTTCTTTCCCCTACCCCTCCCACTTCCCCTTTAGACCTTTTCTTCCTATTTCACATTAATCTATTATATGTTTTGACTCTTATTTAAAGTTTCAGTTTCTCATACCACAGAAACTATTTGGTATTTACAGGTCTTATTTATTTCACTTAAGAGTATGGTCTTAATGTGCATCCACTTAGCTATACATGTTTCTAGTTTCTTACTGTTTATGGCTGAGCAGTACTCCATTTTATTAAAAAAAAATACATCTTCTTTATCCAATCTACAGTTGATGGGTAATTGGGCTGTTTTTAACTTTTAGCTATTGCAGACTGTGTTATGAACATGGGTGTGCATATATTATTGTGGTATGATTCTTTTAATTCTTTTGGAACGACACCCAGCAGGGGAAGAGCTGGGTCAAATGGGACCTCTAATCCCAGTAGACATTTATGAATATTTTATATTGAAATATTTTTGGTATCTTTAAAATCTGTCAGTATGCATAAGATGTAGATAATCTCTTTATTGTTATAGCTGAAAAAAAAATCTAAGTTGTCAGTTTATGGTAGTAGTTCTGCCCTCTGATGTCTTCTTTTGGATTCAAATTCAGCAGTCAATTCTAAGACACAGCAACGAAGATGTTCATTTTAGTGATATTTATAATAGAAAAACATTGGAAAATGTGTATATGGTCAACAATGGAGAACTGGTTAAATTAACTGCTCTATTTTTACAACAGTTAAATTATGTTATATGTATACTATGCTATGTAGGCCCTAATGCTATCTATGTTGCAGATAAATATTTCAAGAAATAGGAAATGATCATAATATACAAGTAAATAGTGTTTAACAAAATGGTATTTGGTATAATGCACTGGTACTTTTGAATACACACACAGAAAGGATGAAAACCTATTAATTAAATTTTAAGAGTGAGGTTCTGAGTGATTTGTGCTTTGACTTTTTCAGTTACATATAATTTTCAAACATTTTACTATGAAAATGTATATCACAAATGATTGTAAAACACTATTTCTGTAAAATAATATTTAAATTAATGGTAAGCTTAATAGATTAAAAGAACTCTTTATTCAGAAACTTAATGCTTCTCACCACATCTTTGCTACAGCCCTGGTGCAAATCATTATCTCCTCTCACTTGGAAAATTGCTTCTGCATCTTATCCGCCCTTCCAGCTTCTGCTTCTTACCACACTTTAGTCAGGCCTTTTCAACAAAATATTGCATCACTCTACTCCAAATCTAATGGCTTATTTCATTTAAAACTCTGTTGTCATGTAGTGACGTATGGCTGAGATTCTATACTGCTCTTTGTTAAGAATCCCTCCCCTCTCATTTCTTTATCTCTTACCTTGTCTCCTAGTGAGATCTCACTTGCTCACTGCTTTTAGGCCTTGTCTTTATATGCTCCCTCTGCATGGAATGCTCTTCTCCCAATATTCAATGGTTTATATGCTTTCTTCCTCCACATTTCTACTTAGTCATTTCAGAGAGGACTTTTCTTTCATTCTATTTAGTATTACAGTCCTGCATCCCTCATCTCTCTACTCAGGGTCCTATATTCCCTTTCTTTGCTTTATCTTTTTCTTGGTTCTTAACTACAGATAACACACCAAAACTTTTTTTCCTATGCGTGCCTCACTTTCTCTAGAGTTTAAGCACACATGTGGGGGATTAAGGTGTGCTTTGCTAACTTTAGTATCTGGCGTATCATAAATTGTCAGAGAAGGTAGTATGAGTAGAGATTTCATTCAGTCATCTAGTTTCTCAAGCCCTTCAGCAAGTTGTAGAATCTCAGAGAGCAATTTAGGTGAATTGAAACTTAATTTCTATATACTCTGTTTTTTAAAAAATCTGTCACATTGATAATCATAATGCCTATTTACCAATTTCATGTATTAGTCACTTAGGTACCCTAAAAATCCAAACCAGAAGGTTAAAAAATGATGATTTGGCTTTCTTAACTATTGTAAAATTTTTAAGGAGGAAAAGGATTATTAATCTGTTGCAACAGATTGTACTGAAAGGTTCTTCGTTAAATTTCACTTTGTTCATTACAAAAATATGTAAATTAAACAAGCTTGATTAAGCATTCTGCAATTTAACGGCTGTAATTTTTAGGTTCTAAATTCATAACCTTGTCTGACAAATGTAAAATGTGGTGTTATTTTCCTAGTTGTTTAATGATTATTAATGATCAGAGCAATGAAGCAATTATTTTGTATAACACTGGGGTTCCTTCATTCAAGAATCATTTTTTTATTAATAAGACCAAAAGAATGTTCTATTGAAACTATGATTTAAACTCAAGCTGATACCATTCACTTATAGAACACAAAATCTAAGACCGCTTATTAAAAATGACTCTCTCCTTTACAAAATCTGAACTTGTATTTAGTTTAGAAAAACAACAAAAAATTAGTTTAACAAATACTGTTACCAGAATTTTTAACACAGCTATACATTTTAATTTGGATTATGAGAAAACATGCTAATAACTCTACAATTATAATATCAAACACTTTTCCAAGTAAAAATTTAATAAGTATAGGTACTCACTGGGCTCTTACAGGAGACAAATTATAAGTTCTATTAGTTGCAGTAATAGACTTCTAGGGCTTTTATCACGATCTTGCACTTTTTTATGCAAAGGCATGCAATTTGTGCAGGATCATAGGACTCTGCTTTGATGTACTGTATTATCAAATTAGCTACTTGACACCCTTTTTAAAGTATGGATTACTTAACTTTGAGAAGATAATGTATAGGACAAATAGATTTCCATGGACAGTAATTATAGGTAGAGTAGTAAGGAGTGATATGGAAGCAAAATTTGGGGGAAGCTGAAAATCAATATTAACTATTCAGTGTGTCTGTACCTACAGATGTGAACTGAATTCACATGAAGTTCCAGCTCTAGCCAAAGCTCAGCCCATGAGATAATGTTTTTCTTAGCAGGAAAAAGTGGAGGTGTACAATGCTCATGGTGTAGGTTACTCAATCAGGTTAATATTTCTTCAATTTTTACAATAATTCTACTCAAAGTAATAGGTTAACCCTAACCCTAGATCTTGATAACTTCTGCAGTAGCTATTTCTCTAAAATTAGACTCTGAATCACTCTCCCCCAATTTACTCTAGAAATGGGAATATTCTGGCAGGAAATAATCATTAGGGATGAGGACTTAAAGTGAGTAGGGGTAGATATAAAAGATTACTTTGCGAGTTTTTCCTAAGGACACCCTAGATACATGTTTTATGTATCCAAAAATTAAAATCTATCAAATAGCAGGGATCTCATGACTGCTTTTATATTACAATAGTTATGCTTCAATATCTAGAGTAGTTCCACTGTTATATTTAACATTTGTGCAGATTGTAGAAGGGAAATGTAATGAAACCTCTTTAATTTCATTTTTAAAAATATTTGGACTCTAGATCTCTAGATATAAAAACAAAATACTCTGGTGTCAATTTAAAATAAAAACATTATTGGCTTGAACTTTATGACAAACTTTTTATGATTAACTTTTTACATCTGATAGCTGAAGCCTGTCACTTTGGCTACAAAGTGATTTGGACAACAGAACCCCAGCTACCACAGAGAGGGAAGGAATCTGGATTCCTAGCTCAGGGAGGCATATTAAATACTCTCTCAAACTTAGAGCCTTCAATTATGTAATAAAAAAGTATAATTTTGTATACTACTCTATAGATTTCCGTAAGTACATTCGGAGATATACATACAAAGGTAGTAAAATTGTGAGTGGTGCAAGTAGTAAAACAGTTGTTTTGTGAAAAAAAAAATCACTATTCTAACTGGTAAAAGCTGGTTATTTGTCTTCAGAAAATGATGGTCTAGTTTTGGAAGCTAAAACAGACAAGATAACCTATAAGTAATATGGAAAACAAATTCAGAAGAAAGAGACAATGTAGACCAGGCTTGAAAGAAGGGTTCTATGGGAGGGGAAACCCAAACTTAGCCTTTAAAAAAATTTTTTTTAGCAAGTGAAATATTAATTTCTTGCTAGTAAAGTTACCAAAGAATTATGCCTTTTTAAACAAAAGATACTGTATCTAAAGTTTTAAAAAGGTAGCACTCATTCACAAGTTTAAGGCCAGCCAGGGCAACTTAGCAAGACCCTGTCCCAAAAATAAAATTACTGACCTCTGCAGAAAAACAAATATGATGTACAGATTAATAAGGGTTTTCTTTAATTAAATTTATAATGAAGTTATCAATATATAGAAAACAGATGAAATAAAGCCAAACAGAATCGAATTTCTCATTTTTTTAAAGTACTCATACTGATAAATCATCATACTTGTTAGCCTTCCACTCAATTTATAGCATGAAATTACCATTTTTTCAACTAATCTCAAATTATTATTTTGGATTTCTATTATTTAGATTTGTTTAAGAACACCATTTTTTAAACAAGAAAAGTATATACTTGCTGTTACCTACACATACCAATATATAAAAATGTTTCTAATCATAGTTATTTTCAGTGCCATTTAAAATGGCAGTTCTTTATAATCTCAGGTAAAAATTTTAAAGCATACATATAGATATACATGTTATTATCTATGCAAAGGAAAATATACACTTGTAGGTGGTTTTATACATGGTGATGGCATGTCTTATTCACTCTTTTTGTTAGGTAAAAAAGGGCCAGGGATTTAGCTCAGTGGCACCACACCTGCCTCACAAGCTGAAGGTCCTGAGTTCAATTCCTGGTAGCTAAAAAAAAGTTGAAAGATAGTAAATTTATTGGAAGACAAATGTGTGTGTGTGTGTGTGTGTGTGTGTGTGTGTGTGTGTGTGTGTGAATACATTTGTCGATGAAAATTGTTCCCTCAGTTAAGCACTTGGCCGACTCCTTTGCCTGTTCAGACCTAACCTCAATTGAGGCTCAATCTGGTAGCCAATTTACTAACCATCTTTTGGGCTGGGGATTTAATTCAGTGGTGCAGCACCTACCTTGCAAGCGCAAGGTCCTGAGTTCGATCCCTGGTACCAGAAAAAACAAAACAACACAAACAAAAAAAACCCCATCTTTCTCCTAGTAATTACAGTCTCTTTTATTCTGATCTACTATCCTTCAGATAGTACAAATCACCTTTTAACACAGTATACATTATGTTCATTATTTATTGCCTGTATTTTCCTGCTACAATGTAAATCTCCACATGGTCAGGGATCTTCATTTATTCAATGTTGTATGGTGAGAGTGTAGAATATATTCTGGAATATAAAAATTACCTATTATAGACTTATTGAATTCAAATGAAATAAAATGAGACCAGAAGCAACATTTTCTATGGAGAAATAACTGTACTTCACAACGTGCTAATTTTTGTAGAAGTTCACTGTGTTTCTTGAATGGGTTTGTTGAGAATATACAAAAAAAATTACTTAAGGAGTATTAAATAGCTTGATGCCTAATTACATATGTACCAACAAGAACTTGATACGTCAGTACTTGAAGATCTTTTTCTCAAATGTTACCTTCTGAGATGTCTTCACTGCCCACTTGATATAAAAGAGCACCCCTTGTTATTCCATAGTTCTTTTGCTTCACTTTCCTTCATAGTTCTCAATAAGATTATGTTGAATAGTTTGATTGATTGATAACCTCCACAAAACAGGGACCTTTATCTGCCATTGCTCCTGTTCTGTTTTCCTGTTTGGCTCAGTGCTTGGTACATAGTATTTGTCAGCATGCATACACTGGAAATTTGTATGTGCTTGTGTTATTCTTCATAAAAAAGAATGATCCAATTGTCTCTAGATCTGAAGTTGGAGGGCAATCACTTATACTATTTCCTCACCAATAAAACAAACAAAAAACAGTTCTTCATGTGCCACACCTTATTAGGTGAGATGGTTTAAAGGTTTGACTAGACACATGCTAGGTATTATTGTACCAAATATCAGTAAAATAGTTACCTGGAAGATAGTAGATAATATTGTTTTAGAAGTAAAAATGCTGATTTAAAATTCTGTGAACTATTGTTTGACTTAAAAGGCAAATGCAAGAAGTGGAAGTCTACACTCCTTTGCTGTTTAATCTTACTTTTCAGTTTAAAATCTTGAATGGATAACAATATCCAGATTGACTGGCATTACTGCCTGTAAGTGAAAAATTAAAGTCTGAATGACACAGCTTTCTTTTCAATGTGTGGCAAATGCAAAAAGGAACTGGATTTTAAAGAATGATATTTCTGTAAAGGATGCTGCTTTTCTAAGTCTTTTATGTCTTTTTATGCTAAAAACTGTAGACATACCTTTAAAATACTTTCTTGCTTTCAATTGCATGACTTTACATAAGCACGTGTATTTTTAAGTATGTCTGTCTGGTTTACTAAAATGTTTCAACTTGTAGAGTTTAAACAAGAACAGTCTTACTGAATAGTTTCTCTGGTGTGAAAAACTATAATAGCACATAACATCCTAATGAGGTAATTGACAATGTGAAATAGGAAGAACAGGGCTAAAGATGTAGGGAAAGTGGGAAGGGTAGGGTAAAGGTAATAAGGGAAAAGAAAAAAATATGAGAAAATGAAAAAATGGAAATAAAGTGTTTGTAAATGGGAAGGGGAGGAGGGGTGAAGGGAAGGCAGGGACAAGGGGAAAAAATGAGAACCAAGACCTGTCATGTAAAGGTACAAGATCCTAATAATGAGTGTAACCGTACTGTATACCTAAAATGTACCAATAAACTCAATTAAAAACAAACAAACAAACAAACAAGAACAGTGTTTTCTCTCTCCCTCCCCCTTCCTCAGTCTCCACTGTCCCCAACAATAACAGGTAACAATAACAATCTCCTCCCTTTTTTTTTTTCAGAGCGTTGGCTCCTTTAATGGTGATAGATTCTGATTTTCAATCATTTTAGGTGCTTGAAACAGTCACAATCTAAGATGAAAGAATAGTCTTGTTAACTTTCAAGCTTCAATCTAAGCTCACTTCCAAACTCTTACCTTTTCTTCCTACCTCCTCCCACCCCAGTGCAGGGAGTGCTCTAGTGACATGGAAGATGTGTGAGAGAAATCTTGCTTTCAGACACCTGCTTCCCCTTCTAGGCTTAGTGCTTTTGCTTTGGGGCAGAAGGGATAGAGAAAAGGGCAAATGTTTACCTTTTACTAGTTAAGAACACAAATCTCATTAGATATTGAAAAACTCTGTGTGACAGTATCCAAAAGTTATACCAACGAGGCTTCTTTGGGAGATTCTACAGGAGCCTCTGATTACCTAGTTTCCTGATGGTGGTCATTTGGATGACTTTACCTGTTTGATTCCTCTTGATGAGGTCAGTCTTCAGTGGGACAATGGCTCAACTCATCTAACTTCCCTTGTGTTCCTACCACTGACAGCAATCTCCATTATATCTGCCACACTAAGTAATTGTCACAGAGGTCACGTTCTTGTTGTCTTGGCCTCCTTCAGTCTATCATCTCTTTCAAATTATTTTCTCTACACAGATTCTAGTTTAGAAAGTCTTTTACCAAGCCAATATTCAGAAGATATGTCTCCTCTTCTACTAGTAATCTCCATTTTTACAACTGATTCTCCTTAAACAACCCCCCATTCCAATTACATACTGGGAAGTGCCCTTAACCACAAACACTGCTTCTCTAAAAAGGCCTCCTTTGATCTCTTATTCCTATTAATTTTTGACTAAGGATCGATAGGTTTAAGTAGTGGTGATGGTGACAGGGCTTTTTGTGACATTAGTTTAATAGTGTTAGGCTATTTAACATTATTTGAACTTATAGTATGGAGAATTTAATACATTTTATTCTCAGCTTTCAGGCATAATTAAGATTATAGGGCGGTGGAAAAACTTTCAATGTTATATTTATCTATAAAAAATTCAGCTGTAACTAGAAGGTGTAATAAAAAAGTGAATGTTTACATTTTAAAAAGTTATAGTAAAAGGCATATTGCCATTAACCCCTCTGAAGATGCTCCCCCCTCTTCAAACACTTATCCCATCATTCTTGCCACTTTCTAAGCAGATCTTGAAGTCTTTTGTGAATGTCTTCAGTTGTGCTGTCTGCTGTAACTGCCTTGATTGAAAACTTTTTAGCTTTCAGTCATTTCAACTTTGGGGAAGAGCCCAAAATTTCATGATGCCAGATCCAGTGAATAAGGTGAATGAGGTCACACGTTTTTCTAAGCCTGCCTTACTGTTAGATGGCACTTGGCAGCAGCACTCACTAATTTCGGTAATATCTTGTAAAGATACTCATGAAAGAGGACACTCACAAAGTGGTAAGAATGATAGGATAACTGTTTCTGAAGCAAGGGGGTATTCTGAGGGGATCAATGGCAATGGTCTTTTACTGGAATATTTTGAACACAATTTTTTTTGGATCAACCTTTGTACAGTATTGTACTACCTCTAAGTGTTAGCTTAACACATTAATGTATTGTAAAACTTGCAGTAAGAGGATAAGAGAAATCTCTTGGTCCTGTTCAAAATATCTTCCCTGATACACAATTCACTTCCTATGTCATTTCTTAAACTGAAGTTGATAATCTCAACCTTCAAATATCGTATCTGTGGTGGATTAACTAATGGTCAACTTGGAGCACTCAGCTGAACTGAGTTAGCATGGCTTTGGGCATGGAAGCCCCACTTGAGGACAGTTGCCAATGGCATAAAAGGAGAACAGGGGTGGGGTGGGGTGGTGGTATGCTGCTGATTTTCTTGGAGAAGTTTGCCACAGCTAGATTTTCTGATATGAACTTGGCTGCTATCATCATCATAAGAGCAATCCTCTTTGGCCAGGAATGGCTGCTGTTCTTCTCAGGAGAGCTCTGTCTTCACCTTGAGTGTCACTTTGTGGCTCCAGTGCAGATCCCTCAGACTGGTGGCACAGATCCTTCACACCACCAACACAGACATTCTAGCTTCCACTGCTGGCCTTTGGGCATTCCTGGTGCAGATTCTTGATACCGACTTGTATGAGACATTGTCATAAGCTCTAGGCTTTAGGCTGGACTCGTGGAGGACACTGCCTTGGGCTCTAGGCCTTTAGCTGGACTTGTGCAAGATAATGCCATGAGATCAAGCCCTTGGCTAAATTCTTCAGGTCTGTACTGTGTGGACAGATCTCTTGCACTCCTCTGCATGACTTTTTGGGTGATTCTTATAAAATAATCCTATAAATTGTGTCCTGTATGAAATCTATTCTCTAGTAAACCCTGACTGTAACAGTATTCTCATCAAATGTAGTAATCATGTTTTGTGAGATATAAACTGAAATCTTCAATAAAAAAAGAACTAAGCCACTTAGGGCAGATATTAACATATTAAAAATAGCAACCAACTTTCTAATAGTGAAACTTACTTGGTTTAACTCACATTTCCTATGTTTAATTTACAATGGATTCCTTTGTTTTTTTTGTATATAAAAGAATACCAGTTGCTTATGAAACTAATGTACTGAAGAACTGAGAAACTCATCGTGGGTTTCTCTCTCATTCTCTTTCTTTTTGCAATCTGTTTAAGACACTGCACAAATTCATGTAAGTTCAATTTAATTTTAAAAAGTGCAATAAATACGTATGGAATCTGGTGCATTAAATACACATTTTCTTCTCCCTCTGTTACTATAGGAAGAGGACATTTTTGTTTTTTGTTAAGATTCCCAGACTTTGGGTCAGACTGAAACAGGTCTTCTCTACCATTTAGAAGTTTAATGTTTTATGATTTTTTTTCTTGTACTTCCTATCAAATATCTTCTCATGGGCAGCTGCTGAGTTTAAAAGTGATCAATTAATCCTCTCTGTGGGTTTTGCCATTTGACTGTTCTATGCTCACCTACGGGAGTTGTTATGGTTTGAATATGATTTCAGGTTTGTGTTGGAAGCTCGATTCTCAGTGTAATGATGCTGGGAGGCTGCAGAACTTTAAAGAAATAGAGCCTAGTGAGAGGTTGTTAGGTGACTGAGGGTACTATAGTTGGAAAGAGTTAACCTAGTTCTTATGAGACCTCAGTTTCTGGAAGAGTTCGTAGTTGTAGAAAAGCAAGACTGGCTCCTCCCTGCTCTCTGGCTTATTTTTTCACACAACAATCTTACCATTTTGATGCTATTTTCTATAAAGCCCCCACCAGAGCTAGGCAGAGGTTGTACCATGCATGCTCTTGGATCTCCAAAACTGTGAGCTAAATAAACATTTTTCCAATAAATTACCAGTCTCAAAGTATTCTGTTATAGCAGTGGAAAACATATTAACAAAAAGTTTACGCTCTTGAAGAACTGCTACATATTGTAGGCTGCTTAATAAAAAGGAAAAGACGTTTTGGGAGTATATCCCTCCAGGGCTATCTTTATCAAAGACATGGCAACAGTAGTAATTTTCATAATACAGATACTAACAGAAACTTCAGTGTTGTTAATAAAGCACAGTGTTTCATAAAGTACAACTCTATCACTGTTCTTAGGCAGTGGTTTTAAAATGCCGTATTATGACTATAGATGCTAGTTTATAATATTAAAATACAGTTATTTGAGAATTTTTGCAAATATTTTATAGCTATCCTGTAAGTATTTTTTATAAATGATGGATTTTGGGCTGAGGGTAGCTCAGTGATAAACCATTTGCCTAGTATGTATGTGTGAGGTCATTCTATTAGGTCTTCTAATTCTTAAAGTACTGAAGATTAAACCCACGCGTTGAGCTACATCCCCAGCCCTTTTTCAATCTTTTAAAATTTTGAGGTACAGTCTAAGTTACTAAATTGCCCAGGGTGGGCTCAAACTTGCAATTCTCCTGCCTTAGCTTCCCAGAAGATTCCACAACACCTAACTATGATAGGTCTTTAACAACCCTGGCAGTAATTACGAAAGGTGTAGTACCACATAAGGTAAAAGGATTAGTTAACATATTTATTTTAAAACTATTTAAAATATTTAGATGGCAGCATAATAAAACATCACAAGTCAATAGTATGAAATGTAAACATTTAGCAATATGCATGTTTCCTATCTCATATCTCGACAGAAAATATGTAATAGCCAGCTAGCACATTTATGTTTCTGTAACTAATAGCACTTATTCTATTTTCTTATATCTTCCCTTTCAAATACCTTATTAGTAATTTTTATGCTTTTTACTTAAATGTCTCAGAGTACATGGTCTTCCACATAACATTATCCCCACAGCAACTATTAGTTACTGAATATTTTGCTTCATTGTAAACCTTTCCATATGTCATCTGCCAAAATATTTCCAACTGTGAAAGGCACAGTAGTACTTCTATGCACAAATTTGAGGTAGCAAAACTGAGGCTTGGAGGGGTTAAGCAATTTGCCCGAGGTAATCAGCCTGTGTGTTCTAGCTGGATAAAATTCCATGTCTTAGTCACTCAAAAACTTCCAGGTGATAATCTTTACTCCTTAAATTTCTGGTGATGCACTAACATATTCTTCAATATGTGAGATTTTTCATAAAAACCTTTCATTTTTTACTTTTATTTCAAAAATCATCTAAAATTAATATATCTTACATCATAAGGAAGATATAAATAAATGGCACACTTGACTTGTGTCCATATTTTTGTTTATATTACAGTTAGAATCAAGGTATGTAAATTAAATTGTGCTGGGCTATGATAAAGAGCAAATAAATGAATGATGTATACATGTATGAAAGGCCGAATATTGTAACTGCTTGATTCTGGAACAAAAGTTTAAAAAATTACAGAGAGAAAAACTAGTGGGAAAATTGAGTTAGCATTTTTGAGTTATCACAATAAACCTGTACCACCGTAATTTCTAGTGATGATTTAACTCAGCAAAACAACTCTTTGTTACATCAAAATTAATGTTATCAATTTTAAGTATTTTCTTCCTAATTTTTTAGAAAGTAAGTTTGATAGTTAAAAGTGTTAAAAGCATAAAAAGTACACTTAGTTTTATATTTTCACATATCAGGGTGACTTTATAGTAAAAGTAATACATCACATTGAGTATCTACAGAAATTCTTAAAGAGCATTATGAAAACGGAGAAACAGCGTCTGTAAGGTTGGTGTACAATGAGAATACAATATTTGAATCAAAATTTTCCTCATGTAGGTCTTTCATATTCATTCGACTTTTAATTATTTTAAAACACAATCTATTATACAGGTGACAGTGACTGATGGAAGCACTGGAGAGTCACACATCTTTAATGTTCAGTTTAGAATATTAAGTCACTTTAATACTGCTATGATTAATCCTAAAGATGATGAGTAAAATTCAGCACATGGACAAAGATATCTAAGAGGGAAACATGGCACACAGGTTAACACATTCCCACTGGCAGTACATGCATGACTGTCCCACTGGGTGGCTTGTACCATCTGATGGATCTGTCCTGTGCTGCCTAATGGGAGTCATGCATATACCACCTGTGGTTCAGAGCTGCCTGGCAGGGAAACATACAAATTATGGCCCCTTCGTGAATGTACTGAACTGTAAAAGAGCCAGTTCATACATATGGCATACAATGAAACTGGGGAAGAACAGATTACATCTATAAACCATCATTCTTTTGAGAACTAAATGACAATGTATTATTACAATTGATAATAACATACATAGATACAGTATTTATGGTTGGTCTTTGTCTCTCAGTCCTGGCACAGAGCTCTTAAGTCCCTCATTCTAATTAGGTCATTGCCGTGGGTTTCTACATAGTTTGAGGTTATGAGCTGGTTGCCAAGGTGATCTAGCCATGTGATTTAGAGGGTTGGAATTTTTTTTCAGGAGGCGTACAGGGATCAAACTCAGGTCCTTGTGCTTGAGAGGCAGGCGGCAGAACCACTGAGCTAAATCTCTGGCCAGAGGGTTGGAATTTTTAGTATCCTCCCACCCAAATCTTCGGATGTTACTTTCATCAATGGCCAATGATGTTGTCAATCATGTTAATGCTTTGGAGTCTCCATGAAAAAAAAACGATTCAGAGATAAATAGCTGAACACACGAGACACCTAGAGGGTGGCACACCTGAAGCATGAAATCTCCATGCCCTTTTTCTCTCTTACCTCTTCCATCTAGCCATTCATGTCGGTCCTTGGTAATATCCTATATAAAAATGGATAAGCGTAAGTAAAATGTTTGAGTTCTTTAAGTCATTCCAGCAAATGACATGTTAAGAAAGGACCATAGGAGTCCTAACAGAGGATAGTTGACAAACTACTTTTGACTGGTATCTGAATTTGGGCAACAGTCTCGGGGAACTGAGTCCTCAGCTTTAAGTTGCCCTGTCCATCCTGTCCATGTAGGGTCAAAATTGAATTAGGCAACACTCAACCAGTATAGGCTGGAGAACTGATTGCTTCGGAAAATTTGTGGGATATAATCCCACATACTTCTTGTCTGGTTTGTTTAGCAGTGTGTGATACAGAAAAAACAGTTTGGTTTTCCCATCTTTCACAGACAAAATGCAATGCCTGGCACATAACTGAAACGAATGACAAATATTAAACCAGAACAGAATACTGTATTAAGGTGAGGGAGCATTTTTCTATTATTCTCAAAACTTGTTGTATTAATAACTTTTACATTCATATCTGGAATACAATTAAAAAAGGCTACAGAAAACATACAGATTTAGGAAAAGTTCCATGAAAGGAAAGCAGAACTTTGAAAGCTAAGCTAAGCTAAGCTAAGCTAAGCTAAGCTATCATAGTAAGGAACCATTCAAATTTTTATTTTACTTCTTCATTGTCATTTTAGCATTTTAAAGTATCAAATATTGTTTAAATATATGTACACATACATATTTTAGGTATGTCTTATGTCACTGTAGTCATCATTAGATTTCACAAAAGGCTGAGGTTAAGTTTTAATAAAGAGCCTCAAGCAATATACAATGCTTTTATAAGTTAACAGTAACTTCAACCTTTATGGATGATTTTAAAAAGAATACAAACAAATGAACTTGTCCCCTTCCCCAAAATGATGGCATCATTAAAGATGTTTGCCACTTTCAGTGAAAGACTCATTTTAGAATGATCGTTTCAGTTAAAGTCCATTATGTTCTGGGTTTAACAAAAATTTTTTAAGACATTATACTTCCATGATTTTGTGCATTTTCTAAAAATATGCATAAAACCTAAGCCTGTGATCCATAATATTTTTCTTTATTCTACTGAATTTGTTACAGATTGGGAAAGCAAGTTAAAAGCTTTATTCTGAAGGATTTCAGAGTTGAATGCTGGTATCCTTAACCTGTTGCTGACTTTTCTTAAACCACAGCAACTTAAGGCACCTTGGTAACTTAGTGAAATATTTGTCTCTTACTGAACAGACTTGTGATCATAACTATTTTGTTTAAATGAAACCGGTATCATCTTTGTCCTCACACAAAATTTCCAATACAGGTTTTTTCTCCCCTAATGAAGTTTACTGGTACATTTTAGGTATACATAATGATCACATTCGTCATAGGGAATTTGTACCTGTACATGATATATCTTCATTCAGAATCTAACTATTCACATTTAACTAGATAAATCAACAAGGGGTTCCTTTTTGAAACAAACTGCCAAAAAAAGCAACATGAAAATTTTATGTTAAACACGAAAGTAGCTCCTGAGAGCATGAGTTATGGAATGAAACTAACCTTAAGTAAAGGATTTTTAGATTGCCTCTCCCAAGTCAGAAATTTTCTTCAGAATAGACTTCAAAATCATTACTTCATTTCATTTTGATTTTCAAATTGAATGTACTTGTACTTTAAGGGTAAGCTGCTTTTTTAAAAAAATAGGTGAATTTTTAGCATTTTAATGATCATCACTAGTCTTTACAGTTCAAGAGGCACAATAAGCCTTTTATTGACCTATATATGAAAAGGTAATTTTTATTTTTATTTTAGTATTTGGTATTTTATTCTATTTATTATTTTTTGGTACTCCGGATAGAACTTGGGTCCTTGCGCGGTAGGCGGCAGAACCACTGAGTTAAATCCCTGGCCCATTATTTAGTATTTAACATATCAATTTTTCATTGCCAGCAAAAATATACTAGATGACTGTATGTTAATTTTATATTGATGTACTGTTAAGACTATCCTGAGAACTTTTTTGGGGAGGTAATTTTACTATTTTTAAAATGAAAGATAACAATTTATATATTGGTATTCTGACAGAGAAAACATGTTTTTCATGTAGTTAAATACTGACTTAAAATGAAGTAGTTGAGAAAGCTGAGTGTAATTATTTTGTTGCTACTTCTACATGATATAGGGCAATATTTTATTGTATTAAATTGATTTAAAAGGTTACAATTACATGGCATTTTAACTTTGAAATGATTTATAGATGTACGTCTAATTATTTTGGCAGGATAAGACAGTTGTTTCAGGTGACAGAAGCAGATATGATACAAAGTGTAGACATCTAGTACCAACTATTCTAATGTGATTTTTTTCATCATCTTAGGGTGCTAACTAGGCACTGGGAATGGACTGAATTAGAGTGATTTATTTAAAACCATCAGGTCAATTCCTCTGCCTGCCATTTAAAACACTACAAAATCCTGACACCCTACCCTACACAAATCCCACCAATCCCTTCAGATTTTAGTAACCGGCTCACACTCATTTTTGCCTACACCTGTTATGAGCTGAATTGTACTGCTCTCCCCCTAATTCGTATGTTGAAACTCTAATCTCTAGTACCTCAGAATGTGATTGCATTTCGAGACAGGGCTTGTAAAAATTAAGGTAAAATAGTCGCATGAGTGATCTGTAATCCAATGACTAGGGTCCTCATAAGGAGTTAGGAAGCCAGGCATGGGGGCATATGTCTATAATTTCAGCTTGTAGGCAAAGGCTGGATGATTGAAAGTTCTAGCCCAGGGTAGGCAACTTAGTAACTGTCTCAAAAACAAACAAAATAATAAACACACAAACAAAGAAAGGACTGCGCTGTAGCTCAGTGCAGAAGTCTTGAGTTCAATACCCAGTATCACAAAAATAAATAAGGAGTTAGGAAATCATGTGAAGAAATGTGAAAAAAGGTACCTGTGTTAGACTTCTAACACTTCTTGAGGAAATTTTTAAGTTACCCCCCAGTCTATGGTACTTTGTATTCTACAAACTAGCTGCCTTTGCTTGTTATTCCCTTCACTAAAACTGTCCCTTTTATCAATCCAAATTAGACACCATTCAACATGAAACGTCAGCCACTCAGTGAAGCTGCTCCCGACACATGAGCATTCTCTCAATTTCTCTCTCTAAACCATTAAAAAATATAGCCTCTAAATATATACATATTAAGCCGGGTGTGGTGGCTCACGGCTGTAATCCTAGCACTCAGGAGGCTGAGGCAGGAGGATCACTATGAGTTCGAGACCAGCCCGGGCTACATAGTGAGTTCTAGGTCATTCTTAACTACATAGTGAGACCCTGTCTCAAAAAAAACAAAACAAAACAACAATATATGCACATTAGCATTTCCTACCTCATAAGTAAATATTAAAGAATTTCATAAGTTAATATAAAAATATTTTTAAATGATTTGCATGGATTAAACTTTTGTGCTACTTCTGTTGCTGCTGTAACTATTTCTTTCTTTTTTTGGTACCATGGATCGAACTCAGGACCTTGGGCTTGCAAGGCAGCCGGTGGCACCACTGAGCCAAATCCCCAGCCTACTATTTCTTAATTATATATATTTTTCTAATTAAATCATTTTGTCTCATGGAAAGAAATTTGTATTTTTATTCTGTAGGCAACAGGCATCACTACAAAGTGGGTAAATTTCTAAGACATACACAGTAAAAAGCAGTATCTGGTGATAGTTTGCAAGACTAGAGGTAAAATTTAACATAGCAAGACCTTAATGCAGTGATATGGCTTGCATCAGAATGTCCCCCTAACCCTCATGCACTCAGGTTTTAGGGAGGTGATTGGATGACAGGGGTGTGGTACTCATCAGTAAATTAGTCACCTGATACATTTACAGCTAAATGTGCTCTTGGGAGAACATGGGTCACTGAAGGCGTGGCCTGGAAGGGTGAATCTCCCTCCCTCAACCCTCAATTTCTCTACTTCCTGCCACCATGCAATGAGTGGTTTCCTTCTCTGATCTACCTCTCTGCCATGCTGCCTTGCCATAGAGCCAGACAACTATGGACTGAAACCTCTACAAACTATTAGCCGAAATAAACATTTCCTCTTTGAAGTTGTAGATGTCAGGTACTGTGTCCCAGGGACAAAAAAACATGACTATGATAGTTTTTAAAATCCTGTTTCAAAATGTCAGATGGAGAATTATAAAGTTACAATTCAAAGAACAGCTGGAGGACTGGAGAGAAAAGGGTGGATCCTAGGCATACTTGGTAAAATGTACAGGAATTGGTGCTTAGTTAAGGAATGCAGAAAAGAAAAAAAGTTTAAGGTCTGGTAAGTGGATATATATGGCTGTTTTCCAGAATTATCCAGGTAATACTTTTAAAGTAGTATTATTAAAAAACTATGAAAACTTAAAAGTGATGAAAAAATGAAAAAAATTAACTATGCTAGTTACCTCTGCAAGATTAACTTAATAACTTGTGCATTTTGGTTAGGTACGTTTAAAATTTTTAAAAAATTGGAATTATGTTTTAAAACTTTTTTGTACTCAACTATAAATATGAGACATTATTTTTAATGGCTGAGTACTCTTTATAGTGTACATGTTGCTTAATCTAACAAATAAACAATGAAGTAAAGATCACTCTTGCAATTTTACACACATATTCATTTCCTTATGATACAGTTTCTAAAAGAGGAACTGCTGGGACAAAAGCACAGGCTCAGGTTTTTGAAACATACCAGAAAAACTGCACTCTAGAAACTTACTTCTTGCGGCTTAAGGAGCCCCCATTTCTCTGAACTCAGTACTATCAAGAAATAATCACATTTTAAAATAACTCCTGAAGACTACACTAATGTGCAACATATTTTGTCACTCTGTTGGGCTTACTACTAAACTTTTATAATATCACTACTCAAAATTTAAGATTCTTAAGTATTGTATAAATTGTATAAATTTTTCCCTTAACATTTTTTTCAACCTAAGTAATTTTTGAGGTACACAAAAAATTTAACACATATTTCAAAAACACACAAATACATAATCAGTATGTAATATTTTCCAGTAAGAGAAAATCTGTCAAAGGAAACCAATAGTATCGATATATTTTTTCTACCCCTACCCTACACATTTACTATGAAAATGCTTTCTGCTCTATCTCTTCCAGTAAAAACCCAACTAATAAAACTCTCAAATCAGAACTGTCTCCTTAGGAGTGATTTTTCTATCTTTATCATGTTCATGCTATTTAAAATTTGTGCTTTTTAAGTAAATACAGAGATAAAAAGAATAAGGCCCATTTTTTTGGCCTGAACAAAGTACTACATAGAAGTCAAACAGATAAAAATGGTAATACTTAATGTTATATAGTTGTATCCTATTTTTATCATGCCAGCCTGTCTCCAAATCAATAGTGATACTTTCAAAATTATTAATAGCTAGGCTAACAGGCTTAATATATATTTATATGTGCATATATTCATGTACTATATGCATTGCATTACATACACAGAGACACAGCCAACATTTTAACATGCTATTTTATATGGGATGCTAATATGAAAGGAAGAGAAAGCAGAAGAGTTAGGAAAGGGCAGGAAAGAGGACACCATCGGAAGAAGAGAGGGAGAAAAAGACAAAGAAATGTTTTATTACCATGTCAACTTTCCTGAAGTTGTACAGTGACTGAGCATGTGAGAATGTTTAATGAAACGAATGATGATGCAATACATTTTCTACTGGCTACACCAGCACCCTTTGAAATTTAAATAATTTTATACATCTACTAATAAGTAAACTACCTTGTATTAAAAAAACAACAAACCTTTTATTTCAGAGTAAGCTCACTGTACTTGCTGTTTCTTGCCTTTGGCTTTCAGTGATAAATTTAAATTGGATTACAATGATTTTTATGGAAGAAAAGGTGATTTTTATTTAAAAAGCATAAAAGTTTTATTAACTTTAAATCAATTATTTTTACATTAATAAATTGTCAATGAAATAGAAAAGTTTTCACATAAAACTACAGTTTCAAAAAACATAATCAGGGGATTTATTCTCAGTCATAATACCTAATACAATTAATTATAAAAAATGACGTTTACGGACACAAAAAGAGTTAACAGGAGATTACTGCAAAGAAAACCAGTTTAGTTTCATTTTCAATGACAGCTATTTTTGTGGAAAGCAGAGACTTCACTCCCTCAAGTTTCCATCAAAGTCATAATTTCAAACGATCTCACCGGTGGCACAGCTGGTAACTCAGGCTTACAAGGGGGCCGGGGGTGGGAGCTAGACAAAGTGCTGTAAAAATAATTCGGCTGAAGTCAGTTTGCACCACAGTGTGTTTAAAACCTGCTCCCTCTTAGTACTTCCTACTATCAGGCTAAAATTAAAAATAAAAGGAAGGGGGAGCGAGTAGGCACCAATGTTTTCAGCAGAGGGAAACTCACTTCTCAGGAGGCGACGGTGACGTGTTGCGGGGTCTCGAAGTGCGGACACGGCACCTGAGGATGCAGGATCTGCGGAAGAGACAACGATCCGATCTACTCAAGGTAGGAGTTAGGAACCAGCTCCGTGAGGACGTGCGGGGGGGGGGCTGTCCCCAAACACAAACAAGCTCTGAGTCCCCCAGGGGGGCGGACCCATGTTACTTCACTATTCCCCGCCCCTGGACCCCGGCCCCTTAGCCTGGGCTCTGGGAGAAGCAATCGGGCCTGGGCTGCAGAGGCCCCGCAAGCTCTAGCAGCCACAGTGAGCCACACGGCTCCTTGCGTCAGAGACACAGTATAGCCGCGGTGAGGGTGGTGAGAAAGTGAAGGGGCCTCCCCCTCCCTACTTACAAGAGCACGGAAGCTGCCCACTCACCCCCAGCCCTGTGTCTGGTCCACAATCGCTGCTCCCACCTTTCGCTGCTGCCTTAAGGGAAGCCAGAGCGACGGGGGTCACGGCGGGGGTCAAGGGGTAAAGGTCTTGCTCCCAGCAGCCTCCGCGGTGGATACGTCGCCATCTTGGATCCGCGGGACAAGAAAATTC
>NW_022900927.1:34891253-34916001 GCF_012274545.1 Fukomys damarensis
AAAGCGTCGCTGTACTCCGGCCGCCGCATCTGCAGCTCTAGATCTTAGGCCCGGTCCCGTCCGCGGGCAGCTGGGCTTTCCCCGGTCTCCTCTCCCTCCGGCTCCCGCCAGCGCGGAGTAGCCGCTGCCGCCGCGCTGCTTCCTGGGGTAAAGACAAGGCGGTAGTGGCGGGAGCCAAGAAGTCCGGGCCCCCTTTAGTCTTCTCTGCCACCTTCCCAGCAGCTGCTGTTCCCCGGCTCTTCAGATGTCTCTCAATACACGCACATCTTTAGCCACTTACGTGTTTTTGTTTTTGTTTTTGTGTATAAGATGGGGGACTCTGGACTGAATAACGGGTCTCAAGAGCATTCAGGCCCAGGGATACTGAGGGCGATGCACGATGAAGGGAGCAGGAGTGCAGCTGCGATGCTTCTTCTCTCACTGCACCCGGAGAGTGAAGCTGTAGTGTTGTAGAGGCAGTCTGTTTGGTCCTGGAGCGGCGGAGGAAACCGAGACGCCTCTTGTTTGTGAAGTTGCAAGCCCTAGGTTTCTACTTCCGGTGGGGCCTCTCTACCTTTTGCTTTTAATGTCTAATTTAAAAAGTTTCATGGAAGAAATGAGTGGGCTAAACAGAGACCCCTGTGGTTCTTATTTGAGGTACTGTTGGTTATATCCAGGAGCAAGCTTCTAGTTCTTGGTAACTGTGGAGTTTAGTGAAAGCAAGTTGTGGTTTTGTAAAAAGCATTTCTAAGATTTTAGTATTTTATTTTAGGCCATGTAACACCACAAAAGTGTTACATGCGGGCACCACTGTCATGAAAGGGACCTAAACATCAACTTCCTTTGAATCCGGAAGACTTACGTGCAATGTATTTTCATAAAACTCTTCCTTAGAGAACGCTACTCCTTTCTTAGTGATCTAGATAGTTCCTAATAATTAAGCACCCTGATATGAATCCTTAGAGACTTGACAAAATAGGAAGTATTGTACTGAGTTAATTCACCAGTGAAACCATAGTTGAATTCCATATTCAAAGTTAAAACGCGTTTCTTGTCATCCTTGATACTAGGAATCCTTAGAGCACAGAAATCATTAAATGTCAGTGTTGATTAGCTTTTTAAAACAGCCTTAAGTGGAGGTAAAGTGTGGGCTGGCGGTGGGAGAGAGGTTTAAATTTAAATATACCTGTTTGCATACCAGCTTTATGTTGAATTTAGGACAGTTGGTATTTTGACAACAGTTCTTTAACAAATATCAAAGACTACATCTCTTGCAATTTTGGAAGTAACTTTATCTGGCATTTACAGGGTTAAGAATCCCGTAGACTGAAATGTTTAAATGTCTACATTCAAATGTTTAAATGGCTACATTCAGATGCTGTTACATTGAAATGTTTCTTAAAGGACCAAGGGTGGATGTTACACTTTAGTTTGTAGTGTTTTTGTGATAATAAAGGTGAGGAAAAAGAAATATAACACAAACCGAAAAAAAGGCAGATTCTTTCCACTCCACTTCTTTCTTGACTTTGCACAATCCTAATTTAATTTTAAAATATTTCCCTCATTTTTTCCAAAACTTGAATTCCACTGATTTCTTTGAATACTTTGTATTTAAACAGGAAATAAACTGTTTCACAGTTTTATATCCTATTTAGTTCTTTATCAATATAATTTAAATATAGACACCATTTGTTGGCATAAGCCTTTCATTCTAAGTATACAGTATATAGAGATATCTTATCTGTATATCCATTCTAAGTGTAGCATAATCTGATCCTAGAGAATGAGAATTGCTTGTTGGTTTAAACAAGTAACAAATACAGCCTTTAAGATTTTTCAGTTTAATACTTTGATGTAAAGTAATTTGATGGAAAAAAGTCAAATTACATATGTGTAAGGTATACCCTTTTCATTTGAGAAATACTTGATCTTGATAAAATTCAGAATATACTGCTCTAGAATTAATTTTTGTTCTCGCTTTGTAATTTTGAATGTTTAGTATAATTTTTTTATTATCCAAAGATGCATTATAGTTAAAACCTGAACGTGTTTTTTGTTCAAAAGTAAGTACTTCAGATTTATGAGATTCCTTTAGAAGTTCTAACCCGGTTGTTCCGGTTTTTATCTCTTTAATAGAAGAGATACCTGATATTAAAGTAATTGTACTTTGAAAGATTACAGAATGTTTCACACTCCATGAGAAGTTTAATTTTACCTTTTTAGTGACAGATTTGCTTCATAAGATTTTCTGATAATACAGGAAAATAAAAATATATACTTCATGTGTATATGAGATTATGAGATGTTACTAAACTAACAGTTTACAATTTATCTTTTGCTCTTTAAAAGCAATGTTGAATAATAATAGTATTTTTAATTACAGTTTTTTATCTGTAGAAAATTCACTCTTTTCTATTCATATTTAAAAGCAAGTTCTAGATAACATATGCTTACTTAGGCACTCAAGAACGATTTATGCAAAGAGTGATACAGTCTTAGGAAAAGATACCACTAAATACTTAGGATTTTATTTGTTAACCTATACTGCTGGTGGATCTTGTAGCATGAGATTTTATAAAGAGGTAGAAGAAACCAGGGTACCAGATGGGCATTTCTAGAGGCAGAATTAATCTGAGTTGTACTGTGATGTTTGGTATTACATACAGTATTGATGACGGGATCTAGTGCTGTGATAGGAGCCTTTCTGGTTGTTGACACAGGTGACTGTTCTTCGTTACAAAAGATGAATCCTACCTGTGATACTGAAAGGAATTGAATTTCATTGTGACATGTACAGGACTTTATATTTTGGAAAAAGCTGTGCTAAAATTGATTTCTGTTGTAGAAAGTTTGTGTTTGAAAAGAATAAGGAGAATTAAGGTTTTAACTCTTAAAAATAGTTTTATATTTTGTATCTTGGCTGTATTAGCTGAACCCTTTTTCAATTATATAATTTTTTCTAATTTTTGTTTGACACCTTTTGACTTGTTTTAAAATTCAAGTCTTATGACAAATTATGCTAATAAGACTTATTTATATATTATTAGAAAGACTTATTCATTATGACTAGTAGACATGACCTGGAAGTAGAATTTTTACTGTGTTTTCTGACAGCTTGTTTTCTGAAATACAGTTGCACGTTTCTTGGCATACCACTTGGGGATTGCTGCATTATGCAATAATAAAATGGTTTACAGTTTTTTTGGGTAAGAACTCATGGCTTATATAATTTAGAAACATAAAACAGTTATCTAGAAAAAAAGATTTAAAAATTTGTTTTCCTAGAAACTTCAGTATTTTGTAATTCACGTCCATTCGTATCTTCCACCATAACCTCTTCTGGACTGTGAGCACCTACCTGAAAAAGCTCTTATCTCTTGTATATTTAACAGTCATAGTGCCTTCTATTGTGAATAGTACTTAGTAGGTTCTCAGTAAGTATGCCTTACACAGAGATATTGCCAGACTGTCACTTGACAATGCATGCAGTGTATTCTGCTTCCCAATCCGCAAATCAGAAGCAACAAATTTGAAAATAATGGGGATAAGGTTGTATTCCTTCACTTTCTGAATCCTTTTTTACAGTTTTGTTTCTTAATTAGCTATGGGAAATAGGTAATTAGCTTCTTAGAGAACTGTGTAGAGTTAATATGGAACTAATGGAAGAATTTTAGTAATAGAGCATTTAATACCCGCTTTGCTTTTGGCAGTGTTTAAATCTGTATTTCTTACTGCATTTTGTATGGCTATAATCCCTAGTTGAAGGAGATATTTTTAATTTTTATTTATAAGTTAATACATATTTTCTGCTACTTATCAGTGAGCTATTGTAGATTTGGGTTTTTAAAGTTAGAGTCTATGGGTTTCTTATTTATTTATTTATTTTCCACCATCTTTCTTCTGATGCCTGGTTCAATGCTTAATATGGAATAGGAATTCTCTAGTTTTGATACCACTGAAGTTATGAAAAGTAGATTAGGTGGTTTAATGTATCTTTTATCAGAGGTCCAAAAAGCTCTAAAACATTTTTTTTTTTTTGTAAACATGGTAGCAAATTTCAACAGGAATTATCCCTCTTAACCAAATTTTTATTATCCCTCTTACTTTAATTTCCAACATTTTTATATAGAAATGTGTTTTGATGCAGGTGTTACCTAGAGCCCGGGGTAGGGTGGTAATGTTACCTTTCTGAAAATCTAAAAAATTTCAACAGGTTATCCCTCTTAACCAAATTTTTATTATCCCTCTTACTTTAATTTCCAACATTTTTATATAGAAATGTGTTTTGATGCAGGTGTTACCTAGAGCCCGGGGTAGGGTGGTAATGTTACCTTTCTGAAAATCTAAAAAATTATAATTTGGAGCAATGTCTGGCCTTCAATGGTTTGGATAATTGATTATGAGCCAGCTTTGTGTCTGTTTCAGAGATGTTGAAATCAAACCAGGATTAATGACTACTAGAATAGCATTTGGTACAAATGCTAATGTTGAGTTATAGTTTTAGAAATCTTTTCATATTTTTCTTAGCCATTATTTCCCAGAGACTTTTTAATGACTAAGAACTACTAGAGATACAGTGTGTCTGTATTTTAAAGAGAATTTGATGTTGCACTCAGGATGCCAATCTTTCTCTGCTTTTACTGAATGGTAATGCCTCATGTGAAAGTAGATCCTTACTTGGTAAACTACTATGTCAAGGAATGTTAAAATAAAAAGTATGTACTGGCAGTTTAGGTAACAACAGTGAGTAGACTTTTCAAACATTGACACCATTTTTCCACTTACATTTAGATGTAGAAACATAGCTACATTGTGAATAAGCATCTGGACAAAATGTAGTAACTGATTATGTAACACAATGTGTTTTGGAGAGGAACATTTGGCTTTGTGTCATACCTGGCAGGAATGTGTTTTTGTGTTACCTTTTACATTGCAAATCATAATGTTTATCTTTCGTACAAATTTTTTATTTGTTTAGTTTTTTCCCTTTACTTCGTAGAACAGCAAAATACTATTTTTCATTGTTTACTATAGCATTAAAAAAACCTAATTCCTTTGGCTTTGCTGCTAAATATTTTAAAAATGCTTTACAGCTTAGAAAAACACTTTCACATTATTTCAGTTTTATATGGTTGCTGTTTTGATGTTAACTTTAAAGTGAGTTTAACATTTATAAAGATAGAACAATTAGGCTCTTTTGATCATTGAAAATTAGAAGTTGGGAATTAGGAAGGGCATTTTCATTCTTGGACTAGACTCAAAATAATTTATTTTAGTAGTCCTCTATAGAGAAAATTAATTTATCAAGTTAAGTAGGTGTAAGTGGAAGGTATATTTTTGTTGTTATCTGATTTTCTTGATAATTCAGAATATTTAAATTGATAGAAGATTGAAAGAGTAGAAAATTTTGTTTCAACTTTGACTCTGACAATATATTTTTAAAAATATAAACATTCATTGAGAAAAACAGTACTAAAACAAAATAGGTATCATACTGATACCACATTTTACACCTTTTTTATTGCACAGTCACTCTGAGATCACATGCCCAGTAGGTACTCTGAATATTGCCATGATTTATTAGTGCATAAAGTGGTGCTTTAGGGGTGTAGTTTTATGATTTTGTATGAGTGAGCATGTCTGACATGAAATTAGAAAAAACTAGTTATAACTTTTCTAATCCCTACACACTAGAGAGAAATTATAGGTCTACTCCTTAGCATGTTAGGTGAAACTTTGAGGTCTACAGCAAAACCAGTTAATCTAACAGATGAGGTACCAGTCTCCACAATGTTTTTTAAATTTGATATATAATGCATTTTTGTGTGTGTGAATCACACTTCCTAAAATAGATGTATATATAAACAATTGTAATCCAGTCCTTCTGTGATATTTGTGAAGCACAAATTTGTTGAAACACTTAAGATGTTTCAGGGCATAGTTTGAAAACCACTGGACCTTGTGATCTCTGATGTCACTTCCAAGCCTTAAAATTCTGTATTTGTAAAGAATTAAGATGGTTCCTTCTGTGTACAGATGCAAAATTCATAGAATTTTCAAGTAGTATGTGGATATGAATTGTTTTAGTTTAAACTTTAGATTCTGGTGGTTGGATATTACCCATCTAGATGTTTTCAATTAAGTCCTTTAGTAATTTGAATGTTTGTTCTCTGTTAGACATTGTTACAGATGTGAGATATTTGTTGGTGATCAAGTTTCCATCTTCAAGCTAATATTCTGGAGGAAGAGGCAGACAAAAAAATAAAATATCAGGTAGTTATAAGTTATGAAGAAATTAAAGGGGTTTAAGGGCATAGCAGTTAACTAGTGTTGGAAGCAGAAAGATTATTTTTAATAAGACATTGAGAGATGACCTCATTTGAATAGAAACTGAGAAAGAAAACCATGCAGATATGTGAGTGAATGGTTTTCCAGGCCAAGTAAAAGGCTTTGAGGTAGGGTCAAATCTTGCATGTTTGAAGACAAGAAATTTCATAAAGTTTATTTATTCCTGTCTACATAAGTGGAGAAAACATTAAAGGGAAGAAGAAATGGTTAAGATGTAATCTTTGTTGTTTAACTGCTGAAAATATTATGGACTCTGTAGTCTTTAATATATTTTACCAGAAAGATTATTTTTCATTAAGAAATCTTTCTAGATCTGATAGTATTGGTAGTTTGTATTAATGGAAAATTGTACAGGAGAGCAAATTTAAAATTTTCCTCAGTTTGTGTTTCCTTAAAATAATTAAAACTTATGAATTTTTAGTATTACAGTTTAGGTTGACTTGCCTTAGACATTAGTAATGGTTTTCATATTTAATCAGAGAGTTCAATAAATGATACTGTATGTGTTGTGCCCTTTTTTTTTTTTGGTACCAGGGATCAAACTCAGGCCCTTCTGCTTGCAAGGCAAGTGCCGAAACTAAATCCCTGACCCTAAAATATACGCCTGTATTCTTTTCTTTCTTTTTTTTTTTGGTACCAGGGTCGAACTTGGGTTCCTGTACTTGTGAGGAAGGCAGCAGAACCACTGAGCTAAATCCCAGGCCCTGTGCACTCTTGTAATGAATGATTTCTCAAGTTTTTAAGTTTTTGTGGTGCATGCTGTACACAATATGCTAGTGTAGAGAAACTTTGAAGGAGTTAATGAAACTTTGTTTTAAGGAGTTAGTTTTAGAGAGGTAATACTTGAACTGGGTACAGAAGGGTGATTTGGAATTCACTTCTATGTAAGAAGATAGGAATCAGTATTGTATTTTGGAGAATATGCTGGATTTGTAGAATGACCCTGTAAAGCTCTTTATGGAGTTCTGGATCTTAGAGAAGTTAGTTGAAGGAATGAAGTAGAAACAGGGTAAGAGACTTTTATCTTTTATTCTTGGTCTTTGGAGCCATTGACTTTTTTTTAGACTACTGAGAGTAATGATCAGATTTGTGCTTTGGGGGGAAGTTTTAGATTCCACAGTTGATTTACAAATGAAATTACTGTACAGGCTTGATGATGCACTGTGCTTCTCAAAGTTTTAAAGGATTTTTTTTGTCTCCACTGGACAAATAAAACACTTTGTGTTCATATTAGTGGGAATTTTATGAAGCACATTCTAACTTCTAAATTCTGTAGTTTACATGTTCTGGAGAGCTTGTTTATGATACATACATCTAAACCAATGACATATAAACCAGTTTTGAAAGTGGGTTGAAATTGTTGCATAAATTTGGAGCAGGCAAAATATGAATGTTGTAATATATAATTTGTATGCATGAGATTTAATATTACATGGATAAATTAAACTAATACCAACAAAATTAAATTAGTGATAAAAATCACTCACAGGAACTGTATTGTTACTTAGATTGTGCCTACTATATATAAAGTGTATATTACTTAAAATACTGTGTATATGTTACATGTTGATTTTTAGATTACCATTGTGTTAATTCTGACATGCAAAAACAAACCATAATGAGTATTTTTAAGTAGAGAGAATTGATTCCCTATGAATATAGTTTGAGCAAATCACTTGGTAGGATTCATTACATAGTATCTCAGTATAGTAAAAGTGAATGTGTCTATCATGGTGATTTGGATGTCTATTTAATTCATTGTTTAGCTGAATAAAATAGAACTGATGATAACATTTTCTATTAAAGACAGTTATATTGTGTTGAAAATTTACATGATTTTGCTAAACTCTCTAGAACTAGCCAGCCTGAATTGGCATCACTTGTCTTTTGCTTTTAACTAGCTGTGTTACTTATCTTCCCTAAATTTCAGTTTTCTTATTTGAAAAATACGAATAAATAACAATATTTACCCCATAGAGTTGACATAAATACTTAGTGTTTTTTGTTGTTGGAGTGAAGTTTGTCACATTAAAGATAAGCTTCTGAGATATATGAGAGCTAGCTACAATTTATTTGAGTGCACTGTGCCCTACTTTTATCAGATTTGCAAGTGTAAACCAAAAGAATACAGAGTTACTCTTGGAGTCTAGACATGTTTTTCTTACCAGGAATTTTGTTTAGATGACTTCTGTGAAGCATTATATTTGCAATAACATAAGTCAGCATTGCTGTATGTGCAGGACAATGTGGGGCACATAAGAGATACTTAATTTCTTTGTTAAATGGGATAAACCTAATAGATTAGGAATCAAGATATATCTGTTATTTACAGTCTGAGTATTGTGGAGTTATTTGGAGCAGTTTTCTTCTCTACCTCAGTTTTCCTTTTAGTGGATAAAATATTTTCTGTGAGGTGTATTTTATGGGTTAAATGAGATGCTGTAAAACTTCAAATAGTAGATTCTGAACAGTGTTGGTGGCTATTCCTTTTTTTTTATGCTGAGCAAATGCTTCCAAATTCTGGAAGTTCAGAGGAAATGTTTAACAGTACATGACATTTATTTTTAAAAGTTGAGATCAAGCCATTAATTTGTCTTTGAACATATCCTTATCTTTAATGGAGAAATCATATATTATTTTGGAAAGATTCCACACTTGGGTTCAGAGGATGGAGTCTAGTCTGAGTTCAAGAATTTATTAACTGTGTGCTTAAGCATATCAGTTAGTATTGAAGAGACTCAGTTTTTAAAATAATCTATGCCTCCCAGTTTGCTAATAACAACTGAGATAATGAAAGCAAAAGTGTTTGGTTAACTATAAAGCATGTTCAAAGCATTACTGATTCCTGACTATTAGTGTTTGTAATGAAACAAGTTGTTTTCTAAGATGTGATTGATGCATTCATTTTTCCTGTTATGATACTGCTACATTCTTGTGCTTTGCCTTTTATATATTTTTATGAAATATGTTTCATCATTTGTTTGGGGGTGGAACTGGCAGTTGAACCCTGGACCTTCACACTGAGCTCTACCACCAATTCTTACTATATTTTTAGTTTTGAGAGAGGTTTTCATATTCACTCATTTGGCTGGAACTTGTGATCCTCTTATTGCAGAGAGGTAAGTTAATTTGATATCTTGTAGGTAGTTAGACCAGGGCTACTCTCAAGGAGCCAACGTGGAGGATAATAATGACACATACCCTGTGGCCAGAATTGTAAAAGGAGAGAAACTTCTATACCCTTGTGCTTCCCTTGGGAATAAATAGCAGTGATTGATATTCTAAATAGGTATCAGTCCACCTGGGTGGAGGGCGAAATTCTTCGTCCAGCCTTTCCAGGAAATATCTCTGACCCCCACCCTTATTGAAAACCCTTGTACACTTGCTACATAACTTGCTCCCCCAATTGATCCCCATTTAATCAGTATTACCTGGGTGATTGTACTTGTAATCTTAATGGTTGGTCTTGGTTTTGTCCAAACTCATGCCTACCTTGTAATTTTCCATTGGGTGTTACAGTTTTGTCCCACTTTGTTCCGCCTCACCACTGGCTTTGCTGTACAAAATGTCTTGGAGAAGTGGGGTAAGCAGGCAACCCACTTTCCCACCCCCCTTCTTTTTCTCTTAGCCAGAAGCTTTCTTTCCCTCAATAAATTTTTCTTACTCTTAACCTCAATTGTTCCTAGAATTCATTATTTGATTTTAGAGAACACGAACTCAGGTTTTGAGTATCTAGCAGGTTTGGGAGTTAGTTACATCTCTTGCCCCTATATCACTCTTGCCTCAGCTTCCCAGAGTGCTGGGATCACAGGTGTGCCCCATCATATCAGGCCGGGCTTATTAGACTTTTGGGATAGGGCAAATTGAGAGATTATTGAAGTGGGAAAAAAAATCATTGTGTTCATTATAATATGGTAGCTGGGTACTTTGGCACACTGAACTCTTGATTTGAGTTCTTTCTGGTTTTAAGTAGAGATAGCAGGATATACCAGGATGTCTGTCTCATCTTTGTTTTTACTGATGGTGAAGATCATGACAAGTCTTTGCGTTATTCTCATTTATGTAACTGTACTTTATTATTGTGAGCTAAGCATATTTTTGTAAACACCACTTTATGAAATTCATTTGTAATTTCTAACTAGAGCATTGAAAATTTCAACGCAGTAGTTCAAAACTATTACTTATTTTTTGTATGTAATGTGGATGAATAGCTTTTTTCCCTCCCTTAACTCTGTAAGGTCTTTTTGAGAACTGAGCCTTTGAAACATGAAAAATAAATACCATGTAGGAAAGAGTAGTATTAAGTAGCAGCATTAGTAAAATAAGGAAAGTGGATCACAACATAATGAATGTGGAAAATGTTCAGTGAAGGAAAATACATTGTTTTTACTGTCGTTGTAAAATCTAGTTATTTTAGGTTCTTTTTGGATTTGGTGATTATTTTAACTTGTACTGTTATAAAAAGCTGACTTTAAGTAAAATACATTTTCTGCTAAAAAAATAACAAATTTCTAGAAATTGGAATTCTACTTCATATCTACTACTTAGGTTGCTTTTCCATTTTTTCATATTGACTAAGCAAATAATTTAAAATTAAATAGAGCTCATGTAAAACCTATTTATAAAACATTTGTTATATGAAACTTATGAAGTAAACCTCAGGAAGCCTGCAAGTCTTGGTCATGGTAATGCCCTTTTATAATTTTGATAGTTTTAATAGTGATTGTCAGACCCAGCTGTATGCTCAATCATCACTTGTTTAGTTATGTTCATTTTGTTATTATTGTAAGATAAATGTAATTTAGCACATTTTAAAGTTTTCAATATCACAGTTTTTTTATTAATTTGTAGAAAATTACTAGAAGTAGAGAATTTATTCTTCAGAATAGTCTGCATCCCTATATATACACAATATAAAGACATTTTTGCTTTTTTGTCAGCTGTAATTTTACTTTGGAAATGGTTTATCTTTGTTTCTGATACATTATTTGGCTCAAAAAAAGAAAACTGTATTTAATTTCTAACATCTTATTCAAATTAAGAATTTGAGGAAAGTATTTTAATATACTTTAGGACAACTGTAGAAATTCTGAGGTGAATTTTATTAAGGGAAGATTAAAACTGGGCATGATGGTGCACTTCTGTAATCCTGGCTGTTGAGGAGGCTTGAGACAGAATCTCAAGCTGAAGGCCAGTCTGGGCAATTTAGTGAGACCAAGTCTCAAAAGAAATTGTAAAAGACATGAGAATGTACCTCAATGGTTGGACATCTTTGGGTTCAATCCTCAGAATTCCCAAAATAAACAAAAATGTAAAAAGGGGGAAGACTTCTTTATAACTTTCCTATTTTATAATTTTAGATTCTTGTATAAGGACATATTTTATAACATAAGAAAGCACTATTAATTATGTATTGGTTTTAAAGTCTTTATATGCTGTAAATGGGGAGGTTATGGGTTAAAAAAGCCATTTCGTAAAAAGTGATAGTAACATTTTTTATAGAAAAGGTAGAAAGTAAAGATTAGGAAAAGAAAATAAAAATCACGTTGAAGGCTGCAGCTTTAAGAACTGTTAACTGAGACAAACATCTGTCACTTCCTGTCTGTCTGGATGTAAGCACTACAGACTCTTGATTTTCTCCCTGATTATAGGGTGATGTGGAAAGTTTAGAAAATGGAGGAAAGTATGAAAGGGGGAGGAAAAGGCTACCCAGAGATAAGCACGGTTTCTACTTTTGTAATAGAGAAATTGGGATATATTCATTGAATTTTAACCTGAATTACAAAAGCAAAAATAAACCTCATATCACAAGTTTTTAAAATTTTTAAATTTTTATTCAAAACAATGCTTAATGCCCTAAGTACATATGATTTAATGATTTTTTTTTATTGAACATTTGATTTTTCACTTTTCTGTATAGCACACTGGTGAAAATTCAGTTGAACTGTTTTTGTGCATTTGAGTATTCTTTAGAAAACATTTCTGTGAGTATAGTGATTTCAAAATATTTTGGAGTTAAGAAGCCCAGTGCTTAACTAATCGTGTTTTTTGCCAAATTACTTTTCAGGCTTTAATACTTTCACATGTAAGAGTAACTACAATAATGGTACTTACGGCATAGTTTAGGAGGATTAAATATTTACTGTTCCTCCAGTAGCATATATAGGTTAAGTTCCTCTATCCAAAATAGTTGGGAGTAAAAGTGTTTAGAGTTTGGAGTTGGTTGCATTTTGGATCATTTGCATAACCCTTACAGGTTGAGCATCTCTAATGTGAGAAATCTGCAGTCAGAATTCTCCAAAATTTGAACCTTTTTGAGTATCATATTCATGCTCAAAAAAATTTCAGAGTTCAGAACATTTTTATTTTTGTATTAGAGATACTTAAACCTGTATTTTAGATAACTTTAAAAATTTTTGTTTTTCATTCCAGCACTGGATCATGAAAAGGATCAAGTCAGTCTTGTTTACTGTATATTTGAAACCTCACACAAGGTCTGGCAAATATTTATTAAATGTACAAAAGGTTATTTTCCAAAGCTTTTTCTGTTTTCCTGCTTTTCTTTTTACCTCAAGGCTATAGCAATTTACATTATCTGCTGTTTGAATTAACTCCTTTTCAGTTCTTTGTCAATGATACTGACTGTAATTGTATTTTAAAAAGTTGTAAATTAAAGGTGCAAAAGGATAGTTTAGCTGATTTTTGTGATGCAGTCTTAGCACTCAGCATTTGGAAGGCTGAGACAGTAGGAATTCCTTGAGTTCAAGGCCACCCTGGTCCATAGTTGAAGGCCAGCCTGAATGATACTGTGAGATCCTGTTTCCAAATAAAATAAAATAAAATAAAATGAAAAACTAAAAAGAATTGTATTTTAACTTTTTCTGACATTTCTTTTTTATTGTATAATTGCTTATATTTTAAATACTTTCTGTTTATGTAATTATTGAAAAGTAGAATAAAGAGAGTAAGGATAATAATACATTGTAATACCATCTCAGGTTTCATGCCATATTTGGAGGGATAGCAGTAAGCATGTAATATTGCACAAATCTAAGATGAAGTTAATATATAGAAATACCATCTCATGATTAAAACCACCAAATGGTTTTAACTGGGTAAACTGAAACATGTACTTTGAGAACATTTTTGACTAATGTGAAAATACATTGTGTGTGTGTGTTTCGTTTGATTTTTGGTGCTACGGGTGTCGAATTTGGGACCTTGCACTTGTGAGGCAGGCGGCAGCACCACTGAGCTAATTCCTTAGCCCCTACATTGTCATTTTTAAGCTTATCTGTTAAGACAACTTTAAAATCTTTTATATCTATGGGTGTATCTTGAAATAATGAGTGGTTTACTTTGTGGGAAATAAGTAAAGGCAAGTAACATCTAGTTCTATATTAAATAGTTTGTTACTGATTTATATATTAATATGCCAGATACTTAACTCCTGTTACATGCCAGGTACCTGTCATAAGAGAATGTGTACAAAATAAAATGTATGGTATGGTAGATGGTGTTAAGACTATGGAGAAAAAGAAACCAGGGGAGTAAGGAGTATATTTAGGTTACAGATTCAAATAGGTCAGCAGAAGTCTTTTTCTCCCCATATGGTGAATGGGTAAGCCTGAGGTGAGGCAGCAATTCTGCAAAAATCCAGGGGAAAGCGATTCTATGAAGGGACAACAGAGCAAATATCCGGTGAGTTTAGTATTTTTTTTAATGTCTTAGGATTTTAAAATTGAAAGGAAATTTGTGTCACTAAGGTGTAATAGGAAGAGAATGAGTACAGAAAAGGTAGGGAAACGGTGCAAATGGGATTTTGATAAGCAACCATAAAGACTTTGGCTTTTACTCTGGGTAAAATTATGTCTTCCTTACAATTGTTACACTAAGTTAGTTGAATTCTTCTCCTTTTGGAGTTTAATAGAGTTCTACTGGATAGCCAGTATAGATGATCCTCAATTTACAGTACAAGTGCCTTTGACTCTACCTGCATTTCATCCATGTAATCCCAGCAGTCTGTGAGGCTTGGGAGGATCACCAATTCAAGCACAGCCTGGGCAGTTTAGCAAGATGCTGTCTCAAAAAATAATAAATAATTTTTTTAAAGGCCCTACATTCAGTTTCCAGTGTGCAAACAAAACCAAGCAAAGCAAAATAAAACAAAACCTTAAATTTAAAGTACATTTAATACATTTAAGCTACTGAACATCATAGTTTTGCTACACAGTACTCTAAAGAGTACTAGTTGTTTACTATTGTGATCACCTGTCTGATTGAGAGCTGTTCCCCCTGTAGCCAGATGTCCAACATTGTGGATTTTGGAGCTCAGGAAAAAACAAGTTCAAATTTTGAAACATAGTTTCTACTGAATAATGTGTATCACTTGTACTATCGTGAAGTAAAAAATAAACCACCAGTTGTATAGAAAGAGCTCTTAAAATGAGAAACAAGGTATAATTCAGTTAGATTATAAAAATGTGTATGTATAATATTTGAAAGTTCAAAAGCCAGGGATTTAGCTCAGTGGTTTCACTGCCTGCTTTAAAAGTGCAAGGTCCTGAGTTGGATCCCTAGTACCCCCCCACAAAATTGAAAGTTCATACAGGATTTTAAATCCTTTCCAGAAAAATGACAATCTAGTAAAGAAGTAGGTGGCTCAGTTACCCTCCCCCCCCTTTCTTTTTCCTTTTTGCAGAGAGGGCTGTACTTCATTGCATGAATGCTAGACAGGTGCTCTGCCAACTGAGGTACACCCTACGCCTATTGCTGCTGATTTCTGATGACGTTTATTACATGGAGGCTTGTGTTGTTTTTTTTAAAGACAGGTGATACGGTAGTAAAATATTCTAGGAAGATTTCTTTAACTGTATGTATATCTTTTTTTAGTAAGGTGTTCTTTCTCAGAGCAGAGCTAATTTTTCATTTTAATATTCATAGGAGGGCCAGGGATTTAGCTCAGCGGTTCGGTGGCCTGCCTTGCAAGCGCAAGGACCCGAGTTCAATCCCCAGTACCAAAAAAAAAAAAAAAAAAAATCCGTAGGAACTGCTAACCATTTTTATTTTTAATTTAAATGTGCCAAGGGAATTTACATATAAGACACCCATTTAGGTATCTTTTTCTTTGAGTTTTGCCAAATTTTACACTTATGTAGCCATCACTGTGGTTCAAATAAACAGCATTTCCATCGCCCTTTTGAAGTTCACTGGTTTGAAGTAGTGACCCAGGCTGTGACTAGGTTGTAACCTAGGCAACCGCTGATTTGCTTTCTGTAAGTTTAGATATTTTTTAAAAGATTCAAATAAATGGAATATAGAGAACATATTCTTTTGTCTGAGTTCTTTGCTCAGTATAACTTTCTAAAAAATGTTGCATGCATGAAGCATTCACTTCTGTTGGATAGGTGTTTTGTTTTTATTTTTTATTTTTTTTGTCTAGTACTAGTCACTGGTTCTGAAAGGTTTGGTGAATGAATGCATATTTGGTGCAAACAAATATCACCCCTTCACAGTTTTCTTGTATTTCTTTAGCAGTAAGATGCTAAAACTTCTAGGTTTTTATGTTGTTGGATTTATATTTGTGCATAGATTTTGGGAAAGGATGAGTTAATGAGAAATATTCAGGGTTTAAATTCAGTATATTTATTTAAAATCTATCCTTCCACCCTTTGAACTATCTTGACATCCTGTGTAAAATGAATCAGATATAAATACGAGGATTTATTTCTGGATTCTCAATTCTATTTGATCTTTATATCCTTATGCTAGTATGGTTTGATTATAGACTGTAAGCTTGAAAGCAAAATATCCTTCAACTTTATTCTTTTTCAAGATTGTTTTGGTTAGTCTTTGTACCTTGAGTTTTAGTATTTGATGATTTTTGTAAAGAAACCAGGTGAAATTTTGATAAGGATTATGTTGATAAGGACCAGGAGATCAATTTGAAATATTTTGCCATCTTAAGATCTATCAATATGGGAAAATTTTTATTTATACAGTCCTTTAATTTCTCTTAAAGAAATTTCAGTTTTCCGAGTATAAATTTTGTATAAATTTTGTTCTTTTGTTAAACTTTTTTTGAGTGCTTTAATCTCTGATGATTTAGTGTTTCAGTCCATCTTTCAATTTACCCAGTCTTGTTCCCTTAGATTAATTTCATTTTTGGATTGGTCATTGCTAATGTATAGAAATTCAGTTTTTTTACATATTGATTTTTGTACCCTGTAATCTTAAACATTTCTATTTAGCTGTTGTAAAAATGTTACTTTTATTGTCAGTGTTAAAATCTAAAGTATCATTAAACTGCTGTGAAATGTAGTCATTTTTAATGGCTTCTTTAGGATTTTCTATATGTACAATCATGTCCTCTGCAGATAGAGGCAATTTCACTTCCTTCTAATCTGCTTGATTTCAATTTCATTTTCTTGCCTAACTATTCTGGCTAGAATCTTCAGTACAATGCTGAATAAAAGTGTCAAGAGTGGACAGCTTAGGCTTGAACCTAAAAAGAAAAAACACTAATTCATTCATTATTATTATAAGTCATTCATTATTATAATAATTGTATAATTTGATTTTTCATAGTTTTTATTAGTTTGAAGAGGTTCCTTTTTGTTTCATTTGTAAAGTATTATGAAAGGCTGTTAGAAATTTTTCAGACTTCTGCATCTTTTGATGTGATCATGGATTTTGTCTTAATATGATGTATTGTTTGATTTGCTTTATTTTGGGTGTCTCAGTTTTGTATGTTTGAAATTTATATAGTTCTCTGAAGATTGGCCCAATTATTATAACAAAAATTTCTCCATCTGTAATTATTTTCTAAATTTTATTTTGAGTCAGGATCTTGCTATGTTACTAAATTAACCAGACTTGAACTTGAAATTGCAAGTGTGCATCACCATCCCTGGCTTCAGATGACTTTTCTAATATTTTAACTGTTTTAATGAGACTTTAACATTATTCTTCTGTGTTACTTTCCTAGTTGTTGGCACAAGGCTTACTGTATACACCTTACCAGTCTTCTGGCTTGTACTGACTTAATCTCAGATATAGAAATCTAAAAGCTCTGTTAACTTTTCTCCTTTTTGCCACTATTGTTATACACATGATAGCTATATATTTTAAAATTCCAGCAATATGCTGCAACAGTTATTACCTTACAAAATTTCATGTTTTTTGAAAGGATAAGGAATAAAGGTGAATAAATACATACTAATTGAATGTTACATTAACTTTCTTTTTTGGTTTTGTGCATTTTCACTATGGATTCAGGTTACCATCTTACTTCTTTTTTATTCCATATAGCTTTAACTTTCATCCATTTTTATACTATTATAGTCAAATACTCTTTCCAGTGTTACTGATCCAATGATACACTCATTGTTTCAGTTTGTTTTAGACAATTTAAGAAAATAATTTTGCATTTATACTTTTATAATTCACTTTTTTTTTTTTTTTTTTTTTTTTTTTTTGGTACCAGGGATGAACTCAGGTCCTTGCGCTTGCAAGGCATTCGGTGGAACCACTGAGCTAAATCCCTGGCCCTATAATTATCTTTATAAGGTCTGATAGGTATGGATTTGGTCAATGTGTTTTACTGAATTTGTCTTTTTTGCAAGTTGCTTGGGCTAGATATAAATTTTCTTCAGTTTTTTCTTTTATCATTTGAATATATATCATCCAACAGCTTTCCAGTCACCCTTCTTTTTGATGAATAGCTCAGTTAATCTTACTGTCCCTTGTATGTAACATGTCACATTTTCCTTGCTTTTAACAGTTTATCTTAGATTTTTAGCCAGTCACTCTGTGCCTGCCTCCCTCTCTGTCTGTCTGTCTGTCTGTCTTTCATTCCTTCCCTCCCTCCCCAATTGAACTCAGGACCTTGTTTCCTTGCACCAATGAGCTACATTCCTAGCATTTTTAGCATGTTTTATTGTTTCTGAGAATTAGTCTTGTTTATTCTGGTTGCAGTTAATCGAGCTTCTTGAACATGTAAATGTTTTTCATCAAATTTAAGTTTTCAGTATTTTTCTAAACTTTTTTTTTTCTATTACTTATATTCCCATTATACATATGTTGGTGCATGGAGGCACTATTCAGTCTTCACTTATTTTTTGTTTTCTGTAGCTGTGTAATGTTTCAGTCCATCTTTCAATTTACCCAGTCTTTGTTCCCTTAGATTAAGTTTATAGTGGAGGCCCTTTTGAATTTTTTTTACTAATACTTATTTGCAGTACATAATGATTATATTCCTTGTGGGAGTACATAACATATCTGAATTCTTTTCTTCATTCCTTTCCCCTTCCTTTCCTCCATCTTTTGGTCCGTTTTCCATTTACAAAAGATTTATCTCTATTTTATTAACTATCTTTTATTTTGCTCAATATATTTTGGGTTTTTCATAAAAGAGAAACCATGTGAGTCTGTGTCTGATTTATTTCCCTTAACAATATGGTCTCAGGATGCATCCCTTTTCCTACAAATGACTCCAGTATATTCTTCTTTATGACAGAACACTAGTCTATTGTATATAAATAACCCATTTTGTTTACTCTTTTGTTGATGGACATATAGACCACTTCCAAAATCTACTTCTGAACTCTATAATGACCATTTGATTCTTTTAAACATCTTTGCAAAGAAATTATTTTTTTGATGAGATTTTGTTGTTACAGGCATTGTTTCCCTAAATCATTAAACAGAAAGTCTTCATTGCCTGATATCTTGGCCTTCATACGGTAGTTTTTGTTGCCTGATGTTTTAAAAAAATTCTTGTGTATTACTGTCTTTTATTTCTTTGTATGTTATAACCAGGCATTTTATGTAATATATTGCAATATCTCTGGATACCAGTTTTCCCTCTTCTAGGGCTTCTTTGCTTGTTTAATGTCTTGGCTGAGCTAATTTAATGAAGTTTTATATCCTTTGCAGTGTGAAGTACCTGTTGTCTTATATCAGAGAAGGCAACCTTGGACATGGGCATAGTTAATCATGTCACGACAGTGATTTTAACAGAGCTCTCTCTCCTTTGTGTTTCTGTTAAGTTCTCTGCTATTGTTGGTATTACCCCCAGTTGTTCATCTCTACTGATTGCTTGTGATTGTTCCATTGTTTTTGCCAAAAAATATATGTGTGTATGTATATGTATTTTTATGTCCATAATAATTTACTTTGCCTATATTTTGGATCCTGCTTCTCACATGCTTCACTATACTCAACTACCTCTATCTATACTGTTCCAACATCTGTGCAGCTGTGTGTGATTGGGGGATCACCAATTTGAGTGGGTCCTTAGAACCATTTGACCTTTCTACTTACTGTATTTCCTTTAATTTCTTCATTCTCCCACTTTCTTAGACTTGTCATATCTTTTCTTCCTTTTCAAGCCTGTTGATATCTCCTCAGTAGCTAAAAATTATCTGTCTTTTTAGCTGATGGTCTCATTTCTTGTTTTACTAAAAAAAATGAAGCAATTGTTACCACTTACCTTAATCTGTTGCTTAATCATTTACTATCTTTTTGTTGTCAGTGTATCCTTGTGGCTAATGCCAGTCTGTCTCTCCTAGATTCCATTCACAAACCCATCACTCCCGTAATCCACCCCCATCTTGTACCATCAGCTTTTCCCACTATGCCATCATTTTCCTTGTCTTAAAAGGCTTCTCTCAACTTCACAATTTTCTTCCTGCTCTTTCTCCTTTATCTGGCTTTTATGGCACAATTCTGTGAAAAATGTCTGTGTTTTGTGAACCAAATCTAATTAGTGTGTTTCCCTCTACCAGTACATCAAAACTATTCTATGAATTTTATGCTGTTAGGTCCAGAGATTAGTGCCCCTTTCTCTCCCCACTCTCCACCCCCTTGTTTTTCATTTGAAATTGTTGCTTTTCTTTGAACCACCTACCCCACTTACCTTGGTGGAGATGTAGCACATTCTCTTTTATCTTCTTCACTGCTCCTAGGCTGTAAACCAGAACATATTTTTGTATATAATATGAGGAAATTGATCACAGAATGATTTAACACTTTGTTTAAACATAAAGAAGACCATAGAAAATGAGGAAGACTGTAGAAAGACACTTCCTTCTTCTGTTGTCTTAATTTTAGACTCCAATTTGACTCTAAAACAGATGCCTTTTAAAGCCAGTGGTTCAGAAATTGTTAAATTTTATTATTTAAGTTCAGCGGGGCTCCCTTTATTTTATTTCATTTGTGACTTTTTGTTTTGGTACCAGGGATTGAACTCGGGTCCTTGCGCTTGAAAGGCAGGCCACCAAACCCCTGAGCTAAATCCCTAGCCCTCATTTGTGACTTTTAAGCCTTGATAGAAAATTTCAGCGTCTCGAAATTACAAGCCTTTTAGACATACAGAAGAACTATGTCAGATATGTAGAATTCTTGGAATATTTGTGACAGAAATATACAGAAGTCAACACAAAGACACAAAATTAAGTATTTAAGTATGATGATCAGAGTAAATTGATCTCAAGGAAATAATGTTAATTAAAATATTTTAGGGGGTAAATATAGGCAACTTTCCATCTTACCTGTTAATTATAGATTTTATTACACTGAACCTTGTATTATTAAAGTACTCAGAAATACTAATTTTAGTACAGTAATTTTCCTAGACTGGATATGGTATAATTACTATAAAAACTGTAATTTTTGAGTTTTACTTATATTTATTTTATTTGCTGATGTTTCTTGTAGGTACTGCTTGTTATCAATTTAGAATCTGGAAAACTCCATTGATCAAACTAACAATTAGTTCATATAGTAAGGAAACATTTTTTTTGTGGTTGCAATCTATTAAGTTTCTTGATATGGTTTTAGTATTTGAGAAACCCTATGTTTTAAAGAAGATGGTTTAGTTTACTTCAGGTTTTATTGAGTTCCAGTGAAACTCATCACATCTTATAGTTTTTGTTGCTGTTGTTTTTGGGATTTTTTTTTTGGTTGTGCTAGATATCGAATTCAGGACCTTGCGCTTGGGAGTCAGGCCCAGCATCACTGTGCTAAATCCCCGGCTCACATCTTATCATTGATTCTAATGAATACTCAGACTGGATTACAGTGTCTTCTGTATTTAAAAAATAAAAATTAACTGGTTCAGATGCCAACCTGACTAAATTCATTTTAATTTAAAGTTGAGTGGATAATGACTGCCAATTGTAGATATTTTAGGTTCCATTTCCAACTTCGAAACTATTTGGACATTATTATAAATCAATTGAGCACTAATGTGGGAGAAAAAAGAAAAAAAACAGGGAAAGAGTGTAATTGTCCATTTTCCCGAGTTAGTTACCTTGACAGCACATTTAAAAAACAAAAATTTCAAGCTGCCTGCTCTTAAAAAATGCATGTAAGTCATCTTACTTTACAGCTTTGCCAAACTAAGGCCAGAGAAGAGAAATTGATTTTTTTTTAATCCTCATGGTTTTACTTTCTAGAATGTCATATTAGTATAATCACTGATTTGTTTTCTTTCCTGTAGCAAAAATACAGGATTTACCTATTTATATATTTTTATTAATATTGAATAATATTGAATCTTGAATAATCTATTGTATGGATATTCTTTTTATCTGTTCAATTATTGAAAGAACATTTTCATTGGTATAAACATTCTTGTACTAGTGTTGATATGAACATAAATTCATGTTGGTACACTACTTCAGGGCATAAAAATTGGGTTGCATGTTGAGCCTATATTTATATTACCAAATTGTCTTTACATTTGGTGGTTGCAGTTACCTTCATTTCTGAAAGATGTTTTAGCAGAGTTTTTGAATTCTTTAGTGATATTTTTTTCTTTCTGTACTTAAATTCGATTCATTCTCTTTGACTTGCATTGTTTCTGAGAAATCTAATGTCATCTCCCACAAACATGCTTTAAAATTTTCCATTGTATCATGGAAGTACAAATGATCTGAAGAAATGCTCAACCTCACTGGGCGTTAGAGAAATATAAATTGAAACAACTGAGTTTCCATCTTACCCCAAAAAGAATGGCTAGCATCAAAAAATCAAATACTAACATGCTGATGAGAATGTGATGAGAGAGGAACAATTCCACATTGTTGATGGAATGTAAGCTAGTATAATCCCCAAAAATCAGTATGGAAATTGCTAAAAAGGCTAAAAACTGGAAATTCTCTGATTTTGCCCTAATGTTATGATGGTTTTGTTACTGTTCTCCTTGAGGTTGTTGTTGAACTTGGATCTGTGAGTTTATAGTCCTCATCAAATTGGAAAAACGTAGTTACTAGTTTTTGTCCTTTCTACTTCAAGAGACAATAGTTACATTTATGTTAGGCCTCTTGATAAGTCTCATAGTTGAGAGTTTAGTCTCCTATAGTAGTCTTTTTCTAGTTCCTTTTCTCACTTTGTGTGGTTTTTTACATTTTTTTCCCACTGCTATGTCTTTAGGTTCATTAGTCTTTTCCTTTGCAGCATGTAATCTGTTATTAATCCTATCCAAGTTATTATTTATGTTTGAATTTTTATCTGTAGCTCAATCTGATCTTTTGAAAATATCTTTTAATTTTTAAATAATTATACCCCTAATTTAACTTTCCTCAAAAATATTGTCTTGCATTGTCAAAGCCAGAAATTTATTGGCACAATAAAATTAGGCTGTATATCTAACTCAGATTTCACTAGTTTTTCTGTGCACTCACCTCTTCGGTGTATCTGCCTTCTATTCTGTAATAGCACCATGTGAGCCAAGATACAGAAGCTCTGTATGACTGCAAAGAAAGTCTTTGCACTATAATTGTGGTCTTTTTTTAATATCTTGAATTATTGTCAAGTTTATTCTATTTCAATATCCAGAATATAAACAAGTATTTTAGCATTCTTTTCTTCTATCATCTCTATTGTTGCTGGATTTTATTTGCATTTAAAAGGTGAAAGATTTATAGGATCTGAAGAGAAACCAGAGTATTTTTATTCACATTTATATTTTACCTTGTGATGGGTTATATTTCCTGGTCTTTGGTTGAGTTCCATTCCCTTAATTTCACATTATTTTACATTACATTTTGTTGTATTATATATATTTTTAATACGTTATTTTTATATATTTTTAATATATTTGTATATTTTATATATTTTGGGGCTTTTGGGGGGGATAAAATTATTTTGCTTAGAATTAGTGTGATCTTTCTCGAGCTTTGTTAGTGGCAGCCTTGAACATCTTGGTTCTAAAGTTTGATTTCATTGTTAATATTTTTTATCTTCTCAACTGTTCTTGATTTTTTTTGTGTTAAGAACTCCTTCTGTTTTTGTTGGTGTAAACATGAACTGTGAGGATTTTGTTGACTCCTCTTCAGAGACTTGTCCGGACTCAATAATTTTTTTCATATGCATGCAGAGATCATTCCTCAGTTTACAACGATTCCTCAGGGATCTCTCTCCACATCTTTTGACACTCTTACCTCTGTTGCTTTCTTCTGTTTGCCCTGCAAATTCAAGCTACCACAGTATCTCTAACTTGGAACTTTTTTATACCATCAGTTTAATTCTGTAAGAGCATTGGGCTCTGACTGGTTTCTACTTATTGTGCGTCCTTTCATTTGTTATGTGAAGATTATCAACCCAAATGTATTACTAAGTATTTGTATTTAATACAGTATGGCGATGATACTGCTGACAAATGTTAACTTTTCATGGTTACTTAGAAGAAAACAAAGTACTTTGAATATTTTATCCGTTTCCCTAATTCAATATAGAATATAGTTCCTATATAGGATAGAGTATATCCTGGCTATCGATTGAAACCCTAGGCCCTAAAATATTTGAAATTATTTCAAGAGGAGGAAACAATGTATTAATGTATAAGAATTCAAGCCTAGTTAATTTTTGCATAATTAGAATATATTCTTAAAGATGCTACAGCATTAACAAATAACAGCATTAATTGTTGAAAATTACCTTTCTTGATTATAGATTCTAAATACATCTTTTGATGAAATTAGTGCAATTTGCAGGCACATAAACCATTCAAAGAAGGAAAAAACTTTTATTCTGTTAGTAATCACTGAAAATTTGCACTGTTGTCCATTGAATTCAGAGTTACCATGAATACATTGTTGTTGACAGGTAGTATAAAACTTATTAAAAAGGCTTAGTGTTTTCTGCATGCATGGTAAAATAATTTTGTTCTCTTTTGTGACAGATAAAAATTAGAGCCAGTGTATCACTTGGCATTCTTGGGCATACAATTCACTTGATAGCTTTTCCTTTTGAATGATCCAATTCCTTGCTAAATGATAAGGATTACATAATATTCTTATGGTTAAAAACCCTTGGGGGCTGGGCATTTAGCTCAGCGGTTTGGTGGCCTGCCTTGCAAGTGCAAGGACCTGAATTCAATCCCCGATACCAAAAAAAAAAAAAAAAAAAAAAAAAA
>NW_022900927.1:34916072-34949380 GCF_012274545.1 Fukomys damarensis
AAAAAAAAAAAAAAAAAAAAACCCTTTTCTTTGTTATATTTGAGAGACATACTCAATCCCAGAAGGTGCATATAAATTGAGTAATAAGCAATTACACTTTTACTAATGTCAGACATCTTTAAATATTTCAAACACATAGAATGTAAGATAGTCAAAATTGAGTAGAAATGTAGCTCCTACTAACTTTATGATCAAATATATAAAATAGGAGCCAGAGGACAGGTTTCTGTCATATGAATTCTTTTAAAATTCTGTGTTTAATGATCTGTTGTCCTTAAAAACACTTTCTTGCCTTCTTAATAGATTGCTTTTTAGATTTAATCCACACATATGTAATGTTTGGCAGTTTTAATAATACTGATTTCATTGTCCTTAGAAATTATAAATTTGATGTTTTATTAACTCCTTCCAAAGTACATTTCAGGTATTAAATATCACTCTAAATTTGAATAGACATTATAGTGTCTATTAACATTAGTGGGTATGAATACTATTCTTTAGGGTAATTTTTTTTTTTTTTTTTTTTTTTTTTTTTTTTTTGGTTTTTTTTTTTTTTTTTTTTTTTTTTTTTTTTTTTGGTACTGAGGATCAAACCCAGGACCCTGCAGTTGTCAGACAGGCATGGTACCACTAAGCTAAATCCCTGGCCCTAGTATAAATGTTTTACTAAAATTTAGATGAGAGGTTCTTGTCTTGAAAATGTGTCTTTACAAATTATTCTTGTGGGCACTATGCTTGAATCTTTGAACTTTGATTTTTAATATAGCATTTCTGGTGACTACTACTTCTGCTTCAGTGAATTTTGTACTTGAGGTGCACAAAGCTTAAGCCATTTTGGATGACTATACCTGTTCTGGTTAAGAAATGAGCCTTCAATAAAGAAATGAGCCTTTCTGTTTGTTTATTTGTTTGTTTTTTCATTGAGTATTTGTACTTTTTAAGTATACAGTAGTTACATTTATCATTGGGATCTTGTACCTTTCTTTACATGACAGATCTTGGTTGTAATTTTTTATTTTTTCTATTTGTCTGCCAATATCTTTTATTGAAGAATGCATGAAATTGGATGGATAAATGCAGAAATGAAATTTCTGAAATTGGCATTTGTTCTTCCTGGGAGTAAAATTTAATAGACTATTGAATTACATTACCATCTATTAATCATCTTAAAATATATAATGCATTTACATTTAATGGCATAGGAGTGAAGCTGTATAAATAACATATCCCTACTATCCAAATACTTAAGCATTTGTTGTTGTTGTTTTTTTTTTTCCTCATTGAGTTTATTGGTACATTTTAGGTATACAGTACAGTTAATTCATTATTAGGGATCTTGTATCTTTACATGACAGGTCTTGGTTCTCATTTTTTCCCCTTGTCCCTGCCCTCCTTCCAAATACTTAAGCATTTAAACAAGTGATATGTAGTTAGATGACTGAATATGAATGAATTGAACATTTCTGAGATTAACCAGAGATTATTTAAAAGAAAAAATGTTAGTTTATGGCTGATCTTTTATATTCACTTTAAAGTTCTTGTGTGTGATGCCTGGTGAACACTCATAATTGTTAGGAGTAGGAGGAAAGGTTTATTCATATTTAATAATTTTTATTTCAAATAAAGTGTCTACCAGCCTAACTTTCCTTAACTGGTTAAGAGGAAAGATGAGTTAGAGTATAATTTTTGTTTTTATTGTTTTTTGTGTATCTTAATGGATATTTATGCTAATGTTCATGTATTTACATGTTAGTAATTTTGATGGCTTTTGGATAATTCCACTCTAGAGGGAGAACTGGTGGGCGGTCCTTCCTGTGACACGACCCTTGAGTGACAGTTCTATTTGATTGCCTCCAGTACTGTGAGGAAAGGACACGACTCTATGGTGAGGACTGATGGACATACATTATCTGAGAAAAGAAACTACCAGGTAAGACTTTTTTCCTTTTTTTCTATTGGTCAGATAGCTGTATTGAACTGTTTTAATGTATTATTATATTTAATTGCAATTAGTAAATATCAGTGTACACTCAATTTGAGAAATTTTTATTAAATTTTAAGGATATTTATTGGATTTGACAATTGAAATAGTTGGAAACATTTTTTGAAACAAAGCATGCTCGTAATGTATATTTTTTAGTATTTGTGCTGCTAAAGCGAGCACTATAATGTATAGTTTTAGTGCTCCAAATTTTCTAATAGTTATGTCATAATGCTGTGTAAGTTTGTGGCTAGATTTAGAGGTGTTGATTTTTTTTATACATTCTTAAAAAATGTAGAACTGTAGACTTAGACTATATTTTGTTTGATAAAAGTATTGCAGAAAGGTAGACAAAAATGTATAGAATATAGTAGAAATAAAAATGAGACATCCAAGATATTTATAGGCCCAAATTCTATGAAATTTATATTAGTTTATTTGTCCTTACTCTGCTAGATTCTTGTTTTCTCATTTAATAGGTTGGTTAATAATAGTATAAAAATACTTGAAGTGAAACATTGCTATTTGTTTTCAACCTTTTAAAACCAGTGAATTTTAAAGATAGCACTATTAAATAGTTTTAAAAGGAGTAACATGAATTTAATTTTTAAAGGAAACTTGCTTTAACATTGATAGTATCTATTTTTAAAATATGTAATCTAGTAGTGTAGATTGCAGACTAGTTTAAAGCTCAAGTAGAAATAAATTTTAGTTTTCTTGCACAACTGTGTCTTCAGGCTTCCTCTTCCTTCACTCCCAGTTTCATCCCTCAGGTATGAAGGCAGTTAGTGGGATAATAGCCATCTTGGGTAACTACTCATATATCTATAAATCATTTATTTTAATGCAGTTAAGTTTTTCCTCAAAATGGGAGTATTGAACAGTGGATAAATTAGTTTTTATGGTATGTAATAGCAGAGAGCCTTTGATGATAAGATCTGAGTCTTGGTTTTAGTTACTGTCCCTAATAGATACTTTAATGTTTAACCTTCCTAGTGTTTCACCTAACTTGATGCATGAGATTTCTTGCCTGGTCTTTCTTTATGATTATAATAAGCCAGAGTAAGCTGTGGCTATGCTGAATTAATTCTTTCTGTAACCTTTTCTTATGATTTGTCCTCAAAGACTAGTATAGCCTTGCTTATTATTTGAATTACAGCCATCTTCTTGGGCTTTTGCATCTTTTGGTGGGTTCTACCAAAAGATTTTTAAAAATTTTGTGATTCTAGGTTATGTGATTTTTCAGTATTTGTAATCTAGTTTGTAAAATGTGAATACAGAAATTTTGTTTGATTATGCAGTGCGGTTAACTTACCTCATGAAAACATTCATATTCATGTAGAATTCCAAAATTTATACTTAAGAATAGAATAAAAGAGTCTTGTTTCACGCATAAGGAGACTAGCTTATTCTTGCTCATGCTACTCTAAAAACACTATTATTCTAGTAACATTACTTAAAGGTCTCTTAGCTTATTTGGAAAATTCATTTTTTCTAGGATTTTGCTGGCTGAAAATAATTTGCCTTTTCTCTTTTATTGTTGTATAGTGATGCTTAATACATATAGTGAAGTATCCTGGTAACAATTCCTTAAATCTAGATTGTAAAATTACTTTGAAACCTGTTGAGTGTTATGATAAATATATTTAAGAGTATATGGGATCCATAGCAGAATATTCAAAGGAATGTAAAATCACTAAAACAACATCTTTATTTTACAGTGTGTATATTCTTAGATAAAATGGATTTCAGTTTTTAAAAATTCCATTTTGGAGGTGTTTATTTTTCATGATTAAAATAAGATTTTCTTTTTATCCAAATTTATAACTATTTTCATTTACCTTTTAGGGCTTTAGCTTTTGGAGGGCACTTGATTCTTTAAGCAACCTGATAATAGGATAATATTACAGAGTTTAACAAGAAGAATAGCAGTTCTGTACTTCTCATTTCCTTATATACCTAATTAAAGCCTTAGGAATTTACTAGTTCAGAAAGGTGCATTATTTCTTAGCTCTCTACTGTAGGTGGTTTTTACATTGGCATGGATTGAAGTATTGATTTTTATGGTGGTACCTACTTTGTATGTTTTCTTTCTTACTGCGTGTTTAAGCCCAGTTAGATATTTGAAGGTGTGATATAGTAGTTGAAGTTTATTTGCATAGCATAGGTTGGTGTAGTTGGAAAGAGTGTATTAAGTGGTTCACAGTTTTACTTGTTTTGGGAAGGTTATTAAGCTGTTTCCAAGGAAATATAATATTAGGGTTTTTTATAATACTGTTTTTTATTACCTATTCTTTTTTGGGGGGTTAGAATTTCCTTATCTTCCTCTAATTACTAATATCCTAGTTATTAGCATACAAAAATATAAATTATCTTAGTAACTAATCTCTCTAGTCAGTGACTTACTCATCCGCATAGACCATTAGTGCTGAACCTATAGCATTGTGTGCCACTGCAAGCTTTTGTTACCAATAAAAGCTCTAAAAATTTTGCCATCACACATTACACAGTCTTCTCATGTTTTGATCCCCACGTTTTTACCTTTCCAGTGTGTCTTCTGTTACTCCCTTTAGTGGGTTTTTCTATTTAGCAATAAAAAAACCTCTTAGTTTCCCTGTTAAGCACTTTTACACCTTCAAGCTTTCACTTATATTGATTTCCTTCATTTAATGTCTTACTGTCACATAATTCAAGAATTCGATCACAGTTTTTCCAGAAATCATTCTACAATGGGCTCAGCACTCCTTTCTCTTGCTTTTGCAGTTTTTCTACATACTTCTAGCTTAGTGTTTGCTATAATACATTGCAGTTCTGTTTATTTTTGTCTCCCTATAGCTCTATGCTGCCCAGTACTGTAGGCACTAACCACAAATGACTATTTAAATTAAGTAATACTAAAAAATTAGGTTGTCAGTCACATAAGCCACATTTCAGATGTTCAGTGGCTACATGCTGCTAATCTGTACCAGATTGAACATAGATTAGAACATATTGAGAGTAGATTAGAATGTTTTCATCATTGCAGAAAATTTCTTTAGACCATGCTGCTGTATGTATTAAACTGCTTGAAAACTAGGACTGTATTTACATTGCCACTGTGCATACCCACCATAGTGCTTAGTATATATAGACAGGTACTCAATGTGTATTGTTTCAATAAAGCTAAGTAAAACAGTGAAGTCATGGAAAAGAAATAGGGAAGTGTGCTGGATAATCTATTTTCTGAGATATTTCATTCTTGTTACTTTGAGTAGAACTTTTCAGTGTGAAGTCATTTCCTTTGTATTGAATTTTTTTAAGTCACAGAAGTACAAGATGTCTCATTGCAAAATTGTTGAAGAAAAAATATATAAAATGCAGTGTGAAAGCTAACATTCACAATTTTACTCAATGGTTTGGTGTGTATCTTTTCAGGTATACTAGTGACTAAGTGCAGATGTGATTTGTTGTGTTTGCTTTTAACAAATATGTATTTTGCAGCTTGCTTATTGTACCTGTGATGATATTTCTGTATCCTGTCTCTTCCCTCATCTTTTCCAAAATTAATCTTTAGTTTGAATTTTTGTTTCATTCTTGTTTTTATTTCATATGTATGGTTACATATATACAAGTGTAGCCTTCTTTATGTGGGCCAGTTTTGGGGAAAATAGTACCCTGTATAAAAGTATTCAAAAGAATAGAAAAAATAATGGGTTTAGATGCTGCATAAGGCCTCAACATCTATCTGAAATTTACCAAAGGTTTTGCTTAATGTAAAGCATTTAAAACATATTACCTAATTTTGTAATATGTACCAACCAGTAACTGTGTTGCTATTTAGTATATAAGCTTTATGTAGTACTATATACAAATTAACATTTTTCTTTATACTGGAGCAAAAACATAAGCATAAACAATGAAATGCCACTTTCCTTTTTTGCATATTATATATATATTATATTATTGGAAATTTTTATCTCTGCAATCCCGGATAGATCTTGTAAGCAGCGAAGTCTTAGAATCATAGCTGTGGCATAGGTAGCTTGTGATTTTTTTGTTTTGTTTTATTTTTTGTGGCTCCCTTCTAGTGTGGTTAAAAATGAATAGTATGAGCATCACATCTTCTTAAGAGTCTGTGACATATAGTATATTAATGATACATAACGACTATAAAGAATAATGAATAATATAAAATCAGTGGGAATATATTTAACAGTTGAAGATTTGTCAGGATAGATTTGGTGCCCAGAGAAGAAAAATGAAGGTTTTAGTTACTGTGTTGCTATTTGGTGTTGAGTGAAAGTGACTGTATAAAGAAATGAGTTTTAAAAATGCATGTCTGAATCCAGGGCACCGGTTCACAGCTTTTTTCTTTTTCCTCTTGAAACTATTGAAATCAGCAAATGGCTGTGACTTACTGTGTCTAGCCAGATAAAAAGTGGTAGAAAAAACTCAGAATGGATGACTTAGGTTTTCATTCACTTGGAATAATACAGCTGCTAAAATGAAGTTGCTCTTCTAATTACATTTTTTAATGTGATGCAGGTTTTACCAAGACCCTTGCTTTATGGCACCCCATAGTATCTTGATAAGTTTTTTCCTATAGTTCCTCCAGGCCTAAAGAAATTCTACTAAGTAGTTAGGCTAGTTCATTTATAGTAGTTAACATGGTATATGACAGCTGGTATGGTGTTTTCAAAGATTTAAAATAATCTGATGGCATCCTTGTGTGTTACCTGTGGTATTTGAGAATTTATGCCCTAAGTTTTATACATAAAATATTAAGTGTTCTCTTTTAGAAAAACTTTACATATAAGTGATCTGCTTCAATTATGAATATGAAGTGTATATATTCATTAAATTGAAATTTAACAAATTACTACAAAAATATCTGTGAAACAGAAAATATAGAAGCGAATTTACCTTTAAAATACTGTCAGAGACCTGACATTGTAACTTATTACTACTCTTGTGAATTTTCTCATAAAAATAGAAGTTACATGGTAAAACCAAAATTAATGAAATTTTTTTTAACGAAATTGGTAACATGGTATCCAAAGGAACCCCAAAATATAGGCAGATGAAAACTAATAAAAAAAAAAAAAAGCACATGTCAGTTTTTGAAGGGAAAAATATAGAGACACATTGTGTGATGGACCTAAGAGTAGAAATACTTGAAAGTATTCGAGTTGTATTCACTGGTATTCACTGGTAAGTACAATTGGCCAGTTTGAAATTAAGATAGATTTTGCCAACCACATTAGGTTGCGTAAGGGACCTGTGATAAGGCCGGTTGAAGTGCCTGGAGCAGCATAGATGTGTTATTTCTTGAGAGTGATCTTTTGAGATCTTAAAAGGAGAGGAATCAGAGTATACAGCAGGGCATGAAAAGCAGAGACATTAGGAAAAGCAGATGTATATAAAAATGGAAGAGGGAGCTAGGATGAGAAAAAAATCTCAGGAAACAAGTATTTTCAAATGCTACTCAAACACAACAGAAGAGAGATCTTATATGAAATTAGAGGTATTCTCTTTTAAAAACCCATATTCTAATATTTCAGGATATTAAATTCATAAGAAATCTAGGAATTTACTTGGGAGCATTTGTACCAATTTTGACTTTTATCTCCAGTGTTCATTCTGCTCTGACACTTGATAATGTCAGAGTTTAAATTTTTTCCCAATGTATTGCGATGGTGTTTGGGACATCTTTCCCTATTGGAATTAAGTAAATAGGATATTATCAAATGAGTCTAGATTTTTGTTTTGCCTTTCATACTTAAATTTAATCCATCCATAATTGATTTTTATATATGGTGTGAAGAATCCAGTTTCCTTTATTGTCTCTTTGTTTAATTTATTAGCATCATGTATCAATTTGTTCTATCTTCTTTAATAAATAGTGCTAGTTCTCCAGCTGTCTTGTTAGCCACATTTATATGCATGGGTTTGTTTCTTCTGTATTCTGTAACTTTGATGTGTTTGTCTGTGTCTGTGTTTTTTAAATTCTATGCCTTCATGTTGAATAGTGATTTCTTGCTGTAAACCTTGGTTTTCATGAACGGTTTAGCCATTTTGCTCTATGAAAAATTCAGAATATTCTTGAAAAGACTCCAACAAAAAAAAGTTGAATTTATAAGTAGAATTGTACTGGCTTTATTTTTGGTGAGGAAGAATTAATAGATTTATGATATTCTTTCTATCCGTGAAATTATATATTGAGGTCTTCTTTACTTTCTCCTAGTTTTATATTTAACAATAGACTTGTAAATCTTTATTCAGATTTATACCCATGCATAGTTTTTGTAGATTTTTTTTTGAGGGGGTTGTAAATGGTATTTTTTTAACATTGTATTTTGTAGTGGGGCTGCTAAATTGAAATAGCTTTTCAAATTGGATTTGGATCCATCAGTTGCTTAACATTTTTGGAGGAGGATTTTCTTGTGTTTTTATGTACATAAACATATCATTTGGAAATGATAGTTTTAAAACTTTAAGATTTTATGGCTTGCATTACTTTTCTCAAGTCGCTAATACTTCAGATACACAGTTGAAATATTAATAGTAATCTTTCTCATTATCTTACATGGAAAGCTTTAAGCTGTTACCATTAAATATGTTTGATGGGGAATTTTTGTTAGATATGTTTTATTAGGGTAAACTATGCTACATTTAAATATATTTTTTTCCTCTGCAGAATCTTTCTTTTTTTGGTACTGGGGATTGAACTTGGATCCTTACAATCTTATTCTTATGAGTACTATGTGTATTTTTCACTTATATGCCAGATTATTGTCAATTTTACTAGGAATCAGCTTTTAGCTTCCTGTAGATAATTTTTAAATTTGTTTTTGTTTTGTATTCATCATTAATCTTCAGTGCTTTTACTTTACTTCTTAGGGTTTATTTTACTGTCCCTTGATCTTAAATGTTTTTAAGTTTTTCCAAGCTTTTCTTTTTGCCTTTTTATTGCATTTGCCATACTTGCCCTGCTCTGCCCTGACTTCCCCCTCCCCTCCTGCCCTTCCCTTCCTTGTATTAGCCTTTGAACTCAGGGCCCTTGAACTGAGCTACTTTTTATTTTTTATTTTGAGATGAAGTTGCCTAGGCTGGAGTTGAATTTCTGATTATCCTGTCTCAGCCTCCCACAGTGTTTGTATTATAGACATGTACTACAACACTGTGCTGATTTGTATGTACTTCTGTTGTGGTTACAGAATGTGATTATAATACCAATTATTTGTTATATGCTTAAAATGTTTGCTCATTTTCCTTTCAATCCTTTCAGGCTTGACAATACACTTAAATTGTTTTGTTCAGTATAATATCTCTTCAAAAATAATGTCTGGAATATAGTAGACAGTAAATATCTGTTGGTTGTTTGAATCAGTATCTCATGCATCATTTGTAATTGTTTTTGAGTGGAGCATTTTGGTTTTTTAATATTTTTGATGTACTAACAAATATGTACACCCCTACAGATTTTTCTAGGTCTCAGTTGAAATTTTATTTAAGAGAAACATTTTCTACTTAATCTGTTTGCATAATCTTGTTTTGTTGTAATTTTGAGGGGTAATGGTAGTGTTATTTCTGCTTTTTATTGTTATCTACAGCTATGTAAGTTTGGTGATTCTTTTTCTTCCTTTTCTATTTTCTTCCATCTCTTTTCCTTCTTTCTTTCTTTCTTTGTTTCTTTTCTTTTCTTTTCTTTTTGAGACAGGCTCTCACTGTGTAGTTGAGACTGACTTGGAACTCACTATGTAACCCACCAGGCTTGTCTTGAACTCACAGCGATCCTCCTGCCTCAGCCTCCCGAGTGCTGGGATTACAGGCATGCACCACCATGCCCGGCTTCCTTGTTTCTTTTTTTTTTCCTTGTTTCTTCTTTACTTTCTCCTTTACCATTTTCCTTCTAGCTCAAGAACTAAAAACATTTTTTTCCTAATACATTTCTAATGGTGATGAATATTCCTAGTATTTTTGTATGTCTGAAAAGACTTTTGAAAAATCTGCTATATGTGTTTCTTTTTCTTTTTGGCTAATATTAAGACTTTTAAAATTTGTCTTTGTTTTTCTTAGGGGATATATTATATTTTTATATATAATTTTGATTATATTGGTCTAATTTTCTTAATGACTGTTGCTTGGGATTTGTTGTTCTTGAAATTGTGTACTTATAGCTTTTAACAAATTGGGGACTTTTTGTGTCCTTTGTTTCCTTGTATATTTTTTGGGAATTTCATTATACATGTATTAGAGTGCCCTAAAATTCCCAGCTTACAGATGCTCTGTTCATTTTTTTTCTTTTCTAATTTTTTTAAAGTACATCTATTGTTATGATTTCAGGTTCACTTATCTTTTTGGCATGCCATTCTTTTACCTTCTTTTGCATATGAAATGTAATTATAAGTTGTAATGTTATTGTCTACTAACTTGTAATTTTTGTGTCATTTCTGTCTATAGACACTAAGTGTATTCTCTTTATTTTTGAAGTTTTCTTTGCCTCCCTTTTATCTGTTTTATTACTTTGAATAGCAGGTGGTTTTAGCTTAGGTATGAATTCTTGGGACTTTATTTTATTGGAATATACAGAGTCCACCAAAAAAAATGTGTACACATTCCAGGAAAGAAAAATAATAAATGTTTGGAAGCTAATACTACTTTGAGCACCTCTTATAATTGTAGAGGCTAAAGGTAACTTGTATTAATCTCATGATATCTCATTAAATTTAGTATTAAAGAGTTTATACAAATTTTTATTTTCCTGAAGTGTATATACATTTTTTTGTCAGACTCTGTGTATATTTCTATTCTTGAGATTTGTGGGGTTGAAGTTACTTAGAAAGTATTTATTTGATCTATTTGAGATTTCCTTTTTTTTGTGCTTGTACATTTTTAGTACATGTTTACAGTACATAATGATTACATTCATAGTGGGGAGTTGTTACATTGTGCATAACACATCTTAATTCTTTTTATATACCCTTCCCCTCTACTCTCTTCTCCATCCTTCCATCTCTCAATCCCTTTCTGAGTAACCTTTATATTTAGGGCTAATTTTTCTTCAGCTACTGAAGCAGTACTTCATGAGTACTTAGTATCTGAGTACCTGTAGGAAGGAGCCTAAACAGTTCCCAGCCCGGTGTTAGCCCTGAGAGTTCTTGTTTCTTTCAGATGTTGCCTCCCTCAGGATTACCTAGAATCTAATAGTCCTGTAGTTCAATGGTCAGTTATCTTTCTATGAGGTAATGGAGTTATTAGTATCCCTTAACTTAAAAAAGCTGTGTTAGCTGGCATTGTTGTGCATGCCTGTAATCCTAGTACTCATGCAGGAAGTTGAGGCAGGAGGATTGTGAGTTTGAGTCCAGCCTGGACAGCATTGTGAGAACCTGTCTCAGAAAATCAAAACCAAAATAAAATACTGTGTTGTACATCATAGAATAGCATTATCTCCTGATTGTTTAATCTGACTCAATAAATTAATGTTGTAAAGTGTTGATGAAAATAAGATACTTTTTCAAGGAAAAAATAAGAAAAAATTTTTTAAAAAAAAAAATTTTTTTTTTTTTTTTTTTTTTTAAATTTAGAGCCAGAAATACTAAGAGAGGTTGGTTGGGGCATGTGAAATTTTAAACCTTTTCCACCGGGACAAAGGCACGGTGATAACAGTTAAAAGATGATTGCTAAAGGATTTTTGAGTTTGAGCCATTACTCTCACTTCTAACTATAGCACTTTGGGCTAGATAGTCTTTGCTCTTCGTTTGTCATATTTAAGAGTATTTTTTTTGTGTGTGTGTGGTTTTTCTTTTGTAATGGGGATTGAACTCAGGTCCTTGCACTTGCGAGTCAGGCAGGCGTTGGCACCACTGAGCTAAATCCCTGGCCCTAAGAGGTCTTTTAAAGATCATGTTTGTTTGTTTTGTTTTGTTTTGTTTTTTGAGACAAGGGTTGAGACTGACCTGGAACTCACTATGTAGCCCAGGCTGGTCTCGAACTCATAGCGATCCTCCTGCCTCAGTCTCCGGAGTGCTGGGGTTACAGGCGTGAACCACCATGCCATGCTTAAAGATCATGGATTTTGTTATATACAGAAGAAGGAATGAAAAAAAATAGAAAATTACCATTAGAACACCAGAGTATAGGTGTTGGAGGCAGTATCCATGGATGAATGGTGTAAAAAATTATCAAAAATTTAAGAACAGATGGATATTTGCATGCTTTCAAACTGCTTCTACAAAATATTATTTCAAGAAACATATTTGTGATGGAAAAATAACATGTGCCACCTTAACCAAGATCAAAGTTAGTATCACATATAATAAAATGTATCAGCTGGGCATGGTGGTGCACGCCTGTAATCCCAGCACTCAGGAGGCTGAGGCAGGAGGATCACTGTGAGTCCTAGAGCAGCCTGGGCTACATAGTGAGTTCCAGGTCAGTCTCAACTACATAGTGAGACCCTGTCTCAAAAAAACAAAACAAAGATATATTAATACAATGCTTATTATATTTGAATTTATGTACATTATATATGACTCAACATATAACCTCAGTCTGGTCTGAGCAAACTATAAGACATTCTGTAGTATATTTGACATGATATCACTGTTGTCAAAAATAAATTAAAGTGTCAGATTCAAGAAGATGAAACAACTAAATGTAAATGGTTGAGCGAATGGGTAATTTTAAGTAGACAGGGAAATAAAGATAATTGAATACCTGAAGTTGGTAAAGTAGAAGCTATGTAGATAATCTAGGGGAAGAGCATTCCTAGGGGATGTAATTGCAGAGACAGGGAGACAGAAACATGCCCGAGTGTTGGAGGAAAAACTAGAGTGTGGCACAATAAGAAGATGGATAATGGTAATGAAGGATAAGGTTACTTAAGGGGCCTTAGTAATAATGCAGAAACTCACTGTAAATGTTTTTACCTGTGCTTCCTTTTATTTGTGATGTTTCTGTTTTCTAAACATTAATTGGATAAAGAATGTAAGATCCAATGTGTAATCTCTAGTCTGTAGCCCTTTGTAGATTCTCAGTGTTTATTAAATTAATTTCTTTGGCAGATGCATAGAAGTGTTTTAAAAGCACCATATTCCCGTACTGAAAGAATATTTTTCATTTTTAACTTTCATATGCAATTCAGGATTCTGATATGCCTGTGTATTTTTAAAATATAAGGGTTGACAAGGTCTAACATTTTTATAAAAGTTAATAAGGGCTGATGTGGTAGCTCAGTGGTAGGGTTTTTCCCTAGCATGTGCAACTGTTCAATCCAGCACTGGAAAAAGACAAAGGGAATTCATTGCATATGCCATTTAAATGCTATTTTCAGATAATTTGTTTTTTAAAATCTTTATTTTCTCTCATTTAGTTTGATTAAACTGCCCCTCTAATGGGATGGTGCTCATTTCTTTTTATCAACATGGAACACATAAATTAATTTCTTCCCTAGGAATATACTTATACTAGAGTTTTCCCTAGATTTTATAAGTCCAGTGGGCCATTTTTAAGAAGTACATGTCCTGTAGTGCAACTTGGTTTTTCCTGGTAGATGATGTTAATGTGTATAAGGTCTTTAGACTTAATATTGAATACTCAGGAAAGCAAGGGAATTTTCAAGGAGCAGATAGCCAGAGTGTTTGAACATACTCTCTTAAGATGTTTTCGTGATGTCCAGGTAAGCTCTATTCTTGCATTTTCTGGAAAAGTATGCAGGTGTGTAGAGATCTCTGCTATCTGTTCTTTAATTAGTACAATCTAAAAAATGAATCTGGGGTTGGGTAATAGTGAAGAGTTGGACAGGGAATCATAATGTTGAAACTGGACATTCAGATCTTTATAGCATGATTTCCTTATTTTTCAAAGAGCAGAAGAATTCCATCGTTTATCATGTTCTGGTTGGACTCCTTTCTTATCGTTTGCTGGAGTTTGAACTTCAGAGCTATGGTGTCAACCCTGCTGTAATATCTCAGGGGAGCTCCTAGTGTGGGGCTGGTGCCATGGCTCACCCTCCAACCTTTCCTTCTTCACTTCAGCCTCCAGCTCTGAGCTTTCCAATCCCCAGAGTAGCAAATGTTGAAAGAACTTGCACAGGTAAGTATGTGGTGGGAAAAGCTGGGGGAAACAATGGTACTGTCATCAATATTTTGAGGGTGGATATTGGGCCATTTTACTGATGAGTTATTTTGTTAGTTTAGAAATAATAATTTTTTAATAAATTATTTTCCTCAAAAAAACTGTCTCATAAACGATTACATAAAAGTATAGTGTTGTAAGAAATAGTTAACTTTTAAGTAGAAAAATAATATTATAACAAAGAAATGTCAGTTAAAATTAAAAACTATTCTCCACAAAGTGTAGCAGGACCAGAAAACTCATATTTAGAAAAGAAACTAAGATAAAAGTGAGGGAAGGCATATATCCTTAGAATGCAACTTTGCCACATTTAACATTGTCTAAGAAGGAGCAAGTTTAATTTGACCAACTTTAAAGCTGCTGCTTTTTTCTTGAGGTTTCAGGCAAGGTATCTATGTTTTTATTTCTACAGGAATAGAAATGTCTAATATCTTTTTCCTTGAGGCCTTGACAGGAAGACTAGGATATTTCTGCTAACCTCTATGTTTAATGTTAACAATAATAAGTATAGACATAGTGAAGGCCCAGAATCTGAATCTGGTATATAGATCGGCAATATTTGTTGAATGCATATATTCACCAAATTTTGTGTTTATATGAGAAAGAGTGACAATGTGTGACAGATTAATTGCTGAGGCCCTATCATTTTCTGTCTTCCTTGTACCAGAAATCATGATCTAGTATTATAGATTCTTTTTGTCTTAAGGTGTGATTTTTAGAAAGAATTTTGTATGAATACAGCCTAGGTCTTCGTTGCCTTTTTTTTTTTTTTTTTTTCTCGTACCGAGGATGGAACTCGGGTCCTTGAGCTTGTGAGGCAGGCTGTGCTGTTTCTACCTCTTGAGGCTCTTGCTTTTCAGAAAGCATTTGAAATTATTTCCTGAGCTTGTCCAGATCTGTTCTATATAATTAATATTCATATGATTTGTGGACTCTTTTGCATATAACAACATGTTTTAAATTAAATTTAGGAAAAATATTTTTTTGCTATGGCTTATGAGAGGTAACATCAGAGAATGTGTGAGGTTTAAAGAAATTGGAACACCTACTGTTATTTCAGGTCCGAAAAATGGTCTTAAATATAAAGACCAGTAGTTTATCTCCCACTGTCTTAAATTCAGTTTTCTTTTGTTTTGTTATCAGGGATCGAACTCAGGACCTTGTGCTTGCAAAGCAAACAGCAGCACCACTGAGCTAAATCCCTGGCCCTTAAGTTTAGAGTTTTCAAAATGTACTTAGAGCCAGTTAGAAATATAGATCCCTCATCAAAGTAAGACCATGCATCCATTTTTGTTGTACCTATTGAAAATCCCTTCTCTCCTTCCTTTTCTTTAGCCAGTCCTTCCCCTTCTTTTAAGGATTAACTTAATACCCACTTTCATTAGAGTATTTCCTTTAACCATTTTATATCCTGCACATAGATATGTTTTACTGTTATATCCCCTTCTGTTTGTAGTTTGTAATTTTATATCCTAATATTTAAAGAAAAATTACTACTTTAATTTTGGTCTCCATTATGTGAATTTTCATCTCTAACTTGTGATGTGTGTTACCTTTTTTCCTTTGGATTAAGACTTTTTGAATGATTTGAGCTTTAGTTTTTAGAGTGATGCACCTACATTTCAAAGCTTACCTGTTGGTGATTCAAGTTTTAATTTGTATGAGGCTTACCGCTATGTATATTAAGATTATGGAAAACAACAAAATCAGTTTATAAAAATTGAAGCATAAATGGCATACTCTTCCCAGTTCAAAACCAAATTGACAAGTGGTATTTATAGATATTTGAGTAATACTTTTTATAGAATCTGTAGGTTTTTGCATGTTAAGGAATATGGTATCCATGGCTTTTGGGAATGTCATCTGAATAAAACTGCTTCAGATGCCAAAGTACAGGAAGAGTGATATCTATCTTTCCTTGCTCTATTTTCCCCCTGACCTATACAATTTTAGAGTTTTTTTCATTGTTATTTTGATATGGGGTTTTTTTGGGGAGGGGAGTATTAAAAATAAGCTTTCCAGAAATACTCAGAATGTTTCTGTAATCCTTGGAAAGGACTCTGTGCCAGGCTACTTACCAAAAATGATGATTATAGAAATGTTTATACAGGGCCCGGTTTTCTGCTAAAGAACTTTAAGTTGGAGTCATGTTTCTTGTACATCTCTGTTAGCTGCCTTCAATATTTATTAAGGCTTTTATTGCTATTTTATTGGATAGTCTGCATTTTCTAAAAGTACTCTAAGAGTTGCTTTTATTTATTTTTATGCTATTGATTTGATTATTTCAAATTTTAGATTTTAAAATCTAAACCTTCACTTTTCTTAGATCCATTATATATTGATCATATAAGAAATACAAGACCCAAAGTAGTCTAGAACCAGGAGGACTTTGGGTACTGTTTCTTACACATGAAAAAGATTATTTGTTCTTTTTCTAAAGATTTCCTGATATTAAAATCTTTGTTCTTTGAGAAGGTAGAATTTTTTGTCTGTAGCTTGTGTGCCTTTTCTTAAGCTCATCGCTTTTTCTGTTTTTTTTTTTTTTTTTTTTTTTAGGAATTAAATAAATTTAAAATTATTCATAATAGTTCCAAGTTAAAATAAGTAGCTCAGAATTCTATTAGAAGTATTGCTAAAATGAAAACACCTTGGGCTATAGTATTTTCAGGTTGTAGCAATATACTGATTGATACAGGCATATTCCAGTTCTATGGAATTTGGGCAGTCTTCCAGTGAGATTTGCTTATCCTGTTTTCCTTTCAAAAGGGCATTTGTAAAAATACTAGATTATCTTAATATATTAAGACTTCTCATGATTATTTTCTAATGTTAATTGATTACCTGTTAGAATTAGATAAATGTTAAATACACTGGGCTGTAATTTTTATTAGTTAGCTTCTGCCTACTTTGAGGATAAGTGAAATTATGCATATATGTTTATGAAGTGTCTGCTGATACTGAAAATGCAGTTTGGAAGGAAAGTTAGAAGTTAAAATCTGTTTGAGTAATCAGAATAAGTTACTAAAATCTCCACTAGGAAAATTGTAAGAAAAGGACAGTTTTCTGCTTCTCAGTCACTATCTGACCTGCACTTAGCACTCTTTCCTATAGAATGCAAAATGAGTACAAACTCTAGCTAGGAGTAGAAATTTGGTGCCTCTGAAGCAGTGAAAAGTGTTAATACAGATGTTTTAAAATTTTTTATAAAATTGATTTTATAATGGGATACTTGTTGGCAGTAAAACCCTTTCCTCCATTAGAGAGATAATTAAAAAGTTGTTAGTGGGGATTTTCCTTTTTTTAAAAGTCTAGTTTATACATACCTCATGCTTGTTAATGCTGCAGTGTCTACATTACTAGCTTTATAATGAAATATAGTTTTGTTATTATCTTAATCCCTTAGAAGATTAAATTATGTTCACTAAAATGTTCATTTGGTATGTGAGAACAGGATGTGTATAATGTTTATGTATTTCTATTTAACCTGAAGCCTTCCTTTGGTTAAAAATACTGTGTGTGTTTGTGTGTGTGTTGCAGAAATTGAACCCAAGGCCTTCCACATGATAGGTATGCAACTTAACACTGAACTACACCCTCAGCTAATAACTGCATATTTTTTCAACCATTTAATTCTTTTTAAATGTAATATAAGTAGATGTTAATAAAGAAAATATAAAAAATCACTCTTCTATGAAAAAATAAAATTTCTAAACAAAGTAGAGAATAATAATAGTTGATATACTGTGTATCATGATCTTAAAAGAATGGCCAAAATGCTACTCAAAATGAGTCATGGATAAATAATTACTTTTTAATTGACATAATTTTTTAAAGCACATAATTGACATAATTTAATTGACATAATTTTTTAACTTTCTTGAAAACAGGTATAATCAATCTCATAGAGGCTGGCTTTTTTTATGTACTGGTAGTCAGTATATTCTCTTTAAGATCACTTTTATACACACAAATACTTGATTATGGCATGAAGTACTTATATTTTTAAATCACAAAATAAGGTCTTTTTTTTTTTTTTCTTGGATCCTTCCTGCTTTTCCCTTTAGGAAAAAACAGATTAACCTGTGTATGTTTGATTGTTCTTGTACTGTAATGGTTAAAAGGTTGCACTTTAACAGATTGTCTGCAATCATTACCCATCGATATACTTAGCAGATACATAACTTTGGGCAAGTTACCTAACTTCTGTGGCCCTTAGCTTTCTCAGGATAGTTAATTGCTTTGATCTTATAGCATAATGATGATTACATAGATAAGTTTTAACCTCTTATCAGCCTGATTACTACAGAATTATCAAAAGTTACATATTTTGTTAACTTTTAAGGATAATAGGGCAGGAAATATAAAAATGACAATTTCATCAAATTTATTCAATACAAGAATTGAATTGTTGAAATGACACCTGCCCAAGCAATACTTGGGATAGTCAGTACATAAACAGACCGAGTGATGCTCAGGGTAAACTGTTAAGTGCTTAAAACATTTAGAATATTACCTGGAGCATGAGCAGTAAAAGTAATTTTTTATTATTGTATAACTGTAACTATGATAGAATATTTTTAGTGATTATGCATAGCAGGAGTTTTAACTCAGTATGAAAGTTTCAAAGAAGAATGAGAGAAAACACTTTAAGGAAAGGTATCAGCATATACAAAGGCTGGAGGGGGAGGGGCTTGTTTGAGTAACTAAGGATATGGCAAGAGTTAGTGCTATGAAGAGGGACAGGGACATCTGTGAATAGAGAAGTCAGAGCAGTTACATAGGACCTTGCAAGGTTTACTGATTTGGTAATGCTGTTCAAGAATTTTGACCAGCTGACCCAGAAAGATAAGACATTTTTACTTAAGAAAATCTCTTTGAATGATGTGGGAGAGTTAGATTTAAAGGGAATAAGAATAATAGATGAATTCATAGATGAATAAAAACCTACGTGGTGGCTGTTGAAGTGGCTTGTGGTAATAAATGACATTAGAGATGGAAAGATATTGAGGATATGAATAATACTTAAGTGTTTGATTAGCTTGGGTTAGTTGTGGAAAATTACAGAAGATGCGGCAAACTGTTAGTGGAGGAAAGTCTGACTTTATTACCTAGATTTTTTTATACCTGGTTTCCCTGTCTGTGTGATTGTTTTCTTAGCCCAGCGCTGCAGTTCCTACATACTTTTCCTCATCTAGCGCTGTTGTCCCATTTATCCTTGGGCTACATTGAAAGCTTCCTTGTTTCCTAGGCTTTCTCTCACTTATGAGCCCCTGTATATACTTTCTATTATGCCAGTTTGTTCCCTCCTACTTAAGACATTTCTTCTTTCCTTTCCCTGTCTCCTCATCCTCTTCCTCTTCTCTCCCTCTCTTTCTTCTTCCTCCTCTGCCACCTTCTTCTGTTTCCAAACCTCATTTCTTTGGTAGTAGAACTTTTTATTGTTTTCCTCAAAGTTAGATGGTTCCTTTTTTGGGTTCTCAAAGGAGTAAACACAATTTTCATATTATAATTATTTACTTACAGGATTGTCTCTTCCCTAGACAGTGAGATTGTTCAAGAATAGAGTATTTATTCATCTTCTGTCTTCATTAGCAAAATTTTTCACATAACTCATGTAGTAAACCTTCATCCATGTTCATTGAAGTGTGAGAGGAGATTAGTCATTAAGCTAAAAACAAACACCTAGTCCACACCTTAAACTAAGGCTGGGACAGAAAGAATTACAAAAAAGAGACAAATGGAAAAGCCACTATGAAGAAAGGATAGAATTTGATGGATGTGCAGAACAAAGTAGAAGAAAATAACTCAGCAAATCAGTTTTAAATATTAGTTTATTACATCATTTTTCCTAAGAGGAAATGTTAGGCAACTTTTCACAATATGCTTTTAGAACCTTGAGTAAAGAGTGGAGAAAGATTTTGAAGTTTATCTGTGTGTGCTATCAGGAGAAGACCACTCTGCCATGGGATCAGAAGTGAATTCCTGCGTATTCTCTCACTTACTTCCTTCTCCCATTTCCCTGCCATACTTTTTTTTGGTGGGGGGCGGTACCAGGGATTGAACTGGGGTCCTTGAACTTGCAAGGCAAGTTGGGGAATCACTGAGCTAAATCCTAGGACCTTCCCTCCCATACTTTTGAGAAAGTCTGGGATCAGTAGAAGAGGAACTTTCCTTTGTTGGTCATTTTACCTTTCATGGTTTTTACGCAAGAAAATCTTTACCTATACAGTTTTCAGCTTTGGAATTCTTGGAGTCTATAATTGGTTTGGTTTGGTTTTGTTTTATTTTATTTTATTTTATTTTAATTTATTTTATTTTATTTTATTTTTGAGACAGGGTGTCACTATGTAGTTCAGACTGACCTGGAACCCACTATGTAGCCAGGTTTGTCTCGAATTCACAGCAGTCTTCCTGCCTCAGCCTCCATATGCTGGGATTACAGGCATAAGCCACCACGCCCGGCTTATAATTGGTTTTAATGATGAATGCTTTACAAATATTGTTAAGAGTTTATATCCATTTGAGTTAACTTATATGTAAAATCTTATGTGAGATGCCTAGGTATTCAGAAATTTTACTAAATTATGTAAGTTTCATGTCATTTTTTAATCTTTCCTATTTCTTCGCATTTAGAGGTATAAATTCTAAGGTGCTATAAAGAGAATTTAGTGTGTTCTTAATGTTTGCAAAACAATTTTATAATCTTATGTGTTGAGTCTTAACAAACTTTAAAGTGATTTTTTTGCCACTGTTTCTTTTCTGAAATTAAATTCACCAAAGAACCAACAGAGGACCCCCCCCACCAAGTACACAGGAGATTGGTGAATAGGCAAGGGGGATCCTAGTATGAATTCATATTTAGTAGTAGACAATAGAGCATATGAAATTCATCATGGAGTTTACTGCCCAAAGATTAACAACCTATGTTCTTAATGACTTATTAGGCCCTTTAGAAATAACTGTAATTCACAGCTAAAGAGATTTTTAACTCAAAAACATAGCCAGTAATTTTTAACTTATTCTTGTACTGTTGTTAATAGCTACTTGAATAACTTTATCTCATACTTCATTAGAAAGGAAAAACAATTCAATTTCCTACAAACTTAACAAGGAACTTATAGTATACAGCAGTTATTAAATAGTATGAGTGCTTTCAGCAAAGTTGGCATGTACAATTTGACCTTTATTGTCTGCGTTATGCCAGTTTACCTTGTCCACTGTAAATAATAGTGATTACAGTGTTTTATTTTGAAATGAGACATAAAAGAAATTGTTCACTTGTTACTTACAATAGAAAATACGTTTAATGATAATGATTATACAAAACATACCAAGTTAAGAGTTAGTTTCTCTTAAAAAATATACTTGTGAAAAGATGTAGTTACCTTGTATTCAACTTTTATACAAATTTTTCCTATCATTGGCATTTTAGTTCACTTTGAACTTTTAAGTATAGTCAGAACTTCAATTTTTACTTTTCTTTATTATTTTTTTGTAGGGTACCAGACATTGAACTCAGTTCCTTGTGCTTATGAGACAGGCAGTGGAACCATGGAGCTAAATCCTGGCCCTCTTTTCTTTTCTTTATTGGTGTTTATTGGTGTTTTCTTTATTGGCTCGATATATTGCCCAGGCTGGCCTTGAACTCCTGGCAATCCTCCTGCCTCAGCCTTCTGAATGCTGGGTTTACAGAGGTGCACTATCATGCCTGGCTTGATTTTGACTTTAAATTACCTCAGTTGGTTGATAGTTTTAGAAACTTTATAGAAATCACTTAAAAATAAAAACAAATAAAACTCAGATTTAAGTACTTTTGATATGTACTCAAACTTGTTAGTATTGCATGTTGAAAATGAATAAGACTAAGCAGTAAAAAAAAAAGAGATCATAAATTTATACAAGTGTAATAAAGGAAAAAATGTCCTGCTGTTAATATGAGTGAGTACTTGGGGCTTGAGATCCATTCTAGAATGCTATTGCATGCTGATTTAAAAAATGCTGAATTGCAGAAAACTTAGTAAAGATAAAATGCTATAAAAACATAATTTTTAAAGTAGGTAGTGATAATGTAGATACTGATGTTGAACATACATGTGAAGATTTTGAATAATTAAACAAACTTCTTAAAAATTTATGTATGGAAAAATTATATGTGGGGTTATCATTTTCAAGACTAAGTGATAGTTCCTTAGAAGTAGTAAGCAGAATTGTTGCATGAGATAGACTTTAAGATTTGCTTCTTACTTTTAGGACTCAGAAACAAACATCTAATTTTGTATTGTTATAGTTAGATTTTTGACTTTGTCTTGAGCTCTTTTGCCTCTTAGATGATCTAGTTCTGACTCTTAGTGCTTTCCTTTTTCTGTTTTCAAATGACGCTTAAGGTAAAGCTGAACTTTTTTCAAAGTATTATTTTTGATAAAGTAACATTTTTGTTTAGGTGACAAACAGCATGTTTGGTGCTTCAAGAAAGAAGTTTGTAGAGGGGGTCGACAGTGACTACCATGATGAAAACATGTACTACAGCCAGTCTTCTATGTTTCCACATCGGTCAGAAAAAGATGTAAGTTAATGAATTACATTGCATTTACTCAGCAGTATCTGTCTGTTTCTTCTTCCTGAAAAGCAGTATATGAACCACAGGATACTGTCTGTGGTTCAGTGAATGTGCATTAGGCACAGTGCTAGGCCCTGAGGATACCAGGACAAAGAACTTATTTTCTAAAGGGAAACATTATGTCTTGGGATTTTTAAATTGGGATATATAATATTATAATATAACAATATATAATATTGTTATAGGAAGTAATCAAAGTCATAAGTTTTGTCTGTATTTTTTAACACGAGAAGTAACTTATTAAGTATGTATAGCATAAAGAGCAGATTTGCACAGACTTAAAGATTTAATGACAAGTTTCAGTCAAGTTTTCTTTTTATTGTGTGATCTTCTGACTTTAATCCTAGACTTCAGGTAGAGAAGATCTTTCTTCTCTTCCGCTATAGTAATACAGTTTTTAAAAAGCTGAAAAATTATGTTCAAAAATATGGTAGAAAAACATATGTGCTTTAAAAAGCTAGTACTTCAATAATCCACTTTGGCATAAAAAATTGGAATGTAGCCAAGTTATAATTAGAATATTTGTAAAATATTTTTAATAAATTCAGTTCAAATTTTATTAAGCTACTATAAATTATAGTTTACCCCCTGTAATCAAGCCAGTTGGATATTCTACTTTGTACCTGTCCATTTTTTCCCTACTTTTAAACTTTACAAATTCTGCTAATTTTCCTATTTATGTAGCAATTTCCTCTAGCTGTTAACCTAATAAGAATTATACTAAAGCAATATAATGTTCTAAGGTGTTTAACAGATGCCCTCATTTTTCTTGAAAGGTAATTAGTAAATTATTTCCCATTGTCTTTTTAGAATTGACTTAACATTTGTTAGGATTTTAGATTTTTCCCCTCGTTTTTTTATTTTTCTCCCCTTTTTTGTATGATTATTGTGTCATTTTGGAAACAAACTATCAATTGTTTTATTAGAGCTGTTTTTAAAGTATTAGGTTTTGTTTATATTAAGTATGAATCTTAATAGGTTAGTATCATGTCATTTTATTTTGTTATCTTGCCCTTCTAGCTATTTGATATAAATTGTATTTGAATTATTTACTCATGTATGTCTTTAAGTGTTGATTTTAAAGATAAAAAATTGAGGAAATCTTTTTGGTAGTGTCATCACTGAAATTATAAAACTCCATGTTGTATTACTATGATTGTTCTATAAGAGTCATGTTTGATAGAAAAAGGGTAGTAAAATACTATGGATTGATTAAAATAATTTATTTTAAATAGGAAGATAAGCTTTTAAAACAGTGCTGAAATATTTCATGTTTGGAAATGAATGACAAATGTCTGTCTTCTAGAAAGCAGAATAATATGTGTTGGAGTTTTAAAATTAGTTTATATATACACTTAAGCCCATATTCATGTATCTTGGTTACCTTTCTAATCTAGTTGTCTGTCATAGAACTGACAGAGAATAATATACTTCCTACAGCCTTTTTAAAAAAAATTAATTAAGGTAATATGACATACACCGTAAGGCTATGGAGCCCAAAGCAGTACACTTACATATTTGGATCTTTATCTGTTAGCAAAAACAATGTTAAGCCTGAGTTTCCTCATTCTTAAAATGGTGATGATATAGTAGTTATATCATAATTGCTACTGTTGCTATTATGATTGTTTATATTTCTGAAACATACATATTTTCTGCTAGAAAGTTTGAACCAGATTTTGCTCTCTTCACCTTCAAAAATAACAGCACTTACCTTTAAGATTTTGCTAATAAACAAGCGTTTTTTTGTACACGTAAAACATGCTAATTTCACATATATACTTGGTGTTATGTCTTTTCCATGTAATTATTGGCCACTTGTATTTTTTCCATGTTGATTACCTATTTTTATGTCACTTCCTATTCCTGTATTGAATCAATAATCTTATTTGCTTATTCTCCATGTATTAAGGTTATAATGTCTTGCTGTCATTTGTTAAAACTATTTTGTTTTTTACCTTGAATTAGTTTATGGTATTAATAGTGTACAAATACTTATTTTTATTAAATGTGACCTTTCTAAAGCAAGCAATACAGTTCCATTTATCATTGGGATCTTGTGCCTTTATATGATATGTCTCGGTTCTTGTTTTTTCCCCATACTTTTATGCTTCCTTCACCCCCTTCACCCTTCCCTATTTACAAAGACTTCATTTCCATTTTATCCATTTTTCTAAATGTGACCTTTCAATCCTTCTTTTTTAGTTTGTAAAATTTTAATTGAATTTATTTTAAACTGATATATAGAACCATAAAAATCGTACATAATAGTGTACCTGGTGATGTTTTGATATGTGTATACATTGTATAATGTTTTAATCAGATTAAACATACATAGCTCCTCAAACATTTAGAATTTCTTTGGGTTTTTTTTTTTTTTAATGGCTTCTGTTTCTGAGATCATACTTGGAAAAAACTTTTTCCCAAACCTCCTTTTATGTTTTTATTCTTCACTTACAACTTAAATCCATCAGATACACATTTTGGTTTAAAGTGTGAATTACAGGGTGCCATATATTTTTCCCTTTTTGAAGTCATTCACTTGTCCCAATACTATTTATGCTTTAATTTGATCATGGGTCAGAAAACTTTCCCTTAAAGGACCAGATAGGCTTTGTAGATTAAGAAGCAAAAATTGAGGATATTATGTAATTGTTTATAATGTAAAAACTACTCTTAATTCACACACCAAAAACAATGGGCAGTTATTGCCCATTCTGAATTAAACTGTTCATTTGTGTCTAGTTGAAATATTCTCCTTAAAATACATTAGTGTCTGATATATTCTTGGGTCTGCTTATAAACTTACCAGGTCTGTCATCCTAATTCTATGTCCAAACAAAAGCAGTTCAAATTGCTGTTGATTTTAGTTTTATAGACTATTGAGACATTTTATTTAGGTGAAGTCTTCCACATCCATTTTTGTATAAAGATGATTCTGACTATTGCACATCAGTACCATATTGAACTCCTTTTAGAAGGCATTTAGGTGTGTTGTTCTTTATGTGTTTTAATGTGTAGAATTTTGTAGTCACCATTTTCATTGCATTTTTCAGGTTTATTTTTACTGATCTATAAAATACTACGTGTGTGTTTATTTTATAACTAACTGCCTTACAAAGCCCTTTTTTAGTGTTTTATGATTAACAATGTGGAATCTGGAAAGCTACTATTACGAGTTGATGTATCTGAGCAACATGAATTTTAGCATATGTCTCAGAGCAAAGTACTCAGACTGTACATCCCTATTTTCTTGTCTGTAAAATAGGAACAGTAGCATAGGTAGATATAAGGATTGATTGAATAACTGAAAAACTTTTAGATGAACTGGTCTTCAGTAGGTAGTCTTAATTTGATTATTGATAGTATTTCATTTGATTCTGTTTTTCTAATGTGTATTTTCTGCACATATTTTATTCTTTACAAAAACTTTTAAGGTAAAAAATTGTAGAGTATTAAATGATGGATAATTTTTCTTTTCTCTAAAGGGCAAGAAAATAATTTTCAGTTGTAATTTGTGATAAAGGAAATCTATTGGTTGAGTGAATTTTGAAGCCAGCTTAATGAGATCTTTATAGTAGATTTTGTGTGTTAATTTTTCTTTTGAGAGGAGGGATCAGAGTTTTGAATTAGTACCTCTTCAGGTAAAATTCATTTAATATCTTTTGATGAGATGGAGAGATGTGATTAGACTAATGTCTTTAAGAACGGTATACTAGTGTCACTGAACTGTACACTTACATATAGTTTGTTATAAAAGAAAAAAAACTCTAATTTCCTGGCTACCCTTTCAGTAGAGCATAAAACCCAACCCTTTTTCTTCTTCTGCATGACTAGAAGTATTTTGGAAATGTTCTGTCTGAAGTTGTGTGCTAGTTAAATTGCTAAGTAATTCTTTAGTGGTACTCCTTAATTTTAAAGATACTTTTGTAACTGCAACTTTCTACAGAATGGCGTACGTTTGCTTTTTTATTAAAGTGATATTACACATATTACTGATATATGTTCCTTAGATGTTTTTACCTGTTTAAGTGGATATTAGCTTATTTTCCTTTTTAACTTTGCTTTTGTGAAGTCTGGAGAATTTACAAGTCTTGAGTCTTTTTATATACTTATTTTGATGATTCTTAAGCATAATCATTTGAGAAATACAAACTTGTGGAGAACCTCTTTGGTTTTAATATATACTGAAATGACTTGAGATGTGACGCCTCCTTTTAAAAAATCTTAACGTTAATAAGCACTTACTTTGACAAATCATTTTAAACTCATACCTACTTTTCTTTCTCAGTCTGAAATCTTTCTTAATGAAATGTGAGAAGTCTAGATCATAATGCTTCTAGTATCTTTAATTTTGTAGAGCACTTCTATTGTTGAAACATTCTTGGATCAATTGTATGTAAATACTTTGCTTTTTCTGCACTGCCAACATTGAGCTTTCAATACCTTTCTTTTATATCATACCTAACTTCATATAGTGTTACCTATAGATAGCAGTTGGCTGGTAACTTAGGATTTCTCTCATGCCAGTAGTATTTTGTTAGAATCTAATGTAAAATAAAGATACCTCTGTCACAGTTGTCATCCCCATGATTAGTATTTTACTGTATACAAGGGTTTGTCTGAACATCTAGCTGTTTGATCATATCCTTTGTCACTACCTCAAAGTACATGTTTATTAGTTGTTAATTTTCCTGTGTACTCCTCTAGAATTTAAGCTTAATGGGACAGGGACTTTATCCAATATATTGCCATGAACTTAGAATCTATAATAATAAGGCATACACTATCAGTGAGTGTTAAAGAGAGGGAGAGACTGTATAATATTGAAAGATAAAAATATTATATGCAGATAGGACTATCTAAATACCTAAAACATCATTTTATAAGCCTTTAAAAGAAAATAAAAGTTATATGAATGTCAGCAATGTTTATATGGTGAAAGTTAAATATTTCCTAAAGAAATTGGAATTCAGTGTCAAATTATTTGAAAGGAACTTTCTAAAAGCCTCAAACCCATTGACATTCACATAAACTTCAAACTCAGTACTTTAAAGATAAAAGCTTAGTTGTAAAATGGTTTATCTACAAAGTATATCCAATATCAGTATGTCTACAAAACACTTAGTATCATCATCATCTAAACAGGCAGGTTTTCCAATAGTACAGATTGAGTATTTTTAACCCTAGACCAGAAATATTTCAGATTTTGGAATATTTGCATAGACTTTAGTTCAACATCCTGAGTCTGAATATCTGTAAATTAGAATTTTTGTGCATCATACCAGCAATCAGACATTTTTAGATTTTGGAGGGTTGCTCAGCCTCTACTTGCAAATTTTTTTGTTGTTAATTAGAAGAATTGCTAGCATTTTTTGAGAGAATATTGAGGTGATTGCTATCTAAAAGTAATATAATCTTTGTAGCAAAGATGTTAGCAATGCATGTTTAAAGGTTTTAACATGGAAACATTAAATCATGTTTTTCTATGAATCTGAAATTATGTCTTTTAATAAGTTTGTTCTTTGGGTCTTACTTCAGTCAGTATAATATAAAAATGTTTATTAATTTTAATAAAAATTTGACTTGTGTGTTTAATACAGGGAACTACAATAAATATTTCACTATTTGAAAATACTCTGTAATTCTTTGATTTTATGAAAATTACTTAGAATACATAATAGACTAATAATTTTATTTTATGTGATTCATAAGCTATCAGGTTTTATGACTTAATATTTTATGTTTTGGTATCCCCACATTGTTCTTCTGCTCTTCTCTTCCTTTTACTGTATTCTGATAGTCTTTTTTACTGTGCCTGTTTGCTGGATTTTGTCTGGTTTAATATTTTTAAAAAATCATTCCTTTTTTTTTGGTACTGGGGATTGAACTTGGGGCCTTTTTCTTGTGAGGTAGGCAGCAGAACCACCGAGCTAAATCCCCAGCCCTAAATCATTCCATTTTTAATTTTAAAATGTCCTCCAAATTCTGTCAAGATCTAGAATTCTAAGTATGTAGCTATGTATGTACATGGACATACTTTCTTCCTTTCTCTTTGGATCTTTTTGTTTCTGTAGTTAACAGTCAAAAATAATAATTTTTAATTGGAATCATATGGTTAGCACTATACTTTTATATAGTGAATTTTTAGAACATTATTTTAAAACAAATTATTTCATTTTTTTCAGGAAATTTTTATTTAATAAAATTTTGTGTTTTGAAACCTCATGAAAATAATTTCTTAACCAAGCTGATTTTAATGTTTTTTAAAGGTGCTTTCATGATTAGAGAAGTTATCACTGTTAGGAAGCATGAAAAAGGTAGAAGATTTAATGCTTAACATGTAGTCACGAGGAGCTGGCATGAGCCAGATTTACAGTTTTCAAACATACAGTTTTAAACACAGATTTTTAGACTATTTTATTGGTTATGAATGTCTGCACTAGAATGTGGAAATAATTTTTTAAATGCAGTTCTAATTTGTTGATTTTGTATATTAAAGGACAAAGGGATTCTTTGAGTCAGAAAAATAAATAACTAGAACCATTACTGTGTTTTATAGTAGCTTCCAGATTCTTATTTTTGTGTTGTTTGATTTTAAAGTATATTGTACTTTTCTTTCAATGTGAAAAATGTATAATTACTATGATTGTTTTAAGACTGGAAACATGATAACCTACTTTTGTTTTTCATCATTCTACCGATCATGTGATATTTAGTCTTTTTTGCCTTTTGCTTTTCTTGTGAACACAAATTCTACACCTTATTTTACTTGTAATTTCTCAAGATAAACTTCTTTAGCTACTTGAGCAAAAAAGCTAGTTAAATTTAGGTTATTATCTAATAAATTGCCAGAGGCTGAATACCCCTCTCTCTGCTGTTAAAAGTTTTACATTGAGAGAAAGATTGGATTCTAATTGCAGCTGGTATGATGTGTTGAGCACTATGTTCCATATCTTATCTCATTTAGTCATCACTTCAACTCTGTGAGGTAGGTAGTGTTATTTCCTCTTATAGGAAAGAAACCAAGGCTCCATTGTTTCCATGGTAAGTGGCAGAAACAAGATTCAAAGTAGAATTTTTTTTTCTCCATAGTTGGGCTCTTCCTGCTTATACTGTATTCCCTTCTATAATATGTCTCTTGATCTGATATTTCATATTTTTCTAAGAAATTCATCTTTGATCATTTAAGATGTTTAAATTTTCTGTTGTCTGCTAACTCATCATTACTCTGCCAGGGCATGCTCCATATATATATATATTTTTTTTCTCATATATGCATTCTTATTCACACTCCTTGATTATGTTAAATTCTGTTTGGCACTATTGCAAAATATAAAAATTTACATATCAGGTGTAAATTTTATAAGAAATTTTGACACATTTTAAGGCAGTAGTTTTAGCATTGTCCCTATGGCTGTTCATTGCTTGCTTTACATGAATATATTAAAGGTTATAAACTTCTTACTGCAACATTAAACTCCTTTCATATTTTTGAGCACCCTGTATACTAACTTTGATTCATTTAAAATAGAGAAGTTCCGGTTATTTAGCTCAGTGGTTCTGCCACGTGCCTCACAAGTGCAAAGTGAAACAACTATATTTTTTCTTTCATAGCTGATAATGATAAGGAAGTCATGATTCTTAAACATTTTACATAGCCTTTTTTACCTTTGTAAGCAATTAAAGCTTTGCTATATATTACACATCTTTATTCATCTTTTATTTTGTTTTTGTAACTTGGAAATGAATGTTTAGAATGTTTATAAAATATTCGTTAATATGATAAGTTATGACCATAGTACCAGTGAAAAAGAATTTGATCAGGCATCTTTTGATCTCTTGGATTAAACTTGATTAAGAATATATGGTTTGAGTGTTAGTAATTGTCAAGATTGCACTCTGGATTTAAGAAAGAATATAATGTTTGATGTTTTAAAAATTATAAGTAATGATGTTAATTGCTTGGCCTTTTAACTAAGGCCAAGTGTATAAATACTGATGTTAGGGTGGTATATAAAAATTGTAAGAATTTTGACATCATAAATATGAAATATATGTTGTAAACTGCCATTGTTTAAATGTTTTTCTCTTAGCTTTTTTAACTTAAAAAATTTTATTAGTAAATATTTGCAGATACTCCCCAAGTTCTTACTCCAGCTTCTTTTTTTAAATCCCCCAACTCCCTATCCCGATTTTCATTCTTGATGATATTATTAATCTTAGCTCATGTTATGGCCTATAATATTTACATTCACTGAGGCTCTTAAAAGACGATATATCTTTATTCTGCTTATTTCCTCTTCCCTCCCCTTCTGTTTTTCCCTTGTACCCCTTTCCTATTACACGAGATCTGTTCCTTTATCCTCTTCTATCCATCCTTCATTATTCTCTTTTTGTACTTCACCTCACTCAAATGAGGGATAACAGACAATATTAAAGCTTTTATGTTTGGGTTATTTCACTCGGTATTTATTTTTCAGGTACTTCCATTTTCCTAACAATTTATTATTCTTTATAGCTGAGTAGTATTCCATTATATATAGATACCACATTTTATTTATCCAGTCATCTGATAATGGATATACACACACTGCTTCCAGGATTTAGCTATTACACAGTGCACTGCTGTAAACATTGGTATGCATGTGTCACTGTATTATGATGTTTTAAGTTCTTTGGGGAAGATTCCTAGAAGGCAGATAGTTGTTTCATATGGAATTTCTAATTTCACTTTGAGAAATCAAGCCATACTGATTTCCATAAAGGTTGTACTAGTTTATATTCCCACCAGCAGTGTAAGAGGGTTCCTTATTCACTAATGCCAGGCAGCATTTGTTATTGTTTAATTTAGTGATTGCCATTCTTTTGGAGTAAGATGGAATTTTAGAAATGTTTTAATTTTCATTTCTCTAATGGCCAGAGTTGTCGAACATATTTTCATGTATTTGTTGACCATTTACATTTCTTCCTCTGTGAAGTATCTGTTAATTTTTCTTGCCTGTTGACTGGGTCTTTAATTTTAGGTCGTTTAATTTTTTTTTCTTTGTATATTCTAGATACTAGTCTTTTATCTGAAGAATAGCTTGCCAAAATTTTTTCCCACTCTATAAATTGTCTCTTCATTTTACTAATTGAGTTTTGCTGTATGGAAGCTTTTTTTTTTTTTGGTACCGGGGATTGAACTTGGGTCCCCCCTGAGCTAAATCCCCAGCCCTGTATAGAAGCTTTTTAATCTGATAAAATCCCACCTGTTGATTCTTGCTGTTATTTCTCTTGGAGTTCTATTTAAAAAAACCTTTTTGTACTCCTGTGTCTTCAAGAGTTTTACTCGTTTTATCTCCCAGTAGGCTTACTGTTTCTTTTTTAATGTTTAAATCTTTTATCCATTTTTATTTTTAAAAGATAAGGGTCCAGTTTCAATCTCCAAAAAAAAAAAAAGTTTTCCTAGCACCACTTGTTGAATAGGTTATCTTTCCTCCCAACATGTGCTTTTTGCCCCTTTGTTAAAGAGCATATAGCTGCATGCGTCTGGGGGAGGTTTCTGTATCCTTTGTTTTGTTTCATTGATCTATGTATCTGTTTTTGTTCTAGTATCATACCTTTTTTATCACTACTATATTGGTTTGTAGTATAGCTTGCAAGTCAGATATTGCAAGGCCTCTTGCTTTGCTCTTGTTGCCTAAAATTGCTTTTGCAATTCTGGGTCTCTTTTGGTTTTTTATAAATTTTAGGATTGTTTCTCTAGTTCTGTAATTTATGCTGTTGGTATTTTGAGTCTCTATAACAGATTTCTTTTTGTTTTTGTTTTTTTTAATTGTGCCTAGTGTCACCACAATTTTCCTTCGCAGGAAACTGTAGAGCAGCGTTTGGTAATTCTCTGCTTCATGATTTTCCACTCAGTTGCTTTTCCATATACTGCAACTAGTTCAGCAGGACATTAAAGTCCTTTTATTTCTACCTTCAGGGTGTCTTTTTTATAGTCACACTTTTGCTGTCTTAGTTTGATATCACATCATTTCTATCCATTTCTACTCTTAGAATTTTCTTCCCAAAGCCCATTTAAATCATGTCACTTCCTTGTTCAGTGTTGTTTTTTTTCTTTATGGTTGTAGTTGCTAGTCAACTGTGACATTTAAGAAGAACATTTGCAATTAGGCTTTCAAATTCCTCCCATTCTTGCATCTACTTTTATGGGTAAACTTTGTCTACTTTCCTAATTAGCCTGCTATACTATTTCTTATTTTGTTTTCTTATCATGTTGTTAACTTTAGTATGTATTCGTGGCCTGGAAGACCCTTCTTAGATGTTGCTACCTACAGCATTTTACTGATAACCTCACCCTTGTGCAGGTATCACTGTTGTCTCTCCAGTGATGTTTTATAATTCCTTTATAACATTTTTCACACTGTAGATTAGAATGTCATTATATAATTCAATGCATGTCTAAGTATGATTATCTTGCCCTATAAGATTATAAGCCTCTTGATGACATGGCATATGTCTTACTTAATTTAAGCATTTTACTAGTTGTCTATTATAAGACAATACAAAACATACACATTTTCATTTACTCAGCTTAAATATCTAACA
>NW_022900927.1:34949390-34996892 GCF_012274545.1 Fukomys damarensis
TTTATATATGTGCTGAACTCGTGTCTGTAGAATCTAAAAATGAATATAGGATGCTCCATAAATATAACATATCTTCAAAAAATTTATATCCTACTGTGAAAAAAGACATCAGTGTGGTAATTCAAAGGAATTGTTCAACAGGTATCTTGAAATTTGTATCATTCATTAACTTTATCAGTCATTATCATGTCTATATTTTTGTAAGTTTTTTTCCTGTCTTTTGCTATTGCATCTCTCCACTTTTATGGTTGTGTATACATTTGTAAGTTTTTCATGTTTGATTTAAATCGATTATTTCTATATAAAAATCAGGAAATATTCTTAGGAAAAAAACTTCTCTAGGTAATAAAATGAATTTACAATTTAATTATTATGTAAGAATGAAGTAATTTTACTTATAAATTTACAGAAATTACTTTGAGATGTTTTATGTTTTTATTTGCTTAGATTCTTTTTATGTGAATAGTGATGATATGATTTAGTTTACTGTAACTATAAAAACCTTTAAGGTATTAAAACTTGTATCCATTTGCACAATTTGGTTTCATTCACGTGATATTCTCATAAGAAATGGTTTGTAATGTAATGTTTATTTTTTAGGAAGAATGAGGATGTGGGTTAGAGGCTAACATTTGTGATAAGTACAGATTTATAAAATGTAAGTAAAATGCTTTATGTTCTTTATGCTCTAATATAATTAATTTGTTTTTAGATGCTGGCATCACCATCTACATCAGGTCAGCTGTCTCAGTTTGGGGCAAGTTTATACGGGCAACAAAGTAAGAATTTTGTATTTATTCTGGGATACTTATTTAAAGAGAAAAATAGCTGTCAAATAAAGGACAACCAGTGCTACCCTTGCTGGTTTATAGTATTTAACAGAAAAGATACTTTTCACAGTCTTTTAAAAAAATTTTACTTATATAGCGAAACCTCATTATTTTTAGCCCTTACTAATTCTAGATTTATTACTTGGACACAGTGTAGATGCACATTTATTTTGACATCTTTTGTGTGTGTATGTTCTTTGTAATATTTTTTAAAAATTGGTAAACAAATTAAAAGTAGTTATTCTGCTTTTAATTAGAGGAACTTAAAGGAGTGGGGGGTTTTTGGCTTTTATTTAGTTTGGTAAATTGTTTTATATTATTTTGGCCTGTGATTCTTTTTTTTAAAGTACATTAGCAACTGTTTATGAATTGATTTTTTGTTTAGCAAATATTTTCTCTTTAGCTCTGTCTCATTATAGAATCTAAATTTTTTACTCACAAGTCAGTTTTTTTATTATAAAAGATTTTTTAAAAGTATTACAATACTTTTAAAGTGCTTTGCATAGTGCCAAGCGCATAGTAAGCGCTCAATAAATGTTAGCTATCGTAAAATTTGTGTAATCTGAATTATAAAATATCTTCATATTTTTCCAAATTTGAAAAATGCTACCTATTAAAAAGATTTTATCATCTCTGTTAGTGCTAATGATCTATTGATTTCTCATTTCTGTTAATAGAATCTCTGTTGATGGATGGGGTCGTTAAAAGTATTATAAATTCCAGTCAAATATATAGCCTAATTGAGTAACTGGAGAAGATAACTGATGACTGACAATCTTAACAGCTTCCAATAAAAATCACTGATTTGAAACCTTTCCTGTATAACGATAAATAAAATTTTGATAGTTATCAGAATAGCTTGTCATACTACTTTACCATTCATAAGGATTTTAAGGTTTAATGGGAAGATGAAACTTTAATTTTTTATAGGCATTGTTTCTATCTTTTGTGATTTTCCTCTTTTGCTATGTAACATAATTTTGCTAGAATTTACAGAATTAGTAAAAAAAATACATTGTCTTTCATCCTTTCTTTTGCTGTTTTCTCTGATTAAATAAAAATATTTTAAAAGCTTTCTGTGCCTAGAAAAGGTATTGCTTATTTATCAACAAATGCTTATCCTAATTGTTGAAGGAATGTTATTAACTAGTAGTGTTCTTTTTAGCCTCTATTTCAGTTTGACCTTTATCTTTCTGATAATTCTTACTAAAGAAATATATAGCCATTTTTATGCTTTTATTTCAGTAGAGCTACTGCAGATACCTTATTTGCTAACATTTGAAAGTCTTCAGTATACCATAGCAGAAATATGAAATGGAGAACAATAACATTTGGGAAACTAAGGTTACTACTATAAAAGGAAAATTACAGTAATTATTATCAGCTTATTTAGATTTTATAAAAGCCAGAGTATGTGTTTTAACCTTAAAATGTAAAAACAAAATTAGGCTAAGATGTAGAATTGATTTAGTTGAAATATAGTAGTATCATTGGTATGATAGACATTTATTGACTTCAAATTTGTGTAAACATGTTTATTAACGTATAAAGATTAATGAGCAAATTTACTTTGCTTGGAAAAAATATTTTTAAAGTGTTTGTTAGATTTAAAAGAAGTTATTTATGATAGTCCCTTTTTGTTGGTCAAATGGTTATATTTCCATATCATTGGTGAAGCAACGTTTTGAATATATAGCTTATTTTTTTGGTTTATATTTTAGGTATTAACCTATTGAAAAATGAACTTAGATTAGTTTAGCTGAACTGTCTTGTGTCGAGATACAGTTATTTTCCAGGGTGCATATTTAGAAGCTACAACTAGTGACAAAAAGCAGCCTGGGTTGCCAATTTTTTCTGTGATGGCCAAATTGTTCATTTAACCGGTAATATAAATACCTTGTTAGACAGGGGGGAATAAATTACCATTTGGGACCTAAGTGAGGTTAGGATTTAATAATTTAAATCAGAATGATAAATTTTGAGTGACCTTAAGGCTAGAGAGAGAAGGAATTAGCAGGTGGGAATGCCATTTTGTTTTAATTCATTAAGTTTATTGGTTCATTTTTAGGTATGCAATATGATGATTTAAGAATTTGTACCTTTACATGATCTATCTTGGTTCTTATTTTTTTCTCCATTCCCCAGCCATACCTTCCACCCCTCCGCCCCTCTTTGTAAATAGGGAATGCCCTTTTTTTTTTGGTACCAGAGATCAAAGTCAGGACCCTGTGCTTGTAAGGCAGGCACTGTGCTGCTGAGCTAACTCCCCAGCCCAAGAGTGCCATTTTTAATGGCAACATTTTATAATGACACATCAAGATTGACAAACTCAAACTCAGAATTCTTTCTTCAAAGGGCATTGAGTTACCGTCATTAACTTCGTATTAATATTGAAAAAATTCAGTAGGAATTTATGCCATCCAAATGTGAGGTCTACTGGTTAAAAAAGTTAGAAATAGACGATATGGAAAACGAGGAATAGCCGCTCCAGAATTAAGACTTACTAAAATTAAAAAGGGAGTTCTTCTTGGAATAGATATAGAACTTAGAACTTACAGTTTTCAAGATTTAGGTGGAAGATTGTGTAGTGTTTGAGATACCCTGAAAATACTGAAGGTAAGGGTTTTTATGACCTCAGATTCTGGTATATTATGATTGTATCTTAATGTAGAGGTCAATTTTTCCTCGTATTCAAATAGTGTACATCACATGATAACTATAGAAACCAGTGAGCATACTGTTATATTCAAATTCCATGGTGTTCTATATTTGTCTTTGTGAGTGTGTTCATAAGATTTAGTATATCTTACAAATTTAAAGATCCTTGAGCTCCCTGAAACTGTACTGGATTGTAATGAACAGGGAACCAGGAATTAATTTCTACTGGATATTCAGTGCATTGAAATTAAGAGGGGTATAATTGGAGTGCTTTCTTATTTGCCGGTAGGATTGAGAGCCTAATGAAATTGGAGGAAAAGGAAAGTACCATTTATTGAGTGCTTCCTAGTATGTGATACTAACTTATAGGCATATAGATTTAGTTCTCTGCATGAATCTGTTATATACATTTTGTATCTGAATTCCTAAGGGTCCAGCCTCTAGTTGCGTTAGAAATTATTCTTTCTGTGCTTCGGACTGTTAGCTTTAGAGTACTGGCATAGTCTTAAGCTTCTATCTGACATCTCTTTGGTCTCGCATTTTAAGAACTCCTATGGGAAGGTTACTTGGTTTGTAGAAAAGCAGAGCATAAGTGAGGTGGTTTGTGAGTGATATTTTTAACAGTGTAAATAGATGAATGATACATACTAATTGCTTTACAATATTGATCATTTAACAGACAGACACTTAAAGTTTACTGATTAGTGCTGAACACTGGGAAAGTCTTGTTTTCAAACATGCTGTAGCTGAGGACAAATGACAACCTGTTATGCTTATATATGGATATTGAATGGAATGGTATGGACAGAATTGTAGGGTTTAAGGAGAAAAGCACAGTGAGTTACTGTGGTTATAGGAAAGCTTCAAAAAAGAGGTAGGAATTGAATTTGAGAGATACTGATTGTCCACCATACATATTGTGCCATGCTAGATAATACAGGTATGTGTAGAAGACACCATTTATTCTCTTTATAGTATCTCTGTACAATACGTATGCTGCTGTAGTGTTACTGCTTTTATTTTTTGCATGTTTTTATTTTTTATCCTCAGTACTCTAAATGACAAGCACTCAGTAAAAATTTGTTCAAGATGTAATGAGAACAACATGTAGTTCCTATATAGAATTAACACTAAGTATACACATTATTTAACTATAGAGTAAAAAGTTGAGTTTTCTGGATATTTCAAAGGCAGGAATTATCACCTGTCTTTAAGAATGATCAGGAAAGGATTCACAGATGAGATCATGTTTGAAATTGGCTTTGAAGAGACTGTAAGTAAAGTTGTATTGGCCCTGGAAACAATACTTAGAGCGTGGGATAGGTTTGAATGTGGTGCAGTTTTATCAGTGAAGAACTATAGTTTTCACTTGTCCATGGGGTATATCTCAACATCTTTACTACTTACCAAATACAAGAGATATTCTGTGGCTTAAAAAAAAAAAAATCACTCATTAGATGATCTTATCTCTACCATAGGCTTTCTTTCTATAGAATGTTTTGCAAAAAAACCAAACAGCAAATATTAAATTTGCTGTGTCTGATGTTTTTTTTTACCATTTTATGTAAATTAATTTACTTTTCACAATTTCATAAGAGGTTAAAGGACTTGCCCAAGATTGTGTAAATGGTAAATTACACCAGTATTGCATTACAAGAATGCATGTAGTAGTTGAAAACTGCAGATTCTTTGAAACCTGGAAGCTAAATACTACTTATTGGATGTCATGGCTCTAGAAGGGCCATTTGCACAGTAGTAGAAATTGCCTATGTTAAATCAATAGGTGCCAGGAATCAGTGGAACACTCTGCTGAAGACATTGTGATAGGATTTACTCATACATCATGTACTTGAGTGCCAACTCTTGAGTGTGGTTATTATTCTAAGAACTAAACAAGAATATGGTGAAATAACAATTTCTTGTTTTCATGGTGTTTACTTTTAATGGAGGAAGACAGAATAAACATGATGACAACTAAGTAAATAATATAACTGATAACAAGTGCTACAGAAATTAATATTTTAGATGGAGCAGGCAAAGAGACTTATCCCTGAAGAGGTAATGTGTGTTGTTCTTTTTTTTTTTTTTGGAACTGGGAATTGAACTTGGGGCACTGTGCTTGTGAGGCAGGCGGTAGAATCACTGAGCTAAATGCCCAGCCTGAGGAGATAATGTTTGAATGGAAAACTGAATGTTGGGGAGGTGAAGTCCTTGGGATATTTTTTTTTTGTGGGGGGTCATACTTGGTCCTTGTGCTTGGGAGGCAGGAAGTAGAACCACTGAGCTAAATCCCCAGCCCGACGAGGTAATGTTTGAATGGAGAACGGAATGTTGTGGAGGTGAAATCCTTGGGATAATGTTTTGCTTTGGTTTTGTTTTTTCTTGGTACCAGGGATTGAACTTGGATACTTGTGCTTGTGAAGCAGGCAGTGGCACCACTGAGCTAAATTCCTGGCCCAAAAAATCACACTCATCAAAAAAAATTTTTCCCCTCTTGGAATAATGTAAAGGAGACTTTTTCAGGTATAGCTATCACCAGGCTTGACAGTTTTAAGTGTCAAGGATGTAAGAATAAATTTAGTGACTTACAGGAAGAGATTAAGAGGGCCAATTTAATGAATGAAGAGATATGATTATGAAGCAGCAGTTTTCAAATAATTTTGAATGTACAATTTCATTTTTAATGGTCACTTGGCTATGTAGAAAATGGACTTGATGGGGAAGGAACAAAATACAAGGCCACTTCTGCAGTAGTTGGCAACAAAATAGAGTAACTTGGATTAGTGATGGAGGTATTGGGAAGTAGTCAGATTTGGAATAGATGGGAGTGGGTTTGACTTGATGATATGGGATGTAGGGGAGAGGAATCAAGGATGATTTCTAAGATTTGAGACCTGAATAAGTGTCACTAATCTATAGTAGGCATTAAGGCTGAGGAAAAGTACAAAGTTTACTTGGAAGATGCACACAGCTCTTTCACAAGTAAAGGTCCTGTGGAACTTCTGTGAAGATCCAACCAGATGTTGCCTGGGATTGTTGGCTGGAGATGATGAGTCTTCATCATGCATATTTTTTGTCTCATACACCCTTAGCACCTACAGGGTAAGCTCATTCCCCCAGCTGTGTAATTTGTTCTTTTCTTTCCTTTTTCCCTTCCCCATTCCTTTCCTGTCCTCCTTTTTCTCTTTTTTTACTTTTTTCGGAGAAAGGTCCTCAATACATTGCCTAGCCTAATCCAGAACTCTTGAGTGCCCGTGATGCTCTTGCTCCCACATCCTGAGTAGCTGCAGCTGCTATTTCCACCTTGTTTGTCTTCATTTTCATTTATTTTGTCATTTTCTCAGATTGAACTGTTGTAGCATCAGACTATACTCATCTGACTTTCCTCCACTGCCACCACCACTGAATACCTGATTAAATCTTTTTTATTTTTTAGTTCATATACTGTCTCCTTCTAGAAACCTTTCTGATCACAGACCCATCTATTCCTGTCTGAATTAGTAGTCCCTCCTACCTGCATTCTGTGTAGACTTTGTAAAGACACCTGAGTCATAGTATTTACTTATGTATTTATTTTTAAATAGTCTTTATTATCTCTGTAGAACAAGAGAAGGAAAAGTATTCTTGGTGGAAGAATGATGTAAGTAAGGATACACGGTCAGATTTAAGAAGGGAAATAAGGAAAGAAGGAACAAGATTATAAATCAAATATTGTAATATGTAAATACCAAAATATTAATCAAGGTTAAAAAAGAATCTTTTGGGTCCTGACAAAATTTTAAAGACTAAACTATGTTTAGATTGGACTTAATACTGTATAACAGTGGTTCTCAACCACTGCTGTACTTCTAGAAGCACTTGGAGAACTTTAAAAATCCTACTGCCTCTTAATTACCTAGACTCAGACTAAATCATAATTTCTGGAGTTAGGACCCATATATTGAAGTTCTCTGGGAAATGCAAGAGTTAGCAACAACTACAAAAAGTCGAAAGCAAAATTGATTTTAAAAAGGTCATTGAAGTTAGGAGAGAAGAAACTGGATTGTCTTAATACAGTACTTTATTTCTTATTATCTTGAGCAGCTAACTCAATACTTGTTTTGAATTCTTCGCCTGTAACTTACTTAGTTGGATGATCTCTGAAATTTTTTCTACTCCTAAATCATTTGAATTTAATGAATGAAATCTCATGATGAAATAGTTTTACAGTGAAAATTAATGAGCAAAGTGTAGGACAGGTTGGCAGTAAGAAGATACTGAGAGATAAAGTACCATTTAGGACTGGTGTCCTTTTTTAATGTGGGATGACAGTTACAAGAAGCTAGATGTTGTGGGAATGTAAAAGGGAACACTTTGGGCTGTCTTGATTTTCTTCCCTGACCATAACAAAAATTTCAGAGGACTTTTATTTAATTGCAAATATTCAGAGATTTGGTTCCTGTGATTGAATATTTTTCTATATAACCTATATTATTATCTATAGCAAAAAATTGAATATACAGTGGCACATCTTGCCCTAAGCATTTAAGAGACATTTTAGTTTGTGCATCTGAAATAATTCATGGAATAATTTTGTAGATCATATTCTCCAGGGTTTCTGAAGTGATCGATAAAAATTTCAGTTCTTACTTTAATTGTGTGGCACCCTGCCAAATAAGACTTTATATATTCTTATAGTCCTACAAGAAAAAATTCACCAGTTTCTGGTTGTTTTTTTTGTTTGTTTGTTTGTTTTTCCCTCCCTTTTCTGTGAAAAAAGGAGTTCAAATATCTTCCTTATAGGATTCTTAAAAAGAAGTAAATGTGATGAAGTAGTAGCATAATTCTTGGTAGTTAGGTATTCAATAAAGTTTAATTCTGCTGTTCCTCTAGTGACTTACCTCATGCACAAGCTCATATGTGGCATATTTATATTTTTATCTCCTGTAGTTCATTTATTTCCCTTCTTGGGGGGAAACACAACTTTTAAGTGTGTCCCCTCTCCATCTCCCCTCTCTTTCCTCTCCCCTTCCTCTCTCTCTCTCTCGTTTTTTTTCTATGTTAGCTTGTATGTCCTGTTCATGGCCAAATATTTTAGAGATGATTCTATGTGATTATTTCTAATTATACTACACCAGTAAAAGTTTAATTTTTTTCCTCTCCTGAACTCTTCTAGTTCTAAAAGTTTGACTCTAGTAAATCACATTTAATGATTTTGTATATTATATTTCCTAAAGATAAATCTTTGTATGTTCTTGTTCCTTGGTATTTATTTTAAAGAATTTCAGTTTTTTAAGTTAAAATAACTCCACGAAGTATTCAAGAATTGACGATCCTATTTGTAGTGGTGTTTTTACTTTTGATGTCTTCATTGTTCAACAAAATGCAGACATTTTGAATTAGTGTTTTTGATGAAAAAGATAAGTTTTAAAGGCTAAAATTAAACACTAATATTTTTATTCCAGTCTTTCTCTTTTAGTACCATAAATTATTAATTCAAGTATGCCAATCCTTGACTAAGTAGTCTTACCCATTCTTCTTTCCTTTTCCAGATTATTTTGCTGATATTTGATAATTTCCACTATCTAAAATTTTTCTGAGATTGTAAGTTCTCATTAAATAGCAAATAAAATGTATATGGCAGGGCCGGGGATTTAGCTCAGTGGTTCGGTGGCCTGCCTTGCAAGCGCAAGGACCCGAGTTCAATCCCCGGTACCAAAAACAAACAAACAAACAAACAAACAAATGTATATGGAGAAACAGTGAATAGCCAGCTTTTTGTATGATGTAAACATCTTACTGATGTTTAAAAGGAGGCCAAAAAGTGCTGTATTTTTAGCAAGCATATGTTTATAGTAATGAATAAATAGAAGAGTCAGTGAACTTATCTAAGATTCCAATTCCTTTTTTTATAAAATGCAAACATTGGACTAGGTGATCTTTAAGATCTAAAATACTATTGTTTTGGTTGTTTCTTTTGTGGTCTGTAACTGTGAGAAACACATTCCTATGGGAAATCTGCATATAGCTGACTTTAGGACAGCTGACTCCCTCTTGTCTAGGTAGTTAGGATTTAAGGAGACTAGGAGGCTTTCCTGTCTTGTTCATTGCTATGTCCCTAGCAAGTAGTACAGTGCATATCAAATAATAGGTACCCATTGAATGTTTGAGTAATGTGACAAGTATGATTTTGGTGGTTCAGTGTGGGAGTGCATGGGTAGAAAGCCTGGAGGGAAACTGATGTGCTTGAGTGAGAAAAGAGACTGATTTCTTTAGAAGAAATCTTCAGTATGCTAATTTTTAATCCCGTGTGCTTTATTTTGTCTAAGGTTCAGAGAAAGTGGCTGCAGCTAGTGGCATTCTCATGGTTACAAAATTTAGAGTGACTGTAAACATACATACTTGGTAGTGATTCAGTCAACATATAAGCTAGACTAGTTCTCTTTAGGCATGTTAAAGAAATTAGGTTGCCATATTCCAGATACTTAATGGTGAAATCCTTGTGATCACTTACAAAGTGATACATTATTACTGTATGTCAAAGTTAAATTTTACAAAGATATTTGAAAGAAAATATTCACGGTGTATGTAGTACTCCATTTATTTGTTGGTCATAGTTTAAAAAGATCCTCAGGTCTGCGAAATTATTTGACCCAGAATTAGATCAAAATGGAAACAAAAAATCTTAAATCCCTAGTATGAAAGACATCTACTTACTGATTAGCTCTCTCTGACTTACTGTTTTTAATTTTTATTCACAACAAGTTTGGTCAACTAATTTGCCATTCTTCAGCAGACTAGAAACAAAACACTAGACATGTGGATCAGAAAGATGGAAGAAAAGATGACAACATAATGATGCTATATATCCTTACTTTAAGGAAAAAAAGGGGAAAAATAAACATAGAACTAACTATCCCTGGGAAAATTATGAATCCTTAAAATGTGTATATTTCATATTAAGTAGAAGTAAATATGTCATACATCTTAAAATTGTCCAAATGGGTTAATTTTTAAATGTTTTATATCTGAATGTTAAATTCTTAGCAGTCTTAAAAATAGTACCTGTAGAACATGTCCATCCCTGTATCTGGCTGCAGGAGAGCTACATAATACCTTGAAATCTTTTAAAATGTCTTACATTTTTATCTTTTATATCTATATCAGGTTAAGCCTTTTAACAGTTGCTGGCATTGTATGTTGGATCTATAAAATATGTAGTTTTGAGAAATATGTATAAATTTATATACTTTGTTCAAAATGTATTTTAGAGCGTATATAAAAATTAAAGTTACTTCAACAAATTGGGAAATAATGTCTGTGTACATCAGTTGTGAATTAAAAGAAAAACACATGACTGTAAAATGTTTTGAAGGTGTATTTGTATGTACCTTCCAAATATACCTTTAATAAGTTTGAAAACTATTGGTTCATAGTAATATATCTTAATTATTGTAACCATGACAGGCACAGTTTATTGTAAAATAGAAATATGAAAATTATATTTAAAGTATTAAATTTCAGGCTAGAATATTTTGTTAAAATCAGTCCATTTGAAGTAAATTGAATATATCCATTTAAAATTTGCATATTACATTAGATCATTTTAAAAGTGTTTTAAATTGCCAGCTCCAGAAGATGGATAACAATTTCATTCCTGATGGCAATGAATTTCCTTCTTCTGAATCTTTCTATTAGGTGCACTAGGCCTTCCAATGAGGGGGATGAGCAACAATACCCCTCAGTTAAATCGCAGCTTATCACAAGGCACTCAGTTACCGAGCCACGTCACGCCAACAACAGGGGTACCAACAATGTCACTTCACACGCCTCCATCTCCAAGCAGGTATTTATTGATGGACCAGAATATTTCTCAAACTGTATCTTTGTATACTAAGCAAGCTTTTAATTTTTTAATAAGATTATTAATTATATGATTTTCTGGTTCAGTGCCTTTCATCAAGGGGGGGAACCTATGTTCATTTTATTTCATTTCAAATTGATAAGTACAGTACAGGAAGTTTTATCTTCTAACTAGCCTACTAGTTGTTAAGTGGGTGGATATTAAGGGTTAATTACCTACTGGGCAGATTTCTTGAAACACATGTAAGTGATTCCCCATATAATTCTACTCCTTACTCTCTGGCCACACATCCATGCTTTAAGTGTGAGTAAAATAAAACATTACCTAGATTATGCATATATTAGTATGAAGAAGATAGAATGACATGAATTGAGGTAAATTACTATAAATATGTAAAACATTTGTAATTTATATTATAGTGACACTGATAGTTCATCATCTTAAGAATCTTACCTTATTTAATTCCACCATAATTTTCCCTTTATTTTTATTTACTTTGGCTTTTCATTTCAAGTTGCTAGAATGGACTAAACACAAGAATTTAATAAAAATTAGGAATATAGTTTCAAAGTATACTTGGGATTCTAGAGTGAGACCAATTGATGATAGAGAATATTAATGATTGTAGAGAGCTTATTTAGTGTAATGGACTTCTTTTGCAGGGGTATCTTGCCTATGAATCCTAGGAATATGATGAACCACTCCCAGGTTGGTCAGGGAATTGGAATTCCTAGCAGGACAAATAGCATGAGCAGTTCAGGGTTAGGTAGCCCCAACAGAAGCTCGCCAAGCATAATATGTATGCCAAAGCAGCAGCCTTCTCGACAGCCTTTTACTGTGAACAGGTAAGATATTTATTGATACTGTGTATAATTGTCTTTTGGGTATCCTCAACTTTGCCTTGTCCTATTCAATGCTTTGTTCTTCAGTCTTGGCTTCTGTATCATGTGTGTTTCATCATAAATTTATGAACAGTGATTCTGTTAACACATCACAACTTTAACTCTCCCGAAACTAAAGATACATTCTTTTTATAAAATACGTTTGATTTTAGAAAGCACATTAAATCTTTTTGTTTTTAGAAAAGAATTAGTCTTCGGTTGCCCATAAATTAGGTGGTTCACCTGTGTGGTAAGAGAGTCTTGTTCCAGAATAGAGCTGGAGACATGTTTGACTATTTCTGTCTTGCCATCGTTATACTTTAATTAAAATACATTATAAATTAAGATTCAGTTTTGTATTTTAGAGACACCAACAAAGCCTTTTTAAGATCATGTTTAGAGTACTTTAAAATAGTATTTGTATCTTGGGCTTCAAACAAAAAGATAAGCTGTCACACTTTTTCACTTCTTTTTGTACTGTCTATTGCATATACTATGCGAATAGCAGTAAGAATTAGCCATTTTATTAGTATTTTTGAGCTGTGTGGTAATTTTATATAGACGTTAGGTCTAAAATAGGCTTCCTTTCAAAAACAGCATTTTTTTTTATTAATGTTATCGTACCCATGTACTTCTATCTAGTTCTTTTAAAATCTGGGTTAAAATAGGTTAATAGCCCATTTTCTGTTGTCATCCTTGATTCTCATTTCTTTATGTAGAATTGATTATTTCAACTATAATTTTATTGCTCTTTTAATTTTTAAGGTATTTATAAGGGGTTATCAAAATTATCATCCTCAGATAACTTCCTAACAGTGTATGTCTTGTGCTTTTTCACATCTTTCTGCATTCTATTTTGTTTGTTTGTTTTGATACTGGGGATCAAGCTTGGGACCTTTTGCTTTCAAGTCAGATGGTAGAACCACTGAGCTAAATCCCTGGCTATATTTAAATTTTTGCCTTTCCATATTTTTTCACATTGTATTTCTTTAAGTGCTTTTGTTTATGGATTATCAATGTAACATGAAAATGTAAAGTCTTGCTTATTTCTACTATTTGTAGTTGTATTTATTCTAAAATATTTTCATCTTTGAACACTTACCCCATGTGAGAATACCTAGATCATCAGTTCTGACTTGATGTTAAACAAGTATTTGCATTGTCTTACCTACTCTACTCTAGAGTGTTGTTTCACCAACTACATATTTTATCAAAAAATTGCTTGGCCAGAGTTCATTTTAGAGATATAGGCAAAAATTGCTGTCTTCAAATGGGTTAACCCTGTTCACTGATACATTGTCTTTTATCAGATGATTGCTTGATTCTAGTGATACATAAATTTTATTATAGAATCTGCATTAATAATCCCCCCCACCCCCGGTTCTGGGGATCGAACTCGGGTTCTTTTGCTTGCGAGGCAGGTGGTGGAACCACTGAGCTAAATCCCTGGCCCTGCACTAATAATTCTTGATGTTCTTAATTATTTAGCTTTGTTCTTCTAGCCTGTTTTTTCTTTTCCTTGTCATGCTTAGGCTTCTTCAAAAAGGGAGGCTTTGTAGTTTACAAAATACTATTTGTGCATTCAGAATTGGGGGATTGCTATAAAGGGTTTATTTTCTATTAAGTAGTTGGAAAAAGGTAGATTATATTTATTTTGTTTTTTTTTTTTTGGTACTGGGGATTGAACTTGGGACCTTTGGCTTTCAAGGCAGGCAGTGGAACCACTGAGCTAAATCCCCAGACCAAGGTAGATTACATTTAGAACACTGATTTCAATTAAAGAAGAGCACCATTTAATTCAGGTCAACTAAACATTTATTGAATGCCTATTTTAATGAATACTAAAGGGCAGAAGCTGCAAGGTGAATATCACATGGACTCTGTCCATGAGAAGCTTGTATTCTAGTTGGGAAAGATAAATACTGTATGAAAGAAGACATATCATGAAAAATAATAGCAGGCTTCACAAATAAGGCAAGGAAAACAAGTATTCAGGATGGATACTCTTGCACCTACCTGTGTATTTTTGAGATTAGATACTTGTAGTATCCAGTAAACTGGTTCACCAAGAACTAAAATGGCACCCCTAATTTCAGTGTCCTTCAAGGTTCATACGTAAATTCTTTATTTATCAGTTATCTGTGTGAGCTGTCTTGCTTTTCACTTATTAATGAAAGGAAGTTTTCAGGGAAGTTTTGAAATAAAATTAAAGATTGAATTCAGAAAAATAAAATTAATATTCATTTTGAAACATACTTTGTTTTGTATGAGGAGACCAGAAATATACACTTTTGTTTTTCATTTCAAAGTTAGTGTTCTTACTGTATATCTAAAATTATTTTCTATGCACCCAGTATGTCTGGATTTGGAATGAACAGGAATCAGGCATTTGGAATGAATAACTCCTTATCAAGTAACATTTTTAATGGAACAGGTAAGCTTATTATGGAGCTAGTACCATATTAAAAATACAGTAGAGTTCTAAAATATAAATTATTGCAACATATGGGTCTTTAAATATTGTAGTTCTTTTTAAAAATTTGTTACATGGTAGAACTGAATTTTGTGAGAAATTGTCAGAAATAGGATTTAATTTGATAATTTTTTTTCACTTGGCATGTTATTATCATAGTGATTTGTGTTATAACATCACAATTATTTCCTTAACACTGAGACAAAGCCCAAACATTACTTAGGTTATACTTGCTTTTCAGATTCTCTTGCTTCAAAACCTCTGTTCTTCTGCCTGTCACTGTAAGAACAACCATTTGGACTAGGTTGAGTGGTATGACATTCTAATTATACAGAGAACTAGACTGGAAAACATTGCGATTATATGCAATATTTAATAGTTTTTTTCATAGTTTTAATAGTACTAATAGTGGCATTTAACAGAATTTTTGAGTCAGTTTTATGTATAAAATTTAGTTACATGGAAAACCATTTCTAATTTTGACCAAAAGGTTCCTGCAGTTTATTTCTTTTATCAACTGCTTCATACAAAAGCGAATAGAAAGTATTGTTAGTATTGTGCTTCAGGCTTCAGGTTTGTTTTTTGTTGTTGGTGTTTTTTTTTTTTTTCCCCACTTCAGGTTTTGCCTTTTCCACATCACTTCCAGACTTTCCTGAGAAAGGCAATAAAAGATGCTGTGATGATAGTATCAAAATTGAGGTTTGGGAGAGAAATATATGTAAATGAAGTGGTAGGTGAAAGAAGAATTAGTGAGATTAACCATATTTTAGAAGCTTGAAAAGATTTAATAAAGAGGTGTCATTTGTAGCTGTGGGCTTTTAATTTGCTAACGTATGCTAATGTTTGCTCTGCAGCATAGATTGATCAAAGAAGATCAAAACCTTTGAAAAAAATTCCAAATCTTAGCCTTTGTATGTGGAAGTTTTGTGTTCAGGATTAAAAATACTATAGAGTACTATATTTCATTATTTATAAAATGTACTTTTTCATGTTTAAGTACCTGCGAAATCAGTCTGCATTCCACAATTCAACTGGAATTTTATTTCCTAAGTGGGACATTCATTATGTCAAACGGTGCCATCTTAGATTCTGAGTTATGGTTTTATGTACCACTATAAAATTTTAGAATTGTTTTTAAAATCTTTTTCTCTAGGTATATTTTACATTAGTAAAATTATTTTTAAGTATTTCCCTAAAAACATAAATTTGGGGATTTATTGAATTTAGGTTAAAATACATTCTTAAATAAGAAATGCTGTTTTAAATTTTATCTTGCAGAACCTAAAGATGGTTATTAAAAGTCATATGTGTGTGTGTGTGTGTGTGTGTGTATGGTTTTAGAGTTAAATAATTTGAGATATTATTTTAGAAATTAAAACAATATATAACATTTAATTTCTATTATCTAAATCAGATGATAGTATTTTAATTGAAAATATAATAATTTTTTTAAAACAGTGGATTTGAATGATTTAAGTCTTATAATCACCTGTCTTGGAGTGTTAATGGAGTCTCAGAAAATAATCTTGAAATAATAGTTAAGATCCTTTTAATTATGAAATGTGGAGAAAAATGAAAATTGAAAAATGGCAAAAAATTGAATATGGTTATAAAACAGGATCCAACAAAGATTTAAAAAAAGCTATATTGGCATAGGCTGACTTGGCAGTAGAAAATTAAGGTTCTTCAAAAATTAAATGCAAGATTAAATACAAAATTAAAATCAAACTGTAAATAGGCAAAATTGAGAAGTTCAATTAAATTTAATTTTTAAAGGAAGCACAGTAATTTAAAATGAATAAAAATAAATTTTATTAATCCAGTGTGTATTTATTGAGCGCCTACTGTGTAATAGGTAATCTAAACTTCTGGTTTTGTCACATATTCTCATACAATATTTCTTACCCAGTCCCCAGATGTGCGAGCCTTACTCCCACCGTACTTTTTCCTGGGTTCCCAATACACACAGGCACACTTGTATGTTGTAATCAGTAGATTACAAGACAGAAGTCCTTAGGGCTTCTCTTTACATTGTCTACACCTGTATCTTTCTGGCCATTTGTAGGAGGTAATGTCATTGTCACTCATATTATATAACTGAAGCTCCAAGGATTCCAGCTAACAACTTGCATGCAGATATAGTGAAAAGAACAGTTAGATCATCTCAGTCTCTCATGTTAACTATAATTTTACATTGCCATCTTCTGTGGTGAAAATAATACACAGTAAGTCTCTAGGATTTGGGTTTTTTTAATATGCTGTTAATGTATTGCTTTCCTCAGTTGTTTATGAAATTCTTTGACATGAATATGAATTTAATCCTCATGTACTTTTTGAGCCCTGAGATATATACCTAGTATAGTGTTTTACATTGTTTAGGAAGAAAGCACTGTCATTTCATATTGTATTGTATTTGGATTTTATAATCTCATCTTAGATGTTTATGAAATCAATAACTAGTATTGTTTCATATTATTTAGATGGAAGTGAAAATGTGACAGGATTGGACCTTTCAGATTTTCCAGCATTAGCAGACCGAAACAGAAGGGAAGGAAGCGGTAACCCAACTCCATTAATAAACCCCTTGGCTGGCAGAGCTCCTTATGGTAATTAAACTTTTTAATGATGGCCAGTGGAAACTTTCTTCTTGCATGTACACAGATATGCACATGCATACATATGCACAGATTATGCAGGTACACAATTGCTACATATTTGTTTTCAAATCAGGTTAGTGTAATTTTTTTCAGATTTCATATTTTAAATTGATTTTCCTTCCCAGAATTCCATGACAATGAAGTTTAATGGTAAAACTTTGTATAAAAACTGAAAAGGAAGTACTCACTATTCAGAAGTGTATCTCTCCATTAGTTCACCTTAAAGTGGCTTATTTTGTGTTCTGCTTTTTCTTAATTGGTCTCATTTTTCAAAAGAGTACATTCCTGGGCTGGGGACTTAACTCAGAGGTTCCGGTGCCTGCCTGGCAAGCCCAAGGACCCGAGTTTGATTCCAAGTACCAAAAAAACAAAAAACAATAAAGAATATATTCGTGGTACTTAATATGAAGAGCTATACATGAAAGAAGTTTCTAAGCTCAGGCGTATCAACATTCACACTGTTGATATTTGGGCTAGGTAATTCTTTGTAGAGGCGATAGGAAGGATGGTACTCATGTGTATATAGAATGTTTAACAACATTCCTGGCTTCAACCTTCCAGCTGCCAGCACTCTCCACCCACCATTGTGACACAGATTTTTCTAGACATTAGCAAATGTTCCCTGGGAGAAAAATTGCCCACTATTAAGAACAACTGCTCTGGATTATGTATACTTATTTAGATTATTAGTCGTCGTTAGTATACTTCATTCCCCATTTTCATGGTCTTTAAAAAAGAAGAGATTTGGTGGTAGAAGCTAAATAAAAAGAGGGAAATATATGCAATAACAGTAAAACAATTCAGACATGAAAGTTCTGTGATGGCAGTGTAGCCAAACTCTATCATATAACTATTTCCTTTTGAAAGATCTGAGAGTGACCAATAGTAAAACATTGCACTTAGAAGGCTCAGTTCTTCAGTTATTTTTATATCAAACTAATATTTTTCCCATTGTCAGTTGAGACAGATTACTGTAATTTACAGAACATGAATACAAATAATATGTGAAAAATGGAAAATTTCATTGTTTATATTTTAACACAAATTAGTCTTCCAAAAAAATAACAAAAATGATCTGCCCTGGAAGTTGAGTACCTTAGCTACTTGATTCTCAGTTCAGACTCTAATGTTTTTAACCTTTCCTCATAGGTCCATTTTTTCATCCCTTTAATCATTCCCGTTGCTCTCCTTGGACCATCTCTAGTTTCTCCATATCGTTCTTGAATTGTGGAGCCCCAAACTGGATATTGTTCTCCAATAAGGGCCTGACTAATGCCAAGTATAGTGGGAGAATTATTTCCCAGTTGTTGCATGTTTTGCATCTATAACATGGAGTCCAAGAAAATCTGAAATAATATGGAATTGTTTTATAATTGATTGCAATTTACTCACTCTGTAAGTCACTTTCAAGTAGAATATTGACATGTTCTTAAAATTTTTTTGTTTGTTTTGACAGTTTATTGGTGTTCCAAAATATCTAGTCTAACGCAAGCCTTTAAACCAAAATTTTTAATAATAATTACCAATATCAAATCATAATTTTGAATACCTATGTATGACATTAGATTAGAACGACAAGATTACCACTTACTTTCCTTGTACTTGTATGTTGAATTATGTATATAAATCAGTACATAAGATATAGTTCTTTGTTGTTATCCTCAATACTAATTTTTTGAGGTGTGCTTTCATAATGTTAAAACTATTGGTATATTACTATTTGGAAAGTTAATTTTTTAAAAATATATAGCAAAATATCATAGACACCAATTGCAGTTCTCTGGATTATTTTCATTATATAGTTGGAATGGTAACAAAACCAGCAAATGAGCAATCCCAGGACTTCTCAATACACAACGAAGATTTTCCAGCATTACCTGGTTCCAGCTATAAAGATCCAACATCAAGTAATGATGACAGCAAAACTGTAAGTAACTGAAACTTGTGTGAGTAATGTAGTTTTCTTCCCTTCAGATTTCTCTTATATTAACAGTTACTTACTAAATAATATTACAAAACTGTTTGTCTTGACTATCTGTAATAATCTAACTTCTGAAGAATGTGGAAAAGCTTTATAACTTAGAAGATAGCCTATTTTTTTCCTATTTCATATAGGTTTGCAAATTTCTGTTGAACTTCTCAGAGTTAATTTAGACTTTTATTGTAGTCCCTGTCAGCTGGATCCCATGAAGTTTGATAATATAGCCTTCTAAGGAGCTGTGTTTTTCTTGAGTAAGTTTTCTCCTTGAAGAATCTTTATACACATTTTTATACCTGTGTTGATTCAGCCAACTCAGCTTCTTTCTGATTTAAGAAATGTGTTTATTTCTTCCACACTAAACTGAAAATAGCTTTTTTTGTGTGTAATGGGAGTTTGTATATTATTAAATAATAAAGAAGATTATTCGGTAAGGATTCACTTAAGTATGAATTTTAGAAGTTGATATGTTTCTTGCTTGTCTTGGAGGAGGTTGTTTTGGTGATATTTTAGGTAGTGTACTATTTGTAATTCCTCTTTTAAAGTAAACATTGTAAAAATGTAACGTAAAGTGTACTTAACATCATAAAGCCCTAAGCAAAAGATATTTTTTTCTGTAATTTAAAATCTGAGACAAATAAGAATATTTCCCTTGTCCATAAAATGTTCAGTTGTGAATGATATAGGGTTTATTTGTATAGCATGGGACAGTTATGGAAACAAAATGTTCATGTAGAATTTTAAAACAGGTAATAATTCACTACCAACTTAAATATAATAAGTGAATAGCAAGATATAAATTTGAATTTATATATTTACCACATTTTAATATCATATTTAATCTTTTTATGCTAGAATTTGAATACACCTGGCAAAACAACTTCAAATACAGATGGACCCAAATTCCCTGGAGATAAAAGTTCAACAACACAAAATAATAATCAGCAGAAAAAAGGGATCCAGGTGTTACCTGATGGTGGGACTCTATAAATGTCAAAAATTTTATAAAATGCGTTTTTAAATTTTTCTTTAAAAATAAAATGATTGTTTTTTTCTACCCAGGTCGGGTGACTAACATTCCTCAAGGGATGGTGACGGACCAATTTGGAATGATTGGCCTGTTAACATTTATCAGGGCAGCAGAGACAGACCCAGGAATGGTCCATCTTGCTTTAGGAAGTGATTTAACAACATTAGGCCTCAATCTGAACTCTCCTGAGTAAGTTTTCTTTTTCTTCTTCCCCATTTGTATATAACATTTCTAATATTGTTTAATTTCAAATTTCTAGTTTTTATTCTCATGTCATCAAATTAATAACACCACCTGCTGCCCCTCATTGTTGCAGTTATCTGCTTACTCTTTGGGTCACTCCTTCTGAAATTAACCCCTGAATCAGTGTTACTCTGCAATATAAGTCCTTTTACAGTTTGATAGATTTAATATACATGTATATGATCTTTCCAAATCCTGAAATCTTCGTTTCTTGAATCTTTTTTCCAAAATCGTTGTGCCTCAACCATACCTTTATTCATTCTTTTGACTTTATCATTACTAGCAACTATAGTTTTCCATAATTTGGAGTTCATGATGTCAAACTTTCTTAGCACCCTAGTTTGCATTTCTCTCCTCTTGAACTCCTATAATCATATTCCATTGGGATGTTTCATTCAATTCTTCTACTTTTTCACTGTTCTCAGTATCCCTGTTTCTGTTCCCTTTGACAGCTAACTTTCTTAGCTTTTACATCACTATTAAAGTCATAATTGCTCATATTCTCCTGACTACTTTGCCCTTCTCTCACTTTGTCATACTTGCATAGTACAGAAACAACTACAATTGTGGTTATATCTCTTCTAATTCCTTTCCTAATCTGTTCTCTTGTGCTTGGCCAGAGAAATACATGCAACTTCCTTTCCTGCCTGTTCTTCATATTCATGGCTGGAAGCCTCAAACAATTTAGCCTTAATTTTGTCAGTCGTAATCATACCCAACATGCTAGTCCATTTGCCCTTCTGCTGTTCTGTGCAACAATTTTATACTATTGCAAACCCCTAATACCTTTTCTCTCTGTCCCTACTTTCAGAGGATAACCTTTTTATTTCCACTTTACTTTAAAAAAAAAAATTAGAAGCAATTGGAAGAGAGTGTCAGTACATTCCTGACACCAAATCTTCGTGTCCTTTACCACTGCTTTACATAATTGATCCATGCTTTCTGCTTAACACCTCCCCCAAAAACTCAAGGACATGACTGTAATAGTTTTTATACTTTATTGAATCATTTCCATCAACTACAGATATACTGTTATTTCTCCCATCTTATAAAAGTGCCCTTTCTTGAGCAAGCCTTCTCTGAGTTAATATCCATTTTCTCTATTCCCTTTTGAGACACATCTCAAAAGAATCATCTTAAGTCTTTCCAGTTTATTTTCTCTTATTCTTTGTTAAACCTATTTTAGTGGGATTTATCCCAACCACTCTATTAAAACTGTACTCATCAAAGGTCACCAAGTAACCTCCAGGTTGTTAAATTCAGCAGTTACTTAAAGGATCTCTTCCTCCTTGCATTTGAATATACCATTTTATCTGATTTCACTGGTTGGTTCTTCTCAGTTTCCATGGCTGATATTTCCTTCATTTCTCGACCTCTTTGTGTTTATCTTCTCTGTATTTACTGTCTTGGTAACCTTTTAAATGCTCTGTGTATTGAGAAATCGCACATATTTATTTCCATTCCTTATTCTGTCCTGAACTTGAGATTTTTAGATCCATTTGGAATTGAACATCTCTTGAGTAATCTTACCTATACATACTCTAGCTATAGCTTTTCCAATCTCAGTTAATACTTTGAGATGCTATCCTTAACCTCTCGCCTCCTGATATATACCATATATTTTCACAAAATATATACAAAATATGACCACATTCTCTCACTTCTTTAAGCTGCTACTACTCTGGTTGGAATCATACTCCTGTGGTGTGGATATGCCATTAGCCAGTTCCAGGTATCCCTGGTTCTGTCTTTGCACTCTCCCATTAATTCTTCATATAACCAGGATAATCCATTTTGAGTAAGTTACTCCTCTGCTTTATATACCCAGTAAGGATTTAATTAAAAACTCAGATTTTTACAACCTTCCAAGGTCTTGGATGGTCATTATGTTTCCTCCTAGCCTCACCCAACATCTTTTCCCTTTATTCACTGTGTTCCACCTTGACTAGTCTTCTTGCTGTATCTCAGATATCAATCATGTCTCTCTACCTTAGTTGCTCTAGCACTTTGCTTTAAGGAGAACCAATCTTCTGTAAGATAATATTATTAGTTTCCTCATATTCTTCAAATCTGATCTTCTCAATGAGACCTGCGCTGACCACCTTATTATGCAGCCAGTCTCTTCTCCCAGACCTTCCTCTAATATGGATTATTTATCTGTTACACTAATTGTCTGCTTCCGAACAATCTACCACACACAACCAGAAAGTAAGTTTCATGTTGTCAGCAATCTTTTTTTGTTCACCATTTATTCCAAACACCTAAAACACTGCCAGGCATATAATAGGCACTCTGTAACCATTTGGTGAATTTGAAATTTTTCTCACAATAATTACTGATATTTTGGGGAGCGGAAGTGCATATAAATAGATAAATAATTTGACTTGGGGATACGGCATTGATGGATTTAAAGCATTCTTAGTTGAAGAAAATTTAAATCCTATGTTTCATATATTATGATACACTGTCATTTGTATTGTAGGAATGGGAGCAATCCTGTTGTATTTTTCATATATCTATAGATAGATAATTGTTTCAGTTTCTTGCTATATAAGTCACAATAAACCCAAGAAAGGGAATTAAAAGTACAGATGCTCATTTTACATTTGAAGTCTGTTTTTCCTAGTTGTCCTGAAATTAAATTAGAGATCTATTTTTCTACTTTGGACTTCAAAGTGGTTTTTTTTTCCCCCTTATTCAGAAATCTCTACCCCAAATTTGCATCACCCTGGGCATCTTCACCTTGTCGACCTCAAGACATAGGTAGGAAAATCTGTTTGTGTTCAGAACTTTTAAGAAGATATTTATAACTGAGAATCAGTTAATAAGGCTTTTTTCATTTTATTATCCAGACTTCCATGTTCCATCTGAGTACTTAACGAACATTCACATTAGGGATAAGGTGAGTGTAGTTTATTATTCTACTCAGTCAGCATGAATTTTATATATTTTTCAGGTGCTGTTTTTCAGGTCAGACAGCATATTTTTGAATTAGCAGTTGCCTTAGTGGGTATGTTCTTGTATATCCATTCAATTATACATAGCAGTTTCATTCTATTTTTGCTTATAATCTTAATATTTTGATGATATCCTTCACTGTATTTTTAAAACAAAGAAATGTTAAGACTGCAAAATATTATAATTAGTAAAAGTTTAAAACTATAACAAAAGTTGATGGGAGTAAGCTACCTTAAACAATTACATGAACTTTCTTCTCATAGTCTCATTTTATGCCTTTACCCATAAGGAAGGTTTCTCTTTACAAGTATTATAAGATACAGTGATTTAATGAAATAATATATACATCTTTTGATATAATTTACTATGACTTTGCTCCCTTCTCTATTTTTTTCTTTTTCATTGATTTAAGTATCTGTAATTTTTGTTATAAAGTAATTATTAACAGATGATAGCTTTAAATCTTTTTTGATCTGTTGCTTATGGAAAAGAACTAAAAGTTCATTTCTGTTAAGGAAAAAAAGTACATAATGGAATCTAAGTCTTAGCCTTCTATGTTGATATAATTTAACAAAAAATGTTTGTTATGCATATATAATATAAATACCATATATGATTGATTGACAGCATTCTGAGTCTGAGTCATACAATTATGTAGCCAAATAGATGTTGATATTGTAGACAGGCAAATAAAGGGATATATATTTCAGTATGTTTTCTTAATACCTCAGTAAATGAAAAGCAAGAATTATTATAAGGGGAATGCTGATATTTTCCATTTGTGGATTGTGTGATTTGCTGCCACTCAAAAGAGCTTTTTTGCTATAGTTCCACAACCTTTTCTTATGCCAGTATGAGAAAGAGAGAATTTGGTGTATTGCCAGTTGCCGCATCAATGAGAAATACTCATACTCAGAAAAACTGTAACAGTAAACATTTAGATAGAGAGTGAGGTAACAATACAGAAATGTTTTAGATCTGGAGCACTTTTAAGTTTTATTGTAATATAAGAATTTAAGACTGTTGAATTCACTTATAGTTTACAGTTTGGTAGGTGGTTGAATTCTGCCTTGTATAGGGAAATGTAGAGTAGTCATCTTTCAGTCTTCCATTTAACAAAGTAAAGAGTCATCTGTATGGTTTTCATACTCACCATCCATGATTTGCTGAAAGCATTACAAGCAACTTGTGAATCCCTATCAGTTGTAGATTTGGTTAACATAGCTTATAATCCAATATATGTGGCACCCTACAAGATGCTTTCATATACTCTCTCTCATTTAATTTCATATTCATTTTTAGGAACCCTCATAGGTACCATTGTCCACATTTTAGAATCAAAGCTCAAAGAAACTTAATAACTTGAACATGGTCATATTAATAATATAACTAGGACTTGAATACAGCCCTAGGTCTCTGAACACTATATTCTAATGTTACCACTAGATTATTAATACATCCTTGGAGTGAAATAATCTACATTTAGTTTTCCATGGAAGTTTTTGTTTTGCTTTTTTCTTCAGATAACACATCTAAATGCCTAGTTATTTAAATGAAGAAACTCATAAAGTTATAATTACCAGTTATCTGCTATAAAAGAGTGTTTCTCTTTCCATTTTTTACTTGAGTAGTAGCAACTATATATTAGAATTTTAAAATGTTTGCATTTCATAAAAATTTTTCTTTTCCAGCTGGCTGCAATAAAACTTGGCCGATATGGAGAAGATCTTCTCTTCTATCTCTATTACATGAATGGAGGCGATGTATTACAACTTTTAGCTGCAGTAGAGCTGTATGTTCAAAATACTTTAATCACTTTTCATTATAATGGATCTTGACTGCTCTGAAAACTTTTTATGATGATAGCTATAGTTTTAAGTAATAATAATTGTTCATCAAGAAATTTAATTTGTACTTATTAAAATACATTTAATTTAGATTGAAACTATATTACCATGGCTTTATAATCTATATACATAAAAGGAATTTCATACTTAAATAACTCAAAATTTGTAAGAAAGCAATCAACTTGACTCATGGCTATGATTAGTTGAAATTTTATATGAATTACAAGCTCGGATTATTACATAGTTCTTGTGGAACCATATATACTAATGATTAGACACTATATTTCATCATTTAATAAACATCTATTGATTATCAGCAAGGTTCTCTGCATATTTATATGTTTTGAAGTGATTGTAAAATAAGATCCACATTCAACACAGTATTACTAGTAACATTTTTAGGAATGGCCTTGATCAAATATTTTATATTATAAAATTGACTAGGTTGGTAATGATTATTTCTCAGCTGAAGACTATATTTCTTTCCCCATGTTTCTCCCTTTGGTTATCATGCACTCTTTTTAATTTTTCTGTAATAAATTCATTTAGTTGTTCATCTGTGATTGGCACTTTTCTCATATCTAATTTATTTCTAAAAACTACCTCATTGTCTTGGTAAGAAAGCACTTATTTAAAATGAAAGTTAATTTTTGTGTAACATTTTGGATGTTACTTCACTTGTTTATAAATGGTAAGTGTTCACTGGTTTTGAATAAATTCTGATGATATTCTCTTTGCTTTTAGAATTTAAAATCAATAATATTTGAATAAAAAATAATACACTAAGATTTTCAAAATGGGTAGATGTTTGCAAAGTTAGAATATGTGAATTTAAACAATTCGAATATACTTTGAACAGTATTTTTGTACCAAATAATCCAAATAGTTGACTTTTTAGCCAGGTCTGGTGGCACATGCCTATAATCCCAGCACTAAAGAGGTGGTGACAGAAGGATTGCCTTGCATTCAAGGACAGTTTGAACTACATAGTGAGTTCAAGCCCATCCTGAAATACGTAACAAGATTCTATCTCAAAATAATAATAACAACAAAAAGTTGGGTTTTTGTTTTTGTTTTTTTAGCCAAACATTTATTGCTACATTTTAGATATACATAATGATAACAAAAAGAGAAAAGAAGGAAGAATGTAAACAAAGCTTTTGTAAAGATGAGGGGAAGAGGGGTTGAAGGGAGGATAGCGGAATGGGGCAAAAAAATGAATCAAGCTATATCGTATACAGGAACAAATTCCCTATGATGAGTGTGATCACTGTGTATATCTAAAATGTACCAATAAACTTAATAAAAAAATTTTGTCTTAATAACATTTAGTTTTTTTGGAGTGTTCAGATAAGAAAAGAATCAAGTTTGTAGAACATACTGGTCTGCCTGGAGTTTTTATCCTATTAATCATAGAACTTTTAAAATTTAATTTTGTTTACATAAGAAGCTTTTACAGTTCAGTAAAGTTATGGGTATTAAAGAATGTGCTTTCTGGACAAATAATTTTTCCCTATATTTCATGATAGGGACATCTTTTATTTCAATACTGAATTTAAAATAGAGTTGAGGGCCCAGGATTTAGTTCAGTGGACCTTGCCTTCCCCACAAGTGCAAGGTTCTGAGTTCGATTCCCAGTACAAAAAATAGAGTTGAGAAACATGTATATTTATGTTACATGTGATTTTTCTGAGTAAGTTGTACAGAGTGTAGAAAATGTTTGGTGTAAGTCAAAGGAAAACAATTTATACTCTTTTTCTTTTAAATATTGAAGTTTTAACCGTGATTGGAGATACCACAAAGAAGAACGAGTATGGATAACCAGGGCACCAGGCATGGAGCCAACAATGAAAACCAATACATACGAGAGGGGAACATATTACTTCTTTGACTGTCTTAACTGGAGGAAAGTAGCTAAGGTATATTTTTTTCCATGTGCAAGTATATTAATCCAGACTTTAAAGAAATGTCCTTTTTTAGTCTGTTTATGTATACCACTACTTCCATTCCAGTAATGTGCTAAATCTTTGCCAAGTCTTATGTCTGCCTCCTTGGTTTGATTTTAAGAGAATGTCCAGAAACAATTCATTTCATTAATGTGGGAAAATTATTAAAGTTGGTAAAAGATTCTGTAATGTTATACAAGACTTAGTACCATTTGAAATATTTTTGTGTCTATTTAATTTAAAATGAAGATATCCTGTTGCACTCCCAGTCATGTATTTTCATATATTGTTAATTTAATCAATGATGAGGTTTTCCTAAAATATAAAAGGCTTTCTAAACTTACATTCATTGCAGGCAAGATACCTGAATTTTTATTTGCAAATCATTTAAATAAAGAAAATTGAAAACATTAACCATTAGCAATTGACCACTGTGCTAAATATTGAGGAAAAAATGGGCAGTAGGAAAAAGTTGATTACTATGTTTTGCAGCTTTGCCTCACAAAATTGCTTGTCCCATGTGCAAAATTTCCATATCAGCCAGGCGTGGTGGCGCATGCATGTAATCCTAGCACTCAGGAGGCTGAGCTAGGAGGATCACTGTGAGTTCGAGACCAGCCTAGGCTACATAGTGAGTTCCAGGTCAGTCTCAACTACATAGTGAGACCCTGTCTCAAAAAAATCAAACAAAAAACCCAAAAGTGTATTTCACATTTGTGTTTAGTGCCTTGTGTGTAGTCTGCCTAATGGAGAATATATCCCCATATTACCTGATTTCACAGAGCACGGGTAATATTTTGTTTGGGTTATTTATTTATTTGTACCGGGGATCAAAATTGGGACCTTGCACTTGCAAGGCAGCTGGCGGCACCACAACTGGTAATTTTTTGAATGCACTTTCCATCAGTGATTCTTTTGATTGTAAACTCAGGAGTTAGTTTTATTTGGATTTGGTAAATTTGAACAGAAAATATTTATAACAGTTAATTTTTTGGACAGTATTTGTTGGTTTGGGGGTGTGCATGTATATGTGTGTGTTTTGAATCAGCTCTCCTAAACTGAAAAAGGTTACACTTTAAGAAGGCAGTATAAAACGTTTGCCAGGTATATATCACACTCAAGGCCCCAAGAAGATCTATAAAACTTGAATAAAGAAAAAGAAAAACCCAGCAAATAACCACAAAAATGAAAAACACACCAGAGGTTAAATATTTTTTATTATTATTTTTAAGTTTCTTGGTAAATACCATTAGTTCTCAGACCAAGCCCATATACTGTATTTGAGTTATTTTAACAATTTTAATATATATGAATAACCTAGTTTCAAAACTATATTTATGACTTAACATTTTAAATAGAAGGAAGGACACAAATTAAAAATAGTACACAAGACATTATGTATTTTGCTAGCTCTTTTATGAAGTTTGGTTTAGATGGAAGCCATACCTGTTGTATATGGATTTGAATTTAACTCTTGTGTCTGCTGTTTCTCTTAGATGTTGCACAAGTTTCCTTTCCATGCCTTTTTATTTTTTGTAAAATGAAGGTGGTAATTTCCTCTGGGTTATTATGAAGACTGAGATTTTAGAACACATGCACACACACACACACCCTAAATACAGTGTTTGGCACATACTGGGTCATTTATTGTGGTGGTGGTGGTGGTGGTGGTGGTGGTAGTAGTACTAGTAGTTGTGTTGCTGCTGTTTTCATCATTATTGTTGAATCCTTACTATTCCTTCAAACGTGGAAAAATTGTAATTGATTGTTGTTCACTCAGTGTTTCTCACTTACTTCATGGGCTCTCAAACTTTAACTTGTACCAGAATCACATGAAGGACTTTACTCTTTCTGAGGTGTAGTAAAGTAAGTCTGTAGGTGTGGCTTCTGAGAATTTACATTTCTCATGAGCTTACAAGTTATGCCAGGTAATTCTGGTCTAAAGCCATAGTTACTTCTGAATTAGGGAATGTACAAAAGAGAGAAAAAATCTTTGAAAGGGAAAAAGTCTATTAATTAGTAAATAACCAGTTTTCTTCATTTGACATTTTCTCTTCAATAGGACTGTAAGTTTTTTCCTCAGTAGTACTGTAAGTTTCAAACTTAAATATGCACTAGAGAATGTATGCTTGCAGTAGATAGCCTTACATAGAGTAATTGAAAAATATAGTGAATGTTTAAATTTAAAAAGTTTTGTTACAGTAGAAGATAACATTGCAATAAATCACCCTCAAACCCCTCCTCTCAACCCCCAGTACAGTTTAGTCTATCATATCACTCTTGGAATTTCTGAAGCAGTTCTGGAAGTCCTTTTTGGTGAGTGTCTTTAGTTGCACTGTCAAGCTGCCTCATTGTCCTGAACTGATTCAGAACATGTACTTATCTTGTCTTTTTGCCTTTGGGGAAGTGCCAGAAGTGACACAGTGCCAAAAAAGGTGAGTAAGTATATGAGGACACATCATAAATGTTTTTACCACCCTATGAAAGAGGACTTCCAGAACTGCTTTAGAAAGTAGCAAGAGCTATAGGCTAAGTGTGTTTAATGTGCAAGGAAGTACTGTATTTTGAGGATAAATGGCAATGCATCTTTACTATTATGATTTTATTTAAGCATATCACTATATATTTTGATTGCTCCTTGTATAATGATTGATATGTATGAGGAAATCAGCTTAGGTGAGAAAAATCCATTTTCCAGTACTAAGTTCTCCTGAAAAAGTTAGTATTCAGAAGCAGAGCATTGCTGTGGGGCATTTTATTTTATTTTCTCATTAGTTTATTGGTGCATTTTAGGTATACAGCACAGTTACATTCATCATTGGGATCTTGTACCTTTACATGACAAATCTTGGTTCTCATTTTTTCCCCATACCCTTGCCCTACCTTCACCCCCTCCTCCCTTCCTATTTACACATACTTCATTTCCATTTTTTCATTTTCTCAAGTTTTTTTTCTTTTCCTTTATTTCCTTTCCCTTACCCTTCCCACTTCCCCTATACCTTTAGCCCTTTTCTTCCTATTTCACGTTGTCAATTATACCATTAGAATCTTATTTACAATTATAGTTTTTCACACCAGAGAAACTATTCGGTATTTATACATGTGTGATTTATTTATTTCACTTAAGAGTATATCCTCAATATGCATCCATTTTCCTATGAATGACTCTAATTTCTCATTCTTTATGGCTGTGGGCATTTTAACATAATTCTCTTTTTGAGTGATTGTTAAAATTATGTCTACTTATCTAAAATAGTTCTTAATATACATTATATATGATACCCACATGTCAAGTAATTTTACCCTGTTTTTATCTGATACTTCCTAAGTAGTTGAGCTTTTATCTTCACTTTTAAAAGTTTAGCTGTGAAATGGGAAAATTACATTTGATAAATGATACATTAAATTATTCCTAAGAAATCTCTCAATATTTTGTTGGCCACTTTCATTACTACTCTTCCAAATTATTTTTGTAGTAATGGAAAGCAAGCAGAATTACTGGTTTCTACCTGGTATTAAGCAGCTCATTTACTAGCTAATTTGAAATAAAATCTATGAACTTCATTTACAGAATAAATTTTTGACAGTGGCTTTTTTAAAGGATGTGTTCAGTTCTTTCCCAGAAAATTGGTTAGCAGTTAAGAAATTTGGGTCTTATTCATAGTGTATTTAACAGCCGGGCGTAGTGGCACATGCCTGTAATCCCAGCACTGGGGAGGCTGAGGCAGGAGCATCACTGTGAGTTTGAGACCAGCCTGGGCTACATAGTGAGTTCCAGGTCAGTCTCAACTACATAGTGAGACCCAGTCTCAAAAAAACCAAAAAACAACAACAAAAAAAACATAGTGTATTTAACACTTTTTGTATAACTACAGAAAATTCATGAATATGACATTATGTCAACTTGAGAGTCACCATCTGTAAAATAAGTAGAGTTTACTATTCATAAAGAATATTCATTGAGTAGCTTCAACGCATATGGCACCTGCAGTATGAATTGGTATTATAATTAATAACTTGATATTGTTATCATTATAAAGTATAGTAATGGACAAATCTAGACTATAATCTTTTATTTTTTTTCTTGGTACCGGGGATCAAACTTAGGATCTTGCACAGGCAGGTTAAGTACCATTGAGCTACATTCCTGGCCCTGAACTTTTTTTAAAAATTACTTAATATTTTCATAAAATCATAGTAACTATAGCATTAGATAAATTAAATCAGATGTATTTATCCCCTAAAATTTTTGCAGCCCTAATATCTAGAATTGAATATATTATTACAGAATTGCATAAAAATGATAATCTGTGTACATAAAAATTTGATACTGTTTTTGCTTATTCTTTTGGGTAACCATAACTTTCTAAAAAGCCGTGGATCTGTTGTCCTCTGTCATTCTATTAAAATTTGCCATCTGTAGTGGCCTATGCCTATAATACCAGCACTATGGGAGTCAGAAGCAGGAGGATCTCATGTTTGAATCCAGCCTGGGCAATTTAGCAAGATCTTGTCTCAAAATTGAAAAATTTAATAGGGTAGGTTTTTGTTAGGTACAAAGGTCTTGGGTTCAATTCCTGATATCACCAAAAAAAAAAAAGACTCATATCCTGTCAGAGATTTGTGATAGTGCAATAGTGCAGATAGTATATATACTCTTAATGAGTAAGTTTTTTATTTTGCAGTATATGTATTAGTACTCATTTTACAAAACATGGTTTTTCACTATGGCATTTTGATCATAATCCATCCTGCTTTTTACATGCCTTTTTACCTTTCCTTTACCCCTCCCCGGATCCCTTCCTCTTTTCTCATATTTGCTTCTTTAGTAAGATTTTGATTTTCTTCCACAGTGAATTTTTAGGTAATAGAGGTTTCCCTGTTAATAACTTTCTCAAATCAGAGACTTAAAAATTGAAGTATTCTTTTAGTCTAATTCCACCTACAAGCTGGATTTGGTTTCGCATGCCTTGTGATCCCAGCACTCGGAAGGCTGAGGCAGGGGGATCACTGTGAGTTTGAGACCAGCCTGGGATACATAGTGAGTTCCAGGTCAATCTCAACTACATAGTGAGACCCTGTCTCACACAAAAAAAAATCAAACATAACTTCACCTACAGTTTTAGCAGGAATCCTAATATTAGATTAGTGACATTGTTTTTGTAATTTATTTGATCATCTGAATCCAGTGAATTTCAGTTCTCCTTGAATTTAACAAGTAACTTTTTGAAAACATACACCCTGATTTCATTAATAGAAGAAACTTGAGTCATTAAAAAGTTTTAAAAGTATCTAAAACTTTCTAGCCTTTTAAATCATTATACTTTAATCTACAAAGTATTTTTCTATTAAAAGTAAATATGCACATAGACCCTGCGATACATAATTTTAAAATATTATGTGAAAGGTAAGTGTTCTGTTCCTAAAGCAAATCAGCAAGTCTTGCTTTTAGTAATTTATCAGATATTAAACACTTCTGCTAGAGGCCTGGCACTAATCTGAGCATTAGATAGTTATGTACCAAACAGTCACATTTTTCAGTCCTACAAAATATTAAAGGGAATGCTGTATGTAGTATAATGAAGTTTCATAAAGTTAGAGAACAAAAAGGTACCAGTGTATTGTAAGCTTTATGTGTTTTAAGAATAAAAATATATAGAAAAACAAAAATTAAAACTCATTTGGCAAAATTTGACCTATATACTGTAATTGGTCAGATATAATTAGACCTAAGTCATATGTGTTGAAGATTTTTTAAATTATTATTTATGTTCCTAGGTTTAAACTTATCTTTTCCTTGGTATGTAGGAGAAATATGTACATTGATGGAATAACCTTATTTAAATTCTAATAATACAGTTTAATCAATCAGTGTGAGTAACATTTTAAGCTTTGTAACTTAATTAAGCTTATCATTTGTCACAGTAACAAATAGGATTTTCACCCTATATATACTTTGGAAACTAAGGTGGTAATTTTAATTTTTAAATTGTGACTTAACTGAGGTATTTTCCTCACTAATTTGGATATTTACCCTCAGGTAAACAGTAAAATTCTTCCAATTCCTAGACAGGGATTGGAAGTGGAAGTGGTAGCTATATAGTGCACTAGGAGAGATAAATGGTTGTAATGGTGATTCTGGTGTTCCTTAGGTTTTGTTTGTTTGTTTTTGTTTTGTTTTGTTTTGTTTTTTGAGACAGGGTCTCACTGTGTAGTTGAGACTGACCTGGAACTCACTGTGTAGCCCAGGCTGGTCTCGAACTCATAGGGATCCTCCTGTCTCAGCCTCCTGAGTGCTGGGATTACAGGTGTGTGCCACCATGCCCACCTGTTCATTAGTTTTTACTAGTAAGCAGATAAACTTTTTGTGTTTTAATTAGTCTGTCATATTCAAACCCTTATTTTAAAGAAGGTTAATGTCATCCTTGTGTACCTTCTTCATAAACATTTGTCAAGGGACTTTATTTTTCAGCCTTTTTCTGGATTGGATGTGTAATGAAGTAAATCCATTTTTGCATCTCAAACTAAACATATTAAAAAGAATTTGTTGCTCTAGAAAACTCACAAGCTTTTGTGTCACTCCTAATCCTAAGAATGCTGTTCATTGTATGACTTTGGTAATTTACTATGAACCTCATTTCCTCTAGTACAAAATGAAAATAATGATTATCTTACAGAGTTAATATAAAGATTAGAATAAATTTAGCTGTATCTCTAGTTTTGGCCATACTGGGCTTTCAGTAAATTATATCTGATATACCTATAATTGTTAATGTAATATTCTTTAATTTTAAATATTTGCTTCTGTATCATGAAGTTTGATGATTATTATATGTTTTCACTTTTAATTTAATAGTGGACATTCTAATATAATGGAAACATCCATTGTGGATTCATTTTGAAAGCAGACATAAGGCAAAATATGTTAGCCCATGGTTGCTAATCTTACTTGGTGGTTTAATCTTTAATACATGATATATATTAAGATTCATGATTCTTTAAATGGGGTTATACAGTAATTTGTGCTAATTTATAGATTATAAAAATTTTAGAATATCTCAGTTTTGGAGTTACAGAGGAATTTGTATTATTGGTTTTCTATTTATATATATATATATATATACACACACACACACACACACACACACACACATCTCTATTCTTTAGCTTGAGAGGAAAATATCGTAAAAAGTTACCATTCTTAAATTGAAAACCTGTGGAGTTAATATAGCATTTTGAAAGTTTGATTAAAATGAGAAATCTACTTAGTCTGCAGGTATGCATATAGTAGAACTACTGTCTAGTGCCTGTCCCACCCATCCTCCCCTGTATGGGGATTGAACCCAGGGCCTTATATTATATATGCTAGGCAAGCACTCAATTCCTGAGCTACATCCTTAGCCCTTTCTCTTATGTTTTGACACAATGTTTCATCATATTACCCAAGCTGGCTTCAAATTTCCACACTTGATCTTAGCCAAAAGGCCGAGAAGCGATGGCTTCAAATTTCCAATCCTCTATCCTCCATTTTTGAAGTAGCTGAGATTATAGCCACGTACCCATACTTGACTACTATTTTGAGTGGCAGTTGAATTATCTTTAAATATGGAAGTTCTGGAGATGTGAGTTTTAAGTTCATTGTTTTCCTCAGAATTTAATGAGGTTAGAATAAGTTTAAAAAAATAAGCAAAGTAATAAATTGGGAAAAATCTTTTTTGTTTTAATTTTTTTCATGGACAAAAAGTAAAGTTTTAGGTTTTCATGCTGCATTAGTGGGAGCTTTATTTTAAATATCCTGTAATGTTCTGTGATTTACATTAGAGTGATAATAATTTCTTCTTTATTTGTAAATTTTAAAGGGCACAGAATCTTAGTAAATAAGTTTTCATAAGTAGCCTCTTTTTTTTATTCATTGTTTATTGGTATATTTTAAGTATAGAATATTATGATATTCATCATTGAGAATTTGTACCTTTACATGATATATTTTGGCTATTGTTTTTTCCCCATTCTCCTGCTCTCCCGTCAACCCTTTCACCCCTTCCTATTTACGATAACTTTGTTACCATTTTTTTCCTTTTCTCATATTTTTCCTTTCCCTCCTCTAACCCTCACACTTCCCTTTCCCCTTTGGGCCTTATCTTCCTATTTCAAAAGATCTATTCTGCATTTGGATCCTTATTTACACTTTTAGTTTCTCACAACCGAGAAACTATTCAGTATTTATACATATGGTGTCCTATTTACTTCACTTAGAAGTATGGCCTGGATATGCATCCATTTAGCTATATATGTCTCTAGTTTATTATTCTTTATGTCTGAGTAGTACTCCATTTTATAAAATGTCTACATCTTTATCCAGTCACCAGTTGATGGTCATTTGGGCTGTTCTTTTTGTACTTATCAAAAGCTACAGACTATTTTTCCTCAAGTTATATTCTGCTTAGCATAGTACTTAGTATATGTTTGTGGTCGTTCTTCTATGTAGGTGTTTTAATTGTTCATACGGTGAATTATATTTTGACAGAAATTGGGTATCAAAAGAAGATGGAATCATTTGAATTTTTGATTTCTCCCCCCCTTAGGAGTTCCATCTGGAATATGACAAATTAGAAGAACGGCCTCACCTCCCTTCCACCTTCAACTACAACCCTGCTCAGCAAGCCTTCTAAAAAGACTTCCCTTTTCTTGGGGTATGGCTGTCTCAGCACAATACTCAACCTAACTGCAGAACTGATGTGGCTCAGGCACCCTGGTTTTAATTCCTTGAGGATATGGCAATTGGCTTACGCAAAGGGTCACCATTTAAGGTCCTGCCTTACTAATTATGTGCTGCCCAACAACTAAATTTGTAATTTTTTTCTAGTTTGAGCAGGGTCTGGATTTTTTCATTTATTTTCTTTTTTGCCAGCAGACAGACTTGAGTCTGTAAAGGCAAGCAAATACACTGACAGAAGGTTACCATTTAGTTTCTTAAATGTAAAAAAGAAAACCCACAAAAGAGACTACATAATTAGACCACAAAATTTGCATTGTTCATTGTAGCACTATTGGTAATAAAATAACAAATGTTTGTGCATTTTTATGTGAAGATCCTTCTCGTATTTCATTTGGAAAGATGAGCAAGGTCTGCTTCCTTCATTTTACTTCCCGTTCTGTTTTTGAAAGGCAGTTGCACCAAGCTTAAATGCAGGAATATCTGACTGTTGAGAAGAAAGATATTGCCACAATCTCTGGATGGTCTCCAGGGTTGTGTTATTACTGAGCTTCATCTTTCCAGAATGAGCAAAACACTGTCCAGTCTTTGTTACGATTTTGTAATAAATGTGTACATTTTTTTTAAATTTTTGGACATCACATGAATAAAGGTATGTATGTACGAATGTGTATATATTATATATATGACATCTATTTTGGAAAATGTTTGCCCTGCTGTACCTCATTTTTAGGAGGTGTGCATGGATGCAATATATGAAAATGGGACATTCTGGAACTGCTGGTCAGGGGACTTTGTCGCCCTGTGCACTAAAGGGCCAGATTTTCAGCAGCCAAGGACATCCATACCCAAGTGAATGTGATGGGACTTAAAGAAGTGAACTGAGACAATTCACTCTGGCTGTTTGAACAGCAGCGTTTCATAGGAAGAGAAAAAGATCAATCTTGTATTTTCTGACCACATAAAGGCTTCTTCTCTTTGTAATAAAGTAGAAAAGCTCTCCTCACTGCAGTGTTGACTTTGATTTGAAATTGTGAAATTATTTCTTCAACATGAAAAATAGAGGGCAAAACTCTATAAAGTTTTACAGATATCAAACTGGTATGATTAAATTAAAAATGTCTTTTTTTTTCAGCTTTGAACAAGCAATTTAATTGAACCACAGTGAATCATTTCTCCTGTACATTAAAAATGTAGACAGTCTTAAGTATTAATAGAAAACTTTTAAATGGATTATGGCAGCATTAGAAGTAAAACATCCTGAACACTCTTGGGACCCGATCAAAATATTTTTGTTAGAAATTTCTGAGGAATTTCTTGATAGACTTTTGAAATTTATCTTTACAAAATAATATGCAAATTAAGGTAAGCCAAAAAGTGAGGTGAGAAAGACTTTAATCTTCAGATTTCTGGCCTGAATATTTCATATTTAAAAGTGGATGGATTCTTTTCTCATATAAATATAAATACTATATATAAAAATGTCTGAAGACTGAGGCTTCCAAAGCAGAACTATAGATAATTAGAAAAAAGACATTTTTAACCTATTTTTCTATAAGAATGAAAGTTTGTTGACATTTACCAAATCATGTTTGAAAATTAAACATTTATGACATCGCTGTGTGTATCAAGAATGTAAAATGGCTTTAAATTTTACATTTTCTATGTATTTTGAAATACTAGAAACTGATAAAAAAAATTAAGGTATTTTTTATCATTCAGAATTAAACCAAAGCATCTACTCAGAATGAAAGATGACACTTGTGTAATTATGGTTTTAAAAAATGACAGACACTGTTACATTTGATCAGAGTCAACTCCAAGAAATCAGTTTCTTTAAAAAAAATAAAGATTACATATTCATAATAATACACTTTGTAAAATGTAACTTTTCCTACATAACCATAAGAAACAGATGGGAAGAAAAAACAAGGAATCTTTATTCATGTGAATACAACATAATATAAAGCCTCAGCTGAAGCATGACCATGACTGGTACTGTATGGATGGCTCAGAAAATCAAAAAAAAGATAGCTCGTATTTAGTGGTTTATTGTGTTGGCTTTAATGTTTTCTTTCTTTTTAACTGCCTTAGGCAAGAATTTTCAGTTCACACTTTGCAGTTTTCTCAGTTCTTTTGCTCCTGTATCATCAAAATTAGGAAACTCTTGTACATTAACCACGCAACAAGTGGACTTAAACACAATTTTTAAATGCTTATTTAAAATACTACATTAAACTATTTAAAAAGTCCTTGATTTTATAACATAATACATACATAAACAGAAGTTGATTTAAACTAATTATAGTTTACTTTTTTCCCCCCATGGGTTTAATTTTGCTAATTTCCTCCTGTATAGCTAGTAAAATAGATATGTTCTCTGTGTTACATCAGTTTTGAGATTAAACTGTAATTGGCTCGCAGGAAACCAAAGCTATTTAGTTGTAAAAGGAAGTACCATAATTTACATGGTAAAATTTTATTTTCGGGGGTTCACTGAAAAATACTTTCCCATAGATTTAATAAATTAAGAATTGAAATTTTATTTCAATTCTTACAGTATATATAAAGCCAACTAACTGGTCTTTTCCTTTTTGCCACTGAAATTGGGATATAGAAGGTGCTTGATAAATACTTGTTGATTGAATGGTACAATTTGATCCGAATTCAATTTGAAAATAAAATGTACAAATTAAAACATTGGGCTTTGAAATAATTTACTATCTTTCTGTAATTTCATTTTCATAACTAAGCATTTTTAATTTTCAAATTTCCTATTTTAAAATTGATCCTTTCTCTAAATCCTCTTTCATTCACAAACCATAGATCTTCCATTCTAACTATTGCAATAAAATATGAGGTATCTGAGCATGACTTTGAAGGAGGATTCACTTGATTTAACATAGATTTGCATTAATAATAGCATCAGTTTTGCAAAAAGTTGCTGAAACTTAAATGAGTGTGGAAACAAAGTGTATGTTGTTAACGATGGTTTGTCTATGTAGTTTATAAAGCACACAGATCCATAATGATTCCATTAGGATCCTGTCTGGGGCTAGGGGTAAAAGTGGTAGCATGCTTGTCTAACATGCATGAGTCCCTAGGTTCAATCCCTAGCACTGAAAGAAAAAAGTCTGGAGAATGAGATAAGCCATACATTGAAATACCTTTATTTTCTAGATGCTAGATCCTAATGGTATGTCACAAGGCTCTCCGTGACCACGGGCATTACCATATATTAATTACACCACAAATAGCAGACATGGGAGATGAAACACATAAACGCACAAAGCTAAAATTGGTGTCTAAATCTAACCTTGTAGTTTGGTGTGTTGATTTAATCAAGGTACACTGAAACAGGAGAAATTTTTACAGTTTAGATGGTAAAAGAATAAAGGATGGTAGAATATAAAATGCCTTAAGACTGGTTGGTATGTAGATCGACATGAACTGATTCCATTTTCAATAATACTAATGTAATCTTAAGGTACATTAAGAAAAGTGCAGTGGTCTGAGACACTGTCAGAGAGTCCACTGTCTTTGAAATAGTCACCACGCATGAAATGTCAGGGCCAATTAGGATTCTGTATTTAAGAGCTGCATCTGCACGTCTGGGAAAGGCCAAAGAGGAATGAGCTGGGCATGCCTTTCAGCTGCCAAGAAATACCATTTTAATATACATTATTGTACACTGAAAGCATCATGAAGTTGAATTTAGTATCCTTTTTTTTGTTGTTGTTTTTTGGTGGTACCTGTACCGGGGATTGAACTCAGGTCGTTGTGCTTGCGAGGCAGGCAGCGGAACCACTGAGCTAAATCCCCAGCTTAGTACCCATTTTTAATAAATTTAAAATGTTAGCAAAAGGAAGTAGAACCAGTATTATAGTATAAACTTTGAAAGCTTTAGTATTTGTCTTCAAGTATCAAATACAAGAGCTATTAGTGAAAGGCAAGGTTCACTTGTTTTACAGAAGAGCAGAACAAGGGCCAATAGAAGATTTTAGTGCAGTATTAAATAATGAAGTGCAAGGTTCCGAGTTTAGTCCCTGGTACCAAAAAATAATTGGTGTTGTGTGTGTGTGTGTGTGGTGTCATTTTTGAGCTGGGAATTGAATCCTGGGCTTTACGCATGCTGGGCAAGGACTGCATCACTGAGCTACAAATACCTCCTGGCAGTTAAGATTTTGAAATTAGTAGCTTTTAAGGCATTAGATAGAACATAATTAAGACTGGCTGAACAGTTTTCTGTGCATAAGGTAAGGACTTTAGCTTTGATGATTTTAATTGAAAAAGTATTAAAGGGAGTGGGAAGATTAATGTAGTTCAGCAAGCCGAGTTGCCCTTAGTTGTGCACCATTTTATGTGCCACCAAGAAAAGAAAATATGATAAGCCATGAATTACAAGGTATATCTCTATCACATGAGTAACGTGTGCATTTTATAATTAGATGTGAACCTTGCGAGAGAAAAAAGCTAGCTAGGGAAGACATGGTAGCCGTCTAAATACAAGAACGTAGGGAGAAGGCATGTGTTAAAGTAAAAGATGGAAGTTGAGTGAGATAGGTTGTGATTTTGTAACTGTCCCACAGGGCTGGATGCTTCATGAAGTAAGGATTCTGCCTGTTAGTAAAAATTTCAGGCTGGGCGTGGTGACTCACGTGAGCCTGTAATCCCAGCACTCAGGAGGCTGAGGCAGGAGGATTGTGCTATGAGTTTGAGACCAGCCTGGACTGCATAGTGAGTTCCAGGTCAGTCTCAACTACATAGTGAGACCCTGTCTCAAAAAAAAAAAAATCAGCATAAACTGGATGACAGACTTAACATTGACAGGACTGCCTTTTAAAATAAGTTGGATTTGATAACTTCTAAGCTTCCATAGCTGTCCTTTTCTTGATCTGAATTTGGGGACTGATGTCATCAGGGAGTAAAAAGTTTATACTGAAAGCATATGCTGTTCCAAAGGCAATTTTTGGAGCCAGGGATTTAGCTCAGTCGTGCATGGCAAGTGCAAGATCCAGAGTTTGATCCCTGATACCAAAAAAACCCACAAAGCAAATGCAACTTTATTCAAGTTACCTAGCTTCCCCCCTGCCATATTAGTAGTAGGAAAAGGAAGCAATAAGCAAAATTCGTATATTCATATATGCGTGTATTTTAGCTCTTCGTTCCAAAGAATTTAAGTCAGTGAAGTAGCTTGAACATTACTGTGCATTCTCTGATACAGTAGCAATCATAGACTATTATTTCCTATTTAAAAAATAAATATTTTATCTGGTGTTTAAAAGGTTCAATTTGTATTGAGGTAATTACAGGGGAGTGATGGCAAACCTTTTAGAGCTTTCAATGATCAACAGCCAGCTGGTTGTATAGGTTGTAGAGGCACTGGTTGTATAGGTTCGCTGCTACTGCTATAAGGACTTAATAAAGTTATTTTCTAGATAATTCTCTAATATGGCTGAGAATCACCTAGGGAATATTTAATAATTTCCATTTTAGAGCCCAACTTCAAAAACTGTGATTTTCAAAGTGTAGGAAAAGGGAAGGAATGTGCAATTTAGCAAGGAAAAATCATTTGTGAAGTTACCGCATTAGATCAGTCACTGCCTACTGTACAAATACTAACTAGGATAAACTCATTTTGGTGAAATGGTTAAGTTAATCTCAGGATAGATCCTGGGTATCAGGGGCATTCATTTGTGTGTGTGGGGGGGTTATTTTGTTTTTTGCTGTAAGATCTATTTTTTTTAATACAGAAGCCATGTTACTACAATAGTATTAGCTCAGAAGGAAAGCTGAGTCCTAAGTGTAAAACCACAATGCTGCTTTACTTTGGTTATTTTCTGGGAATGTTCTTGCTGGATCTTAGATTGCCACTTCAGTTTTTATGCATAAAAGCTGCTGATAGCGACCACATACATTATCGATATGTTCATTAATTGGAAGTTTTAAAAATCCAATTATCCAGTTTTGTACATAGTATGAGACCAAGGTATTTTGCTGTCTTTTCTTATCACAACTCAGTCTCTTAGCTAATAAACTTCTGTAAGGCAAAGCTAGTTTTTCGTTTTTATAAAGTTTAGTTTGCATTTCCAAAGCCTGTAATAGGTATCTGCCATACCACAAATACAGTAAAATAATAATGGCTTCTATGTATGCTCAAAGTGTTAGTTCCTTCAAGCAATTGAGGCTACTAGGTGAGGAAAACAATTTTTCAGTATGAATCAAAGCTGGTGAAATGCTTAGCATAAGCATTTCATGAAATGTAATTTTTTTGTAATTTCTTTGTTTTTGGCCTAATTGACATTTTGATCACATAATTTGATTTTTAAAACTTAGGATAAAGGATTTTTCTTTTGGATCACGAGTGCATACTTTAGATAATTAAGTGCATTCTTCAGTGCAAACTTAAGGTAATTTTGATAACACAAGAGTTCTTAAGACATTTTAGAAGAAATGCCCCAAAGGGAAAGGATGCAGTGTCACAAATGTGTGAATTTGCTTAATTTTTTTTACTTGGGCCTCTTGATGGTCATTTACAACAACAACAACAAATACCTTTTAAACATTCTTCAAAATTATACATCTCAATCCAATACCTGAGAGAATGACATAGTTTCATATTCTTGTGTATAAAAATAAAAGATTTGGGACATTCAGAATGTCTAGAAGCTACCTCTTAAATCTGTTATATACTTAACATTTATTTTAAGATACTGTAATTTATAAGGATGCATGAAAAGTGTGCTGCTTCTGAGTTGTGAAATAGTTCTCTTCTTTTTTTAATTGAATTTATTGGTACATTCTAGGTAGACAGTACAGTTACATTCATTACTGGGATCCTGTACCTTCACATGACAGGCCTTGGTTCTCATTTTTTCCCCTTGTCCCCACCCTCTCTTCACCCCCTCCTCCCCTCCCCACCTTCAAACAGTTTAATTCCATTTTTACATTTTCTCATATTGTTTCCCTTTTCCCTTATTCCCCTTTCCCTATCCTCACTGTCCCTACAGCTTTGGTCCTTTTCTTTTTATTTCACATTGCTAATTGCCCTGTTAGGATCTTGAGTACTATTTTAGTTTTTCACACCAGAGAAACTATTCGGTATTTTCATATGTGATTTATTTATTTCACTTAGGAGTATATCCTCAAAATGTACCCATTTACCTATGAATGAATCTACTTTCTCATTCTTTATGGTTCTCTTCTTATGAAGACTCTTGTTTTAATTATTTGTCTCCAAATGATTAATACCTCACAATAATTACATGAAAATTATACTTGTTTTTTAAAGTGCAGGTTATGTTACTTTGTCAAAAAATTCATTTGTCTTTTTATCTAAAGTTGCATATTTTCCAGCTCATTCTAAATTTTGAATAGTTTACTTACAACACGCTATTTGGAACACAGGTTCTCTCAAATAAAGATAAGGCAAAATAATTTCCCTGCCTTTCTACATTTGCGATAACACTGATGGGCGAAAACAAAATCCATTGTCTTAGAAGTGTTTGCAGATTAGTATGTAAAAGAAAGGTACAGAGTTTCTGTTTAGAGAATGTTAAAGTGGGATATCCTTTCCAGTTCTGAATTACTTATTTAGCACTTTCAAATAAGGATAAAATCTTTGTTTCCTAAACTGTGGAAATAATACTGAAGAAACTGGAAGATTAGTAAAAGGCCTAGGAAGGATAATGGCTGTCTTCCTGCATCTAAAGCAGAGCCAGATGTAAAGTTTTAATACCAGTGATGGCAACCCTTTCAGAGCTTGCAACAATACAGTCCACAGTACAGCACAGATGCCACAGGTTCACCATCCTTGCTTTACACTTAAAATATTCAGTATCCTGTATTAAACCAGAGGGCAGAATAAGGATTTTCACATGGACATTATAGGAAAGGTAGATTTCACTGTACAGTAAGGTAGTACTTTAATTTTTTAAAAAGCCCCCCCAAAAGAGTTAATGGTCTTTCCATCACTGAAAGTGTGTAACCAAAGGCAAGAAAAATGTGTAAGAAATACTAGGTGATTTTTGCATTAGGATAGGGTTTTGTCCTAACCTTGTCCTGTAATGACATGTTTTATTAACATCTGGGTATTCCCTGAATACATCAACTTTGAATAGAGCTTTAGTTCCAACAAGCCACTAATAACCTAAATACTACATTTAATCTATCTCACAGAAGACAGTATTACTTATATTCTATGCATCTGAAAAAGCTATTTTCAACATAAATATGATTAAACAGGAGTACCAGATTTAGCCATTGGCTGCATAGTCCTCTAGTCTCTGTTTCATAGTTAGGTTTCATTGTAGGGACTTTGATCAATCCTTAACTATTCTTGAATACAAGTATACACATACAATTGAAATCCATTCATAAGTGTTTTTTGTATTATCGGCACTTCACTACTAAAATCAGAACAGGTGTCATAGAAGAAAAAAAATGTACCTTACAATCTTGGCCCTGATGTGTGTAGCCTTGAAAAACTTAATTTCTCTGAATTTTGTTCTTCTTGAGATGATTAAATTAGGTCATTTTAAATATATATATTAATATATATATTATATTTCTGCAGTTATATCTGCTGGATCAAAATGTTTCTATATGGTTTTCTTTTTTGGATCACATACTTATCTATCCTAGTTGCAAGTGTTTAACATGCAATTTCAATTTCCTCACCTGTGGGTTTTGTTTGTTTTTTTTCAGGGGGGAAGTCAGGGTCTCACTATGTAGTTGAGACTGACCTGGAACTCACTATGCAGACCAGGCTGCTCTGGAAACTCTCAGTGATCCTCTTGCATCAGCCTCCCTAGTGCTGAGATTACAGGCGTTCGCCACCACACCCAGCTCACCTGTGTATTTTAACTAAGCATTTAGTATTATTGAAAAACTTCATAACGTGTAAATATTTTGAGATAGTTTATAAGCACTTTCCCAATATGCTCTTAAATTTCCTTCTATTCCTAGGACACAAAAGCCTTATCCTAATTGTTCTCCAAATCTTTTAATAAAAATCTATATTTATACAAGATTAAATATTGTAATGTGTTTAAAGGTTTTTCTTTTAAGTAAAAGTTTATGAGCACGATTCTCCTGAAACGAATCTGCTGCAGACAGTAATACACATAAAGCAATTCTGGTTCTGAGATTACATTTTTGAATCTTTCTCTTGGTGGAACGCTATTCAGAGAAAGTACTTACAGCTGCCTCTGCCCTTTCACAGGAAATGGAAGATGTTAAATGACCTCAGAGATTAGCATTCCTGAGGTCCCCAGGGTTTGTGATTTCAGTTATTGATCAATTGTTTTCTAAACTGAGGAGCCCAGTCTTCCTTGGGAATGTGGTAAGGCAGCCTACTTTATGTAAAGCAGGTATAACAAACATTTGTAGTGTTTAAGGATTGATTTAAAACAAATTGCTTTAGGGCCGGGGAATTAGCTCAGAGGTTCTGGTGCCTGCCTTGCAAGCCCAAGGACCTGAGTTTGATCCCTGTTACCAAAAACAAAACAAAAAACCAATTTGATTTAATTTGTGAAGTCTTTGGATATGTTTAACTTTGAGTAAGAAAGAGCCCACATGGTGGTGCATGCCTGTAATCTCAGCATTCCAAAGGCTGAGGCAGGATTGCTGAGAGTTTCAGGCCACATACAATGAGTTTGAGGTCAGCCTGAACTATATAATGAGCACTTGTCAAGGAAACAAATAAAATAAAATAAGACAAGCTAATTTTAAAATAGGAAATACAGGAAAATGTTTAATAGAAGGCTGCATGGCACCAATTCAACTTGTTTGAGGATAGCTGTAAGGAAAAAGTGACTAATTGCAGAACATGAAAAACAGATTTAAAAGCTCTTGAGTTTAGATGGATAGAATGTTTTGATAGTGTACTTGACATTGTTTCTGATGTTTAAAGAATGTCTTCAGTTTTGAGAGGTTTGGTGCCTGGACACTTACAGCTTTAGAATCACTGAAGAAAATGAATCGTTTATTAGTGTTCTTACCTCCCCATGCTTGTTTTGGAAGCATTAATCTTATTTCTGCCTCAAGGATCAATCTCCCAGCATCACTGGGGTTTGTTACTTGCTCATCCCTCTCTCTTAGCTGAGGCTAGACTTCTTACAAAGAATGCTTACAAACTGCAAGAGGAGAAAAAATTCAAAGTGAAGATTGGTAATTTCAGGTTAACTTGTTTCAACTACTAAACTCATTTCCTTTCAGGTAATGCAATCTTATTTGTCTTTATGACAACAGAAAAGGAAGAAAATAATACGATTCTTAGTTTAAAAAAAGGAAATTGACTCAAACTTGACAGGTATTAACATAGTACTTTCCTGATTTGGAAGTTTTCCAAATCCTGCATCTTAACTTATTCAGAAAAACAGAGACTTCCTGTAATTAATCTTGATTTGTCCATTTCTTAAATATTTCTTAACCTTTCACATAAAAAGAATGTTCTACCTCAAAATAATTTTTTCAAAACTGCAGTGGAGGTATTTAATACCAGGTAAGTAACATCTTAAGTCCAGAAAAGATAATTCCATGATTCTATGTTTGATATTCATCAGGGGCATAGTTCAATTTAAAGACTATTCTTTTGGGTCTTGCAAACCAAAAGAAAGATATGTATATTTTGAAAACATGATTGTTGTGACTTTGTTCTTTAAAACATAAACTTCTCGAGGTTGGTTTTATGATAGAAGTGTGGTTTGGGAAAAGGTAATCATAACAACAATAAAAAGGAAAAGGGACTGTGAAGGTAGGCATTGGAAAGGTGGGGCGGAGGGAGCAAGAAGAATTGAGACACCAGAAAACAGCTCTAGCTAGAAACAGTACCTCTTCCAAAGTGTGTCTGCCTGCCGCTGTAGCCAACACAACGTTTCTGTAAAGCTCATTTTACAAATCCCAGGGCAGGCAGGGCAGGGGTTGACAAGACTCATACAGAACAACACAAAGGACTATATATTTCAAGAGGGGACGGCTTTTTTTTTTTTTTTTTTTTTTTTACAGGGTCTCGCTATGTAGTTGAGTCTGACCTGGAACTATGTAGCCCAGGTTAGTCTCGAACTCACAGCGATCCTCCTGCCTCACCCTTGAGTGCTGGGAGTACAGGAGTGCGCCACCACGCCCGGCGGGGACGGTCTTGATGGGGAAAGTAGTGTCCCTTTTCCTCTTTCCAAGCCGCAAGCCTCCACTTGTTTCTTCCGTCTTAGCCCCATTCTTGGGGGCAAATCAAGTTTGGGTCAACCCAGCCGCTGAGGTCCGCCGAGGCCGTAGGCAGCAAGTCTCAACTGTTACAGCTGCGGGGGTCTGCCTCTCGCCTGCAGCCTCCACAGCAAACTGAGCCCGACTCTCCTCCCCACTTCACCTCACTCCTGATGAGCACTCCGAGCCGGGTCGCGGGGTTGGGAGCAGCCGGCCGCGGCGTGGGCACTTGAGGGCGCA
>NW_022900927.1:34997694-35040790 GCF_012274545.1 Fukomys damarensis
CCGGGTGGCTTACGAGTACACGGAAGCCGAGGACAAGAGCATCCGGCTTGGCTTGTTCCTCATCATCTCCGGCGTCGTGTCGCTCTTCATCTTCGGCTTCTGCTGGCTCAGTCCCGCGCTGCAGGATCTGCAAGCCACGGCGGCCAACTGCACGGTGCTGTCGGTGCAGCAGATCGGCGAGGTGTTCGAGTGCACCTTCACCTGTGGCGCCGACTGCAGAGGCACCTCGCAGTACCCCTGTGTGCAGGTCTACGTGAACAACTCGGAGTCCAACTCCAGGGCGCTGCTGCACAGCGACGAGCACCAGCTCCTCACTAACCCCAAGGTAAGGACGCCCCGCTCGCCCGGATCTCCCGTGGAGGTCGCCTCGCTCGCGAGGAGCTGCGGGGTCCTGGGGCAGCACCGGGTTCAGACCCCACCAACGGGTGGGGTCGGAGCGCGAACCCGCCCTCGGCGGGTTGTCCCTGAGACTGGTGATGCTCACAGCCTCCCACTCTCCACACACCTAGCTTGTCTGTTCTCAGCTTTTGAGGCCCGACCCAGGTCCGTGGTTTAGAGAAATGCAGGGGGCAGAGAAAAGTTAACTTTCCTTCGATTAAAGCTACAGAGTAGCGAAGATCCCACTGCCTCCGCGCGGGGTCAGTCAGGTCTGAGATTCACGTGGCCTTCATTCAGCTGGAAGGACCGCCAGTGGGACATTCAGGTGCCGCTCAACTCTCCGAAGTTCTAAGAGCGTATGTGTTTGCCTTTTAGCTCTCAACAGACGTTTTTAATTAACTTGGGGTCTAAAGATGAGTTTTGCAAGATCGACAACCAACCTGTCATCAAATACGAATATTTGCAGGTGCCCATGTGGGGAGGGGGTGACTAGAGGTGTCCTAGTAGATTGTCTAGGCTCTCTCGGCGGTTGGAGAACAGTTAAAACTTACTGAAAATGAAAAGTGTTCAGTGAAATATACCAAATAGTTCCTTCCAAACGAGTTCTTTCAGTGTCATAAGCAAGGGGGAAACACACACACACACACACACACACACACACACACGCACGCACGCCCTGGTTAAGATGTACGGAGTGGAGAGCACAGAGAGACTCTGGAAACTGTTCCCAGTGGAGAAAAACACTCATAAAAAGCAATGTTCTGGGTCTGTGAACTAATTGCGCTTTATAAAGTACCTGCTTCTGCAGGGATTGCCTTTGCTGCTTTCCTCTCTTCTACCATCCGTGTTGCTTGTCAAAGTGAAGATGTGTTTGTGTTTGTTTTTAAAAGTTACTGGAACTTTTTCTCTTTGTGAGGGCCATGTTTGAAGACCAAGCAGGAAGTTAGTGCAAAAGAAAGGAAACTTTCTATTAAATGTCACAAGATACATTTATATTACTCTAAAACTTTTTAATAAGTATTTTTAAAATACTTAATACAAGCTTACCATCTACAGTAAAACTCATGATCTTGTCTCCTAAATAGTAAATTGTTGAATTTGGGAGGATAACTAATTTTTTTTAAAATTATGATTTCTTAGAAAAGACCTGCTAATAAATGAATATGCATTTGCCTTCATTATGAAAATAATACAAAGGCATTAAGTGTAGGAATAAGAATTTAGAATATAGAATTTAGAGTATAATACTCTTGCTCTGGAAATGATAATGTCTCAAGCACAAATGTTTGAAATCTATTTGATGCTTAGGAATTTAAAATAAATCTCGGGGTTACAGAAACTTTTTTTCAGTATTAAACCAAGGTGCCAAATAATAATAATGATTGAAAAATTATATTTGTTCACCACTGGGGAGTTGTTACAGTTGGTGAAACATCATTAATTATTTTAAGATAGTGGCTCAGTCACTAATAAATATACATACACCAGGAAATAGTTAATGTCTAATCATGACATTGGGAAATTGGAATTTACTACAAGAAGACTTCTTCACAATTTCTAGGCAATGTTGCAGGATCTGGCAGAAATAGTACATTGGAATCCTTATTAAGACAATGATTTTTAAATTAGTTGGAAGCAATCACAATGCTTTATGTAATACTAAGATTCTTTCTTTCCTACTCACTTGCAAATCTGCTTTTTTTCCCAGTGCCCGTTGGCAACAGTTTTTTTGGTGAAGTACCTGAACAGAATCATATTTTATAAAGTGAAATACTCAGAAAATGACAGAACTAGAAAATATTGTATTTGTGTTATAGAAAGTGATAAATACTATTTCCTACAATTTTGGGAATTTCCTCAGATTGATGCCTCTTTATCCATAATATCCTCTTTATGATGTATTGTAGCATATATAGAACATAAATTTGTTTTTTAACATCAGCTTTCTATTTTTGTTCAACTTAATGCTCAATTTTAGAATTTCTGTAAACAGTTGGTGATGGAAAAATTTAGTGCAACCAAAGTATTATGGCAAAGTCAAGTACATAAGCAGATTGTTTGTAAATGCCCTTGCAGTAGACAGTGCCCATCATCCATCCCTAATACATCTTGGCTACCTGGATCTTTTCTTTGCCATATTTTACTCATCTGTTTGTTGAAGGCCTCGTTTCCTACCAATTCCTTTTGTTTTGTGTATTCTAAACACCTTCCACCTTCTTTTTCAAAACCCTCCACTGTAAGAATGCTCTTAGGCAATCACTTCTCAGAAAAATAGAACAAGCAGTTTTTTTCTCCCCATTAAGCTTCCTGCATTAATTACGGTAAAAGGTATGCAAGGGAAATAATATTACAGATATATACCTTCTTAAGCTATAGACTACAAAAGAAGATATTGATCTTTGCTAATTTCTTTAAAATGTCTGTAAGTCCAATTCAGGTTATTATTTATGTTCTGCATCAAATCCTTACTGTCTGGAGCAGCAACTATATCCAGTCATGTAGTACTATTCAACTTAACTGGTTATACCCGGAGAAATGATTTGCTGTGTGGATTAACTTGGGGTTCAGCTACCGTTCCCATCATTACATTGCCTCCCTGTGACTCACAGTTGCATGCGTTAAGAGCTTGGGTTCATAGCCACGGGTGCACAGTGGAATTACCTGGGAACATTAGAAGGACATTCTATGCTTGGGTCCAACCCTGAGAGATTTTGATTTGGTCCTGGACAGCTCCTGTGTATTGGTGAGTTTTTGTTTTTCAGAGTTTGGCAAATGATTCCGCTATGTAGGAAAGAGATGAAAAGCATTGTCTAGAAAAATATCCTCATCTACTGTGCAAAGAAAAAAAAATCATTAAAACCCAAAAGGGTTAACTGTTGCTAATTTTTGTGTTTTCAGGTTAAAAGTTGTTCATGCTACTCAGTATAGGAGGTGGGTATAAAAAAAGACTTGAAGGAAATTCTAAAGGAAGAGAATTATTTAAAATTAGTATGAAAATGATTATTTAACATTGGTTGATTTAAATGAAATGAAGGTGCACATTTCCAGATATTTGCTTATGCATTAGATGCAACAGGAAGGATGAATTTTTAAAACCACTCTCTAGTAGGTGGGACAAGAGAGAGTAGATAATTAAAAATTATATATTTAATGTTTGTGTTTTTTTTCTTCCTGCAATAATAAACACCTAGGAATTAAAGGATAAGGATATTTCTAAGAAACCAGAATTCTAAAAGTGAAAGAAATACATTGAAGAGAAGACTTTACATAGGACTGGAGAAAGCTTTAGGCATTAAGTACATTCCCTACAGCTGGATGTCTTACTTTGAGACATTGTGACTTACAGTCACTTTCTTGCTATTCTTGGTATTCTTCAGGTTTACAGTGGTACACCCCTGCCCCTGCACATTGTGTAGAAAGCATGGCCTACTGGGGTAACTTCTGAGCTCCTTTTTTGAAATAAAATTTTCAATAAAAATATTTTGTTATTCTGGGAAGTACATCATATCAGAAATATGAAATAAAAGGCCAAGTTGTGACAACTTGTATGTAGTAGTTATATCTCCATGAAGAAGTAACTTGCCTTATATTTCCTCAGTGATTATATTAAATAGTATTTAGAAATGTATATAATATTCAGTTGAGCAAGTGCTTTTTGAGGATCCATGATGATCAAAATACTGAGTGGTAGTGCACGCCTGTAATATCTGCACTCTAGAGGCCAAGGCAGAAGGATCAGCATGAGATCGAGGGATAAATTAAAAAAAATAATAATAATAATGATAAAAAGGACTGAGCATGAAGCTGAAGGACATGTTTGTTCATTTGACAATTTTTTTTTCTTTATTACACATCACTTTTTTAGGAGTGTGTGTTTGTAACATAACATATTCTTCTTAGGGAATTGGTAATACATATTTCACATCATGATCATTTTTACTCCCCCTCCTTTCCCCTGGGGACTCCTCCCTTCTCTTCCCCTTATTATCTTCCCATCTCCACAAAGTCTCCCTCCCTATTCCTTACCATTTCTCATTTTGCACTTTAAATTATTTATATATTGGGTTTCTCATTAGAGAAACCGTGCAGTATTTAACCTTCTCAGTCTGACTCGTTTCACTAGCCTTATGGTCTCAAGATCTATCCACATTCTAGTCATTTTCCAAATGACTCAAATTTTTATTATTTATGGCCAAGTAGTACTCCATTTATGTCTTCATCAGCTGATGGGTATATGTGCTGCTTCTGTAATTTATCTGTTATGAATTGCTCTACTATAAACATGGGGATATATGTATCACTTTAACATGGCGATTTTCACTCTTGCTGGAAGATACACAGAAAAGATATAGCTGGGTCAAATGGAATTTTTAATTTTTTAGATCTACTGATTTCCATAGTGATTGACAAATATTTAGTAAATTCTTACTGTATGCTCTGGTGCTTCTTCGTTCTGAGACTAGAGAAGATATCAAAACAGAGACCTTCTGCTCATAGAGCTTACATTTTAATGGAGGATAACAGTTAATAAATTTATAATACAATGTCATGTGATAGTATGTGGGTAAAGAAAATTCAGGCAGAGTGAGGGTAGAGTTAGTGGTGGGAGAAGCAAAGGATGCTCTTTCAGAAAGGATGCTCAGAGAATGTGGGCCTGATACAGTGACATTTGCATAGTGACCCAAAGAAGGTGAGGGATATGTAGAGGTTGCAAGAGCATGAAATAGTGAACAGTTGGCTCTCTGGAGAAGGATGGTTCCACAAGCTGAGCAAACATCACGTCCACAGGCCATGATACAAGTGAGTGCCAAGTCTGAAGGAGAAGCAGTGAGAACCACAGTGAGATTGGGCCACAATGAGCAAGGCATAGAAGAGTGGGAGATGAGGGTAGGGCCCTAAAGACATTAGACTTTATTCTAAGTGTGATGGTAAACACCCAACATTGAGAAGGGTTGAGATTTAATCAGATTTAGACTTTAAAAATTGTAAATGATTCCACTGGCTGCTGAGTTGAAAATACAGTGTGTGTGTGTGTTTGTGTGTGTGTGTGTGTATGTGTGTGTGTGTGTACACACGTATGTGCACATGTGTATGCCTGTGTGCCCATGCTCAGCTGCTCACTTGTGCAGAGTGAGGTGCAGAGGCAAGATTGGAAACAGAGTCCAGAAGAATAGGTGGAAGGTTGAGGAGGCTTCGATCACTGATGGGAGGGCAGCTTGGTAAAATTTACAGATGGGGGCCAGGGATTTAGCTCAGTGGTTCTGCCTCCTGCCTCCCAACTGCAGGGTCCTGAGTTCAATCCCCAGCACCAAAAAAGAAAAAAGAAAGAAAATTCACTGATGGATGAGAAATTTGGGAAAGAGAAGTCAAAGATGGCTTCAAGACAAGCACAGCTGTGTGAAAAGAGGGTCTTTTACCAGAGGGGAAAACTAGAAAAAGTCGACTGAGTTACACATATGCCTGTCAGACATGCAAATGAGGATGAATTCATGATTCTCTGCCTTCATGATTATCTACCAGAGACTGTAAGAATATAGATAACTGTCAAGCACAGCAAAAGGCCAAATTCTACAGGGAAGTACCAGTGATGTCATATGAACATTCAGAGGGAGAGCTTCGTGGAGAAAGAGACATTTGCCATGAGTATTTAAGAAAAAAGCTTTTCTTTTTGGTCATAAGGAAAGGGATGGGGGATGAAGAGAAAGGATATTAAGGTAAAATAAGTGCCACAACCAAAACTCTGAGCAATCAGAGTTTGGGGTATATTGGGAGATCAGCAAATACATTGGCAGGCCTTCAGCACAAGACACAAGAGATGTAGGAGGAAGTTTTGGAGGAAAGGTTGTAGATACAGGGCAAAGGAGTGCCAGTAGATCATAGGTCCTTCACAGCCAGCATGGTTTTGGTGGACAGTGGGAAATCATGGTAGGGAGAATAATGCACCCTTTCTCAAAAGATGTGCACATTATAATTCTTAAAATCTATGAATATTTTGTTACATAGCAAAGGGGAATTAAGGTTATAGATGGAGTTAAGGTTGCAAATCAGTTAATGTTAAAATAGGAGATTACCCTGAATTATGCATGTAAAGCCCAGCGTAATCACAAGAATCATTCAGTGTGCAAGAAGCATAAGTAGAGTAATGCAATTTGAGAAAAACTCAACCAGCTATTGCTAGTAGCTTGGAATAATGAAGAGGGGCATGACCCAAGGAATACAAGCAATTTGTTTTTCCAAAGGGATACAAATCAAGTGCCTCCAGAAAGGAATTATGGCCCAGCTGGAGTCTTGATTTTTAGCCCAATGAGACCCCTTGTGGACTTCCGACCTCATGAATTGTGATAATCTGTTTTGTTTTAAGCCACTAAGTTTATGTTATAGCAGTAAAACTAATACAGAAGCCAATGATTTTTGAGTATGTGACTGATAGGAATAGGTGCTCAAAGATTTGGTCAGAATATATTAATTGTCCATCTGTATTATATCTCTTTAGAAACATTCTAATCTGCAGGATGCTAGAATCTATATATTTGAGATTACTTATCGTGATCTAACCTAACCTGTGTTAAATGAATGTCATTTGTGAAGATCTCAATTATATTTTTAAGGTCCCTAAAGATTATATTTCAAAAAACTAATGAGAAACTAAAAATCCAGAGAGATTTGTAGTGTTGCAATATATCTTAGCAACAATTTGAGAAAAATGCATTTACTTTATCACAAACTTGACTGAGAATTACAAGTTCTTGGGACATTTTGTTTATTTATAATAAAGTGTTTTTGACATTCATTTATGAATGAAAATGTCAAGTTTTATCTCCCCTGAGCTTAAATTTTCTTTCATTTTTTTCTCATATTTTTTCTTTTCCCTTATTCCCTTTCCCCTACCCTTCCCACTTTCCCTACTTAAATTTTCTTTCAGTCTTTAACAGAATTTCATAATCAGTTGAGTTCCTAAATCAACAGTACATTTGTATTATAATTACCATAATTGTTCATTGTAAAATACTGAATAGAATGGTTTTTAATACTGTATATGTTTCTAACCATTTCTCATGCTGTGCCTTACATATTCTCTAGGACACATAAATCAATGTGTAAAAATTTTTTTACTTCTGAATTGAAGAAATATCCTCCTTTATTCTTTCAAAATAACCAGTGTTGATTGCAAATCATTATCTTTATTAAATTATTTTTGTAAATAAAGTAAACAAATTCACTTTACTTTTCTGAGTAACAGAATCTAGCAGATTAGGTCAGTTAGAAGGTGCTTTGCATGCTGAACCACATGAAAAGAAATAGCTAGACTTGCTTCTTCCATATCCTTTATCTAATTGATGCAGTAGGCTAAATGGACTTTGAAATCTTACCCTATTCACATCTAATTATAGCAGCATACGCTGGTGGTGTATTTCACTGGAGAAAACTCAATTCTAGATACTAGAAGTTTAATCCATTCTTTCCTTTGTAACAAACGTGTGTGTAAAAATTTTGGTATCAGTAACTGAACGTAGGACCTTGCACTTGCCAGGCAGTTGTGATGCCACTGAGCTCCATCTCCAACATACATATAAATTTTTGTCAGAACAATTTCATTTGTAATAAATCTTTCTAAAGAATTGAAAACCAAATAGTAATAGTATGTAGTAAGACCTAAATTCTGAATTCTACTTTAATTACCTTTTTTTTTTTGTATTTTAAAGGTAAAAAATGGTGACAAACTTTAGCATTATTCCCCCCAAACCTTTTGCTGTTCCAGAGTTTTTTGTTTCTACAATTTTATTCTAATACTTTTTTGTTTGATTGTTTGAGTTAGTGTTTCACTGTGTAGTTCAGCCTGGCCTTGAATTCACTCTGTAACCCCTGCTGGGTTCAAACTCCTAGTGATCCTCATGCCTCAGCCTCTTGAGTGCTAGAATTACAGGCATGTACCATCACGACTGGCTTGGAATTGTGATCCAGAAGGTCATGAAAGACCTGAGTCCTCACTCTTTTGCTCTACCAGCCCTTAACATGTTTTTTCTGTTTTGTATTATGTTTATCTTCTAGATAGTAAGAAGGAAAAGAGACAGTAGTGGAGGCTATCATCAAGAAATCAGCCAATAAACATGCTGGTGAGGCTGTGGAGAAGAGGGAACCCTTCTCCACTGTGGGAGTGTAAATTGCTGTAACTACTATGGAGATCAGTATGGAGATTCTTTAAAAATAAAAAAAAACTAGAGGTTGCACTTGACTCAGCTATTCCCATTCTAGGTATCCTAATGAAAGAGTTAAAAGCATCATACTGCAGGGATATATGGACACCCATATTTATAGCAGCACAATGTGTAGTAGCTATGTCTTGAAAGTCATGTGCCTATCAATGGATGAATGGATAAAGAAAATATGTTTTGTATGCAGTGAAGTACTACTCTGCCATAAAGAAGGATAAACTTGAAAGACTTTTAGGTAAATGGATGCACCTATGAAAACATAATTTTAAGTGAAATAAATCAGACACATGTTTAAATATCACGTTGTTTTTCTTTTCTGAGAAAGCCCAAGGGTAAATAAGGACTAAATGGAGGATATATATTAGAAAGTAGGAAGAAAATGTTCAAATGGGAAGGGGGAGGAGGGAGAAAAGGAATAGGGATAAAAAAATGAAAAGGAAGATAAGAGGAACAAAGTTTTATAAAGAAAAAGGTGAAGAAGGATTGAAGAGAAGGGAGGAGAAGGAGAAAAAGAGATATATACAGGTACAGATTCTCTATGATGAATGTGATTGTTACGTTTGTCCAAACTGTACCAATAAAATTAATTTTGAAAAAGAAATTGAGATACAGGCCAGGGATTTAGCTCAGTGGTTCCACTGCCTGCTTCGCAAGTGCGAGGTCCTGAGTTTGATCCCAGGTACACACATGCACACACACACACACACACACACACACACATCTTCTTTATTAGGGGCTGGGGATTTAGCTCAGTGGTTCTGCTGCCTGCCTTGCAAGCGCAAAGACCTGAGTTCTATCCCTGGCACAAAAAATAAATAAATAAAATTGAGATATGACTGATATGACTGATACAGTATTTGTCCACTTAATATATACAGTTTTAAGTAATTCATAGGTTTTTTTGTTGTTTTGGGGTTTTTTTTTGTTGTTGTTGTTTTTTGAGACAGGGTCTCACTATGTAGTTGAGACTGACCTGGAACTCTCCATGTAGCCCAGGCTGGTCTTGAACTCACAGCGATCCTCCTGCCTCAGCCTCCCAAGTGCTGGGATTACAGGCGTGCGCCACCATTCCCAGCCACAGGTTTTTTTAACTATCAACACTAATTCCAGATTATTTTCATCAACCTCAAGTAAATCCCATATACATCAGCACTCATTCCTCATTCCTTCAGTTTGGTTATGGTATACAGTCTTTTTTGTAGGCTCCTGGATTTGATTTATTAATATTTTGCTGAACATTTTTTGTATTCATATTCATAAGAATTATTAGGGCATATATAGATTTCTTATGATGTTTTTATTTGATTTTGTCATCATTGTAATAAAATGAGTTGGGAAGTATTGTCCAGTTTTTTTTAAGCAGATTGTGATTATACATCATGAACTAGTGGGATTTATTATAAGAATGCAAAATTAGTTCAATATGCTGAATCAATGAATGTAATAGAACTTATTAGTATTGTAAGGATAGTAGATCACTCAGTGTATGAAGAAAAAATTTGACAGAATATAACAATTATGATTTTTCTAAAAAAAAAAAGGAATAGAAGAGACTTTCTCCACTTGTTAAAGGGTAACTGTGCAAAACTCACAGCTAATGTGATTAACAGTGCAACATTGGAAACCTTTCCCTTCCCATCAGGAAAAAGAAAGATATCCACTCATTCTGACTGCTCAACAAGGCAGTGAAGGATTCAGCCAGAGCAATTAGGCAATCAGATTAGAAAAGAAGAAATAACAATTTATATTTAAAAATCACCTATTCTTCTGTTGGTGACTCCAAAGTGGGGAGGGGAGCACTAGAGCTAATAAATAAATTCAGCAGGTATGCAGAATATGAGGTCAGTATACAAAATATATTTTCATTCATTAGCAACAGTCCAAAAGTAAAATTAACATATTTTTATTCACAGTAGTATCAAAATAATAAAATACCTGAGAATAAATTTCACAAATTTAGTAAAAGTGTAAGACTTATACCTTGAAAACTACAAAACATCATTAAAAGAAACTAAAAACTTAGATGGAAGACATCCTTTATTTGTTTTAGTAAGATAGTAGTATTCCTTAAATTGATTTACAGGTTCAGCTTAAAAAATCCTGATGGATTTTTTTTCTGCATAAATTGATGAGCTGGTCCTAAAATTCACATGGAAATGCAGGAGACCCAGAAGAGCCAAAATGCAATCTTGAAAAAATATAGTGAGAAGACTCACGTTTCCTTGTTTCATTGCTTGCAAAAAAGCTACAGTAATCAAAAGTATGGGCCTGGCATAAGGATGGACATAGCAATGTATGGAATAGAATTGAGAGTCTAGAATAAATTTACACATCTATGGGCAATTCATTCAAGACAAAAGCATCAAGAGCATTCAACAAGGAAAAAATTGTCTCCAACCATTGATATCTGCATGCAAATGAATGGATCTGATCTTATACTATATACAAAAATTAACCAAAAGTTAATCATAGGCCTAAATGTAACTGCTAAAACTTAAAGCTCTTAGAAGAAAATATAGGCATAATTATTTATGACATTGGCTTAAGCATAATTTCTTAAAGATGACACCAAAAGCATAAACAGCCAAGGACAAATAGATAAATTGGGCATAAGTAAACTTAAAATCATTTGTTCTTCAAAAGATACCATCAAGAGAGTGAAAAAGACAACCACAGAATACAATACTTATAAATCTTGGAACTTTTACAGTTCAACAAGAACAGGTGTGTATAGCCCAGTTGAAAATGCGTTCATATTTTTCTTAAGGTATAGAAATGGCCAAAAGGCATATGAAAATGTGTTCAAAATTCTTAGTCATCAGGGAAGTACAAATCTAAACTACAATGAGATACCACTTCAGACTCACTGGAATGGTTATTTAATGAAGACAAGAACAAGTATTGTTGGGAGTGTGGCTAAATTGCAACCCTTACACTTCGCTGGTAAGAATGTTGAAGATACAGGCACTTTGGAAAACAGTTTGGCAATTCCTCAAAAAAGGTGAAAATAAAACATGACCCAGCAGCTCCATTCCTAGTTGCATGCCCGAGAGAAATGAAAACTTGTGTCCACATAAAAACTTGTGACTCTTCATGAAGAAAGGTTTCATAATAACCAAAGTATGATAATAATCCAAGCATGCATTAGCTGATGAATGAGTGAATTAAATGTGCTATATTTATACAATAGAAAATTACTCACCTTATAAAGATGAATGAAGTGTTAACTATACAACATGAGTGAACCCTAAAAATATACTGAGGATGCAAACAAAAAAGACTACATATTACATAATTCTATTTACCTAAAATGTCTAGAAAATGGAAATCTATAGAGACTGAAAGTAGATTAATAGTTTCTTAGAACTGGAAGGCATAGGATAATTAGATACGATAGCTAAAGGGTATATAGGATATCTTTCGGTGTGAAGGTTTTCTAAAATTGTAATGATTATCTCTGTGAATCTATTAAATGTCATTAAATTGGTGAATTGAATGCTATGTGCATTATATTTCAGTAAAGCTGTTAGACCCTCCAAAATAATAAGATTTGCTGTACAGATTTTGGCATTTCAAATAACTTGTAATGAGATGTCTTATTCAGTAAAATATGTTAAGACTAATCTGTCTTGAAAATACATATTTTTCATTATGAATTTTCTAAAGTATTTGGAAAGTATTAATTTTCAAATATATTTGGAAAAGCAAAGTAAAAATTTACTTAATTAAAATTACAGTTTTATGGGATGAATATTTGTAAGTACAAAAATAAATTATTAAAATATAAATAAAATATAAGTAAATATTTAGCTATATTTAGGGGATGGGCAAAGTTTTTCTAAACATGACGCCAAGGACAGAAATCATAAAAGAATATGCCAGTTTATTTAATACCATAATAAGGGAAAACTTAGCTCTTATAAAGTTGAAAGAAAAATGACATTTTTGGTAGGGAAATGACTCAAAAGTCAACAATTGAAGAGCTCTTAGCAGCAAAAAAACCATCTCTAGTACAGAACAAGGCAAGAGTATGCAGAAGCAATTCAGTGAAGAATTACAGGTAGCCAGACATGAAAATTTTGTGTACCCTCACTAATGTACACAGATAATGTACAAAGTTTAATCACATCATAACTGAGGTGCAAGGTATGTTAATTATCTTGATTATGGTAATCATTCCACCATATATCTATATCAAACCATGCTCTACATCTTAAATATATACAATTTTATTTATTATATAAAACTCAAAGCTGGGGGTCCAGGGATTTAGCTCAGTGGCACCTCGCCTGCCTTGCAAGCGCCAAGGTCCTGAGTCCCATCCCCAGTGCACCCCCCAAAAAACCTAAAAGCTGGGGAGGAAGACTTATTAATCAGGGTGTAGGGGTATAGCTCAGCAATAAAGTGCATGTTTAGCTTGAGTATAGCCCTGGGTAAGAGAGGAGAAAGAGGGAAGGAAGGAGGAAGGCAAATAACCAATAAAATGAGAGCATTCCTGCCCATCAAGTTGGCTAACATTAATTACATGGATAAAAATATAAAGGCATAGAAGTTTTGTGCTCTGTTGGTGGTAGCATATTACCAGGACGTGATTGAAAAATGTATATCAAAGTCCTGAAAAAGACAATAGGTTACTTTCCTCAGGCTGTCATGACAAAGTACTATAAACTGCATGTCTTAAAGCAACAGAAATTTATTCTCATAGTTCTAGAGGCCAGACTTCTACACTCAAAGTATCAGCTGGTCCATGTGTCCCTGAAGACTAAAAAATAGTCTCTGCTTCTTCCTAGCTATGGTCATTGGCATTTGTTGGCATGCAGTTGCATCAATCCAGTTTCTGCCTCTGTCTTCACATGGTCCTCTCTTCTCTCTGTGTTTCTTCCTCTTCTGACTTATGAATACACTAGTTTCTGGATTTAGGCCCCCCTCTCAATCCACTGTGGGTTCAAGTAATTAATTATAAGTGTAAGAACACTATTTTCAAATAAAATCACATTCTGAGGTTCCAGGTGGACATAAATTTAAGTGGGGTCATTTTTCTTACCAGTGTGCTAAGCATACATTATAACCCAGTCATACTACATCTGATGATGCATCACAAGGGAAAAAACTATGGAGCTGTTGAAAGATAGGGCTATAAAGAAAGTACTTGTAGTATCATACAAACTCGTAAAATGTCTGAAACAACCTAGATGACTAATAATATACTTTTATAAAAAACATGTCTTCTATGAATGTATATCTAATATTAGATACACATATATCACTTCTTGGCCTTTTGGCTAAGATCATATGTAGATATTTTGTTATAAAAGTATGTTTATGTTATGCTGTTAACCAAAAAAAAAAAAAAAAGATTACAAAACAGTATTGATATTGGGTACCAAGTAATCCAAATAAACAAAATCCAAAAACGGAAACTCCTAACTTAACCTGCTAGATATCAGAAATGCTGAGTTCATGTTCTCTAAAATCAGAGAAAATGAATTCTAGGAATAATGGAGGTTAACAGTAGGAAGGATTTATTGAGAGCTTATATCTGAGAGACAGAAGGGGGACCAGAAAGTGGGTTCCTGCCACCCCTCTTCTTAAAGGTGTATTATGGGGCAAAGCCACGAGTTGAGGCAGGTACAAAGTGGGACAAAACTATAAGATCCAATGGAAAATCACAAGGTAGACATGAGCTGGGAAACCATAATCATCCCATAAGATTACAAGTATAGAAGCCCAGGTAATATTGATTAAATGGAGATCAAATGGGGAAATGGATTTCCTGGAAGGAATGGGCTAGTAAGGAGCTTGATGTGTATTTTAGGATATTAATCACTGCCATTCATCCCCAGGGAATGTATATAGGTGTAGTAGTTTCTTTTAATTTTAATCTTCAACAAATGTGCCTCAGTTGTTTTCTGTGTTGAGGGCCCAGCCCTGCCCAACTGTCTTATAATATTTTCTAGCTAACTTAGCTATCTGTAGTTGTATGATTCCACGTTTGAAAAAAGTGTTTGAGTTTATGTGTATAAATACATTGCTAATTTTCTTTGTTGTAATAACTTTCATTATATATAATACTTCCATCATTAATTTTACCATGTCCTTTTTTGGCTGTAGATACTCATTATTGCTGTGTAAATAACAGTGATATACCTTCAGTTGAAAACTGCAGAGTATGAGATTTGACTTTGTTCATGTAAATTTAAAATTTTTATATAAAAAATAATATGTAAGAAAGATGGATGGCCAAATGAAAGCACATCACTAATTTTATTTTTGATCACCTTCTAAATTTTCTTTCTCTAATACAGATGGCTTAATTTTCTAATGATAGAAACCCTAAAACATTACTTCAAAATAAATGCTCCATGAAACACAAAGACGAAATAATATAAGTGACAAGATCAATATGTTGTAGGTGCAGCCAGCTAGCTACCTGCTCAGAAATACCGAGTGTGTTGTACATATATATCCACCTCACCTGGTCCATGTACTTACATACCCATTTCACCTATTTTAAAGCCATCACAATAAAGGTCCAGAAATGCCTTTTCCACAGTCCCCATTTTGAGGACCATCTAAGATTTCACTACCAGAGTCCAGGGCACAGTTGGGTACATAGCAGGCATCAGAGAAGCTGCCTGGTAAGTCTGAATCCAGGTGCCTCTTTTTTTGGCGGAGGGGTTGAGACAGGGTTTTACTATGTACTTGAGGCTGACTTGGAACTCACTATGTAGTATAGGCTGGCTCACAGCGATCCTCCTGCCTCAGCCTCTGGAGTACTGGGTTTACAGGTGTTCGCCACCACACCCGGCTCCAGGTGCCTCTTAATAGGTGTGTCTTTGAAGGTCAATCAGTTAACTTCTTGGTAGTCATCTTCTTCACAGTCTAAGCAATGAATATGTCTTGGCATTTGCAGTGTAGTTTTCAAGGTATCCAGCAGGGAGAACTTCACAGATGAGAAAAGAGTTCACAAACTTTGTCACAAATTGTATTGGTAATATTGAGGCAATAATATACTTTTTGGGCCCTCAGTGTTCTGACTTTCTCCATTCCTTAGTCTTTATAGCTGGTGGAAAATATCTACAGTACAGATCATTACTAATTCAACAAATGTTTGCTGAGTACCTGCCATGTGGCAAGCATATTCTGAGTGCTGGGAATACAGTGAATGTGAACAAAGCCCCTGTTGGGTTGAACCTTTTTTCTGGTGCCCTTTTGGGAGGGTGCCCACAGAGTGTGGCAGGTGCATTTACTGCTTAGATTTGAGGGAAAATTGCCTCTTCCATTTCTTGAGCTTCCTTTCATCCGGCTTTATTTTCCATGTGCATGTGGTGTACTGAATGTTTTCTTCTGGTTAATGTCAGACACCTTGCTCTTCTTGCTTTTCAGCTAATATTTGATTTTGCAGAGCAGTTGGACAGTAAAATTAACATCACAAATTTATGGCATTAAAATGTTTTGAAGAAGATAAATTCGCATCTTCAGCAAGTTTAGTTACCAAGGGAGTGTTATGTAAAAACAGAATCAGTAACAACATGAAATAGCCACAAATGCAGTGAAAGGTAATTTCAAATAAGTACTCTGATCAATTTTATGCTGGTAAACTTGAAAGCCATAGGATGAGTTGGTGATTCTCTGAAATAGTATAAACTTCCAAAATGAAGTAATCTAACAGAGATTTCTAAAACATGACTTGCTTATCATCAAGGAAATAGAGTTATCAACTATACCTATAAATCTTTCTAGAATTGTAACTATGAAAACAGATAACTTTAATTCTGCTTTAAACCTTGCCAGAGAATACATGTTATGGCTTGTGTTTAGTTGCCCCCCTCCCGCCAAGCCTCATGCTTTTTTAGAGGTGGCTGAGTTTGGAGTGTGTGAATGATTTGTTGTGGGGCTAGGCTCCAGAGCAGTAGGGCTAAGGGTGTGAGTGCTACCCTCCCCAAGTATTCTGAAGAAGATAAAAGGGACAGAAAGATACCCTTAAGGTCCCTTGTTTTTGCTGCTTCCAACCCTGCGAATTGTTGGCCTTATGCTACCCTGCCTTGGAGCCAGCTGACTCTGGACTGAAACCTCTACAAACTGTGAGCTAAATACACCCCCCCAACTTTAGGTGTCAGGAATTTTTTTTCTCAGCAATGAGAGAAGTAACTAACACAATACAAAATGAAGGGAAACTTCCAAATTCTTACAGCATTAGGATTCTATTGAAACAAAAATTTGTGATAATATACACAGATAAAAGTTATCAGATAGTTTTTCTCAAGAGTATTTACTTAACATCCTAAATAAAGTGAAAACAATTTACAGGTAAATCCCTGGGCCCAGAGATAATTTACAGACTTACCTTGTCTTATTATGGAGTAAGTTTCCTGGAAGGAAGGAAAAAAAAAAGGCTTGAGTAACTTTTGTATCCTAATGCTGTAGATTTTCTTAAATATAATTTTTTAAAATTATGATTTTTCTTGTCTCTTTTCTATCTGCGTTTATTTCTTCTATCCTGCCTCACTCAGGACAGAGGTTTTAAGTTTCATTTCTGCTTATGTATATAATTTTTTCCAAAGTCATGCATCTCATCCTTGTTTGGGGTGTTGCAATAGAGGTGGCCTTGTTTTAGGAATTACAATAATGGGTCTGTTATCGAAGTGGGTCTTAATCGTATTGTCATATATTTGTTTCATAAAAATTACATGTCACTGTCTAAGAAATTCAGCAAACATACCAGATGTCACGTCAAGACAGACAAATTAATAGAGGAAATTGGTATTTTGTGACAAGGGTTATGTCTACTACTAGTAGACTCTTAAGCATCAATGAGAAAATTCCCAAGATGGAAGAGATCGTGGATGGTCAGCTCACAGAAAAGAAAGCCAGATTTAAAAGTGTAAATGAAAAGAAGAAGCTCCATGTTCAACTATTAGAAAGTTTAATTGTAACTGATTATTTTAAGAGATAGGAAAGGTGCTCTGGTAAACCACCAGTGGGAGGACAACAAAAAAAACAGTCTTTGGGTCACGTAATTGAACACGTACATTCTCTTATTCTTCCTATTCTCACACAGGTGCGTATAGGTGCTTGTGAAAGGGTTTGTTACTCTTGTGTTTATAATTGCAAAAGATTGGAAACAAAATTAACATTTTTCATTACAGGAGTGATAAATTGTGGAACAACTATCCAGTGGAATTCAAAAAATTAATGAAATGGATCTCAGGTACAGATACAAGATCAGCAAGATATATTAACAGATGTAAGAAAAAAAGCAAGCTACAAATAGTGTACTCACCTACCTGTTAAAATATAGCATAGAAACTGCTGGGAATACCTACATATGACTACTAAACTCAACTGTCTGGGGATGAGGATCAGCCAGAGGGGGACACTTCCTTTCATAATCTTTGCAATTGCTTGCATTTTTATGTTGTATATCTATTGGGCTTTCTTTTATTAATTTGTAGTCAAAATAGCTGTGTGACTTCAGATATTACTGTACTTCTCTGTGACTCAGTTATCTCATCGGTAATATGGGGATTATAATAATATCCATCTTCTTGGGTTAAGAAGATTAACTTGTAGAAAGCACCTAGAGCACTACTTCAAACATAGTAAGCTTTTGATAAATATTCACTGTTGTAATGAACATAGTTTTAAAAAAATCAAATAGTACTGGAGCAAGCACAGGACATGTCTTAGCCACAAGTTCCCCCAGACAGAACTGCTTTTGCCTATTTTAGTTATTTTCCCCTAATATTTCCCTTCATGTTTCCAAATTGTAGGTTCCCTTTTACATTTACATTATAGATACTGTTGAGGCTGTCATGACAGAATGTAAAGTTTTTGTTTTGAGGGGGGCTTTTTTCTTTGCTGTATAGTTCAGCATTTGTAGTTCATGCTGCCCTCAAACTCACAGTGAACTTCTTGCCTCAGCCTCCTGAATAATAGGGTTACAGGAGTGCACCATCATTCCTGGTGGATTTTGCATTCTTACACTATCATATTCCATCCCACTTTTTCTCTCTTTGTTCTTTAATTATGATTCTGCCATAATTTTTTGGTAAGATAATAGTGAGTTCTTATTTTAACAATGTAAAAGTATTGTTCATTTCTTTGACATTTTCCTCAAGCTAACAATCATTCCCTTAAAAATGAAACTCCCCTACTTTCCTATGTACATTTGTCTTATTTTTCCAAAATTCTCCAAAGAGCTGTAAATTCCCTTTGTACACTATTTTCCATATTATAACAGGTAGAGATTACAATAGACAGTATCTTTTTTTTTTCACGTTTTTTCTCAGTTTCCTGAGACATCCTCTCTGGACCCTTGCAGCCTGCTGCATCTCTGCTGTGTTGTTTCTTTGACCTGTGCCTTCTGCTTTCTTAATTTATTCCACCCCACCCCATTTTTGGGTGGGTGGAGTGTATCCTTAATTAACTTTCTGAGAAAGTATGCATGCATATTACAACTTTGAGATCTTATGTGTTGATCAGAATTCTGTTTCTAAGAATTTAAGACACACTGAACAGTTTAATCAAAACACAATTTATTTGTTAGCTAGTACTCATAAATCAGTTTAGGTCTGTACTTCCAACATCATTGCTTTCTATTGAAATAATCAAATGTTCTGTTCAAAGTTATGTTCACTGAGGTCAAATTTTTTCATCCATCAATTTGGTCATGCAAAATACTCCTGGGAGAACATACATCTCAATAGGAGAAAAATGGACGTACATTAAAAATTGCATAGTAGGATGAGTTGAGGCTGCTGGTACAGAAAGAGGAAATAAGGGCCAGGGATTTAGCTCAGTGCTTCTGCCACCTGCTCTGTAAGCACAAGGACCCGAGTTTGATCCCTTGTACCAAAAAAAAAAAATAAAATAAAATAAATAAATAAATAAAAAATAAAAAAACGGAAAGAGGAAATACATTGGCAAGTGTGAACCATTTGTGAAACTTACTTGCCTGTAAGACTTGCTTCAGTCCTTTAAATCCCAGCTTTTATGTTTTAATGAATCAGATAGCCCAGTATTCATTGAATAACATGATAACTTGATGTTCTGTGTTTGAGCATTTAGACTATTTGGGGATCCAGTAACAAATCAGTGCTTTCTTAAAAAGAAAATAATCATTTGCCAAAGGAAGCATGGATTTGCTGTATACTATCAGGGCTCTCTGGGGTTCCATATCTCTTCTAATCTGCAGCAAACCTCTTCTCTCCTGTTGCAGGCAGTAGGCCATAGAAGTGCTGAGACTGCTTTCTGCTCTGTTGTCTCAGATTTTCCTGCTCTGGTTGTCAACAGGATTGTGGATTACTCAGTAAATGGGTCAGAAGAACAGTCTCAAATGATGATATGTGTTCCTCCAAAATATAAAGAAGTTCAGCAGAATTATGCCTCTTTAGTAGTTTTAAGGAATGAAGAATGCAGTATTTTTTTTTTCATTTTGGAGAAATATTCCTATGCTTGGAGATGCCCAGAAACATCACTGAGGTGCCAGATGCCCAAATTTCCATCCTCTGGTAGCTCTGTATTTTACCTTAGAATCCAAGACACTTGGTTTCCCAGCTCCAGTCAGCATATTAGCATAATACAGATAGTGTATGTTCTGGGGGATTGTGGGAGACAGGGTCTCCGTAAGACTTAAGTATAACAAGAAAATTGATCCAAATCCTGAGTAAGAAAGCAAAGTTCACACCATGTCTCTTGGTAAAAGCAAACTGCCTTTATTGCTCTCAGGCCACAAAAGTAGAGAAAAATAGTATTTTCCAGATCAGTAACCATAGAATAGTATCAGAGGTAAGTTTATTTGCTTGAATAGGAATTGTCTCATTAAGCAAGACTTTTTCTCCAATATTTGTGTGCCTTCAAGGCCAAATAAGCACATTTAATAGGAATGATATAGGGATATCCATTCCTGTAACCTCTATGATTGTCCTAGAAATATAGAGTTGGTTTGTTCATTTTTTATTTTAATTTTTTTATTAGTACTGTACATGTTTATAGTACATGAAATTTACATTCATCTTGGGGAGTAGGAACAGTTTGTTTCTTTTAAAAATTCTCTTCCTCTTCCCACTTTCCTCCCTCCATCTCTAATCATTTTTACCCATTTTCATTCTTGTTATTATTCTTAGTTCATGTTTATGACCTATATTTGGTACCTGTGCACGTCATATCTTAATTCTTCTTACTTCCCCTTGCCCTCGGTCTCTTAGACCCCTTCCCGTGTGCAAAAGATCTATCCATTTGTCTCCTTCTATCCATCCTTTACTTTGACTTTCATTTGTACTTTTCTTACTCAAATGAGAGGTATCATTTAAGTTTGTGTGTCTTACTTATTCCACTCAGCATTCTATTTTCCAGGTGTATTCATTTTCCTACCAATATCTCAAATTCACATTTCTTTATAGCAGAGTAGTAGTTGATTAGGTATAGATACCACATTTTCTTTATCCATTTATCTGTTGATGGGTATACAGGCTGCTTCCAGGATTTAACTGTGATAAATTGTGCTTCTATAATATTGGCATGCATGTATTGCTATAATATCATGTCTTTAGGTTTTTTTTTGGACATTACCTAGAAAGGGCATCACTGGGTTATATGGAATTTCTAATTTTAATTCTTTGAGAAATCTCCATACTAATTTCCATAACAATTGTACTAGTTTACTATAACTGTACTCAACTGTGGTGGTGCAAAGGATGAAAGATAACTCAGAGTGCATTTCCAGTTTTACCTCTGAGAGCCCAGGGGACTGCTTTTTGCCAGTGACCCCTCAGCATGAGAGAGTGTCAAGAAAAAACACCCCCAATCCGAAGCTTCTGTGGCTTTTTGTGGGTTGTTTGTTTGTTTCTTTTTGTACTAGGGATCAAACTCGTGTCCTTGCACTTTCGAGGCAGGCAGCAGAACCGCTGAGCTAAATCCCCAGCCCCTTGTGTGGCTTTTTATTGATAGAACCAGAAAGCAGGGACAAAAGAAGGACATCTGGGTAGGAATTCATGTAGAGGCAGAGGAACGACAGAGAAAAGATGGTTTGTCTGCTGCATGACTGACCATAGAACTAATCTAAATAATTAATTGGAGTGTGGTGAGCAGAGCATACATTATAAGGTAGTATCTTTACTTGACTCTTTTTGATCTCTACTTGGACTGTTATCTTGTAGGCTACCCTTTGATCCTAACCATGCATTCCCAGAAGTTTGGGCTCTGGCTCCAGAGGTCCTTTATCTCTCTGCATATCCATTTCCCACATATCTCTGGTCAATGCCTCACAGTTTAGATTCCTACCAACAATGTAGGATGGTTCCTTTTCATCACAATCGCACCAGCATTTGTTATTCTTTGACTTTTTTTTTAAATTTTGAGGAGTCACTTTCAGAGTCACCCACAATGATACCTCCTTTTTCCCATAGTTTAAACAGTTATAGGGTGAATTAGGATAGTTGTTGGGTGTGACTGTTCATTCTATACATCTATTTATGTATAGCATCTATCCTTTTGAAATCTGTAGGAACAGCCATAGGCAAGTTCATGAACTCTGTTTCACCAATTTGGGTTCAAACTCCATTTCCCTTAGCATAGGGCCAGTATCCAAAGATACTCTGAATGTCTTCCCTTTCCCTACTGCACAGTTATTGTGATAAATGTGTGCATGCTCCATTGGAAAAAGTTAGAAGAGGTTCTTTTAGGGCCCACTCTGGGTTCTACCACAGGGTCCTCAAAGATAAACAGTCATTTGCCCTTCATTAAAGGAACTTCAGGTCTGGAATGAGGAGCCCTGCAGTGTATCACCTTGACTCATAAGCCTTCGTTTCACCAAAACTCAAGGTCTTTTTTTTTTTAGATATGCAGATCAAAGAGAACCTTAGAAAATTGTCTTATTTATTTTAGGCCTAGGGCTCTTATAATCCATTAGCTGTTGAAGAGCCCTGTGGATCAAATTGTTTTTATTATGTTAACAAATTCTGTGTGTCAGGAATTCAGGTAGAGCACAAGAAGATAATTTATCTCTGGTCCTTACTACCTGCAGTCCCAACTGGAACATTTGGAATCTGGCATCATCTGAAAGGCTCATTTAACTCACCTGTCAGACAGTTGACACTGGGTGTTAGCTGGGGACTTCAGCTCCTTTCCATATAAACTACTCCATGTGGTTTCTGTGCACCAGATAGTTTGGGCTTCCTCACAAAATAGTGTTCAAAGGATAAGCATTCCCAAGACAGAGATGCAGCAAATGCTTTATCTCCTCTTCTTCTCTAGGATTAGAAGTCACGCTGCACTGTTTCTGCTGCGGTTTCAGGCTCTTAGTGTTCTAGGGAAGAGAAGATAGATGCTTCACCTCAATAGAGAGGTGTCAACCTTACATGGTAAGAGTATGGAATATATATTAGTGTAGGCATCTTTAGAAAATATGTTCCGCTATAAATAAGAGTATCAATTTTTATCACTGCTGTTAATCCATCCCAGTGGTAGGGAACTTAAATTGGAAAAGGTTTGTCAGATCCCTTTGTGCATAAATATTGGTTGTAATATTTCATGGAATATATATTCCATATATAACATATGGAATCTACATATAATATATGTGTTATATATGGAATATGTATTATGTTGAATCTGTGTACCTTATATATAGTAGTACATAGTATAACATATAATGACATTAACAATTTGAATATGTGTGAGAATTTAAGAAATTTCATTTCATTTCGGTGTTCTGTATGGCCATACAGTACTGTCTATCTTCTTGAGGATTTTATTTTTCAATTTTATTTTAGTGCTGAGGATTGAACCCGGGGTCTTACATATGCTAAGCACTGAATTATACCCTCAGGGATTTAAAATTGTGATTATGAGCCACCAGACAAATTTTTCTATGCCCTGTCATGCTTACTATAAATAATAAGTGTTGAACTTCATCCAGATTAAAATTTCTTATTTTGGTCTTACTACTTCTATTTAGATGCAGCCTGTATTTTTGGCAATGACAGTGTATTTTTATTTTCTTCCTAATTCTAAAGCTAAATGAACTATATTTTTTTGAAGGTGGAATATTCTGAACTTTTCTCAATTTTAATAATATCACCAATGTTAGGAATCTGCCTGACTCCAAAAGTTAAATGAATATTATTAAATTTTTAAAAAGCAGCAGTAGCATCAACATAGCTGGTGGGTAAATGGGAATACTATCTGGGTGGGAGTGAGCAACATTTCCCAGAAGCACTTAAGGGCAGAGAAGGTAGTGCCTTGGTGAGTAATAGGTCAGATCATTTGGGCATTTTCCAGTACCATCTCCCATGGCCCTTCTCCTTCAAGCATATTAGATGACTCAGTCTTTCTGGAATGTCTATACACAATCTGCACATTCCATTTCATCTTGGAATGTCACCTTCCCAACCTGTTCCCTCACAGTTAAATTCTTGTTCAACCTCAATAAGAGAAATCAAAAGTCATCTTTTCTATGATGCCACCTGCCCACCCCAAAATATTCCCATCTCCTTTTTGCACTTTGTGAATATGTCCAATTACTATAGTACATGCTTCTCAGTAGGGAGGGAGGGGTGAGCAATAACTCTCTACCCACCACTCAGCAATCAAAAATGATTTATTGCATTAATTATCAATTCTAAAAACCTGTCATTTCAAGGCAGAAGGATAACTACTAAAATGCAGACTTCTCATCTTAATGAATCAGGATTCCAGGAGAGTGGATCTTTTTGACAGGTCTCTGTGGAACTTACTTTGATAAACGGTGTATTACATTAGCCATTTTGTTTTTACCCAGCCTCCTATCACCTAAGAGCTCATTTTTAATTTATTCATGGCTAGCCTTGCTTTTCTAAGCCATTTATTTGACCTTCAAATTCTTCCATAAGACTATTTTCATTTAGCATTCAGATATGAATATACATTCTGGAGCCCCCTGCCCTAGAATTTATTTTTCAGCTGATGTACAATTTTGTGTATGTTTATTCAATTAACCTGCATTCATAAAGACTCTGTGTGTGTGTGTGTGTGTGTGTGAGCATTTGAAACATTGTGCAGTTTATAAGTGGCTCAGTGATATTATTTTTTATTCTACAGTACTTTCTGATTACATATTTATGTTATCAAAGTATCATTTAAGTTACAAATCACAGCTGACAGATTTCTCAAAAGTTAACGAAATTAAGAGACAATTATATAAAATATAAAATTAACCTGTGTTTTAATAAGTAATGTGTGAAGTATTTATTTTCTAACCAAATTTATTTGGAAAGCATTTAATCAGCAAAATCCATTCCAGTATTAAGTCTTTGAATAATACCCTTCCAAACCAGTGAAGTCAAGACTGAAACTAGAGAAAAAAAATTCTCCATTTCTGTTTCTTTATATAAGAAAACACAAAATAATGTTTAGTTAAATAGACCACAGGTTTGTGCAGTATTTCTTAAATGAATCAGTAAAAAAGAGACTGAATTCTGCCTACTCTGCCCACATGATTGGAATCTAATCCTGAAGACACTCATGACAAAGAATCTACTCAAGAAAGCAACTAAAATATAAATCCATTGTGGTTGGCTGAAAAGAATGCTATTATAAATCTTGATAAACCCTAAAATAAGACAATGAAAAAAATAAGTAATAATAAGTACGTAATCAAACATTTCATGTCAAGTGATGATAGAGTCTTTTCTTAATAAGCTCCCTGTAAGCCTTTGTTCTTATACTCAGAATAGCTCCCTCAATTTCATCAACTTTGCTCATGAATGTGAAAGTTAAAAAAAACTTTTTCCAAGAGATAGACATTAAAATATATATTTTATCTTTGCTTTTTTTCCCTCCTAACTTTTCAAAGAAATGATCTCATATAAGTTCAGGAAGCAAACAATACAGATTCTAGTGAAGGTATTTGGGCGATGGTATTAGAGGTGGGGGTAATGTTCCACTTTACAAGTGGAAAACAAAATAGGTCAGAACTATGTGAAGAAGTTTTTCCAAGGAAATGCTTATTGTCCTCCATGATCAAAGGCATTATATCCATAAATTCACCTAAGTGAGATCTCATTCATGGTGCCAGAAACCAATGCTGAAGCCAAATCAAGAGAGGAAGACACAAATAAATACTTACTGTTCATTTCTCTGAAGACATATAGGAATGCAGAAGGCTGCACCAGAATGTTTCAACTTGTCATTCATCCTAATTACACCGAGTCCATTCAGCGGAAGCACTGCGTTGGCTCTCCAAGGGAAGGTTAGAAAGGACAAGTCACCTTCTTAGCCTCAAATCAGGGCGCTTGAAAGACAACACAGAGAAGCTCTCCTGTAGGAAATGTGGAAGGTATTGTGGAGCAGTGTTAAGAACATTCTGCAGCCTGAGTTCCCCATTTGCCATTGTGATCTTAGGAAAGTTTCTTAAACCTCCCTTTCCTCTGTTTCCTCATCTATACAGTAGGAGTGATTATGATACTTCTATGGTCTGATGAGTCGATTAACATGTAGACATTAAATGTTAGTCATGATGTGGTAATGATAAAGCATAGATTATTATTTCTGGCCTTCTAAAGAAGAAATATTCATGGTGATCCTCTTACAGAGCCAGGAAAACCAACAGGCTTGAATACCTAGAAAGAAAAGGAGTTTGTACAACTGAATTTCCTAATTCTTTTTTTAGAATGCTCCTTTAAATTTTCATTTCCAATGTGTTGTTAAATTCTGACGATCTTGATTGTAAGTGAGAAAGGTCTAGGGAGGATTTGACATAGCCTTCATAGAAAATTTAAAGACAAATTAACTCAAGAATCAAGATTTGAGAAAATGGCTGGGTGTTATAGCACATGCCTTAGTTCTAGCACTCAGGAGGCTGAGGCAGGAGGATTGCCATGAGTTCAAAGCCAGTCTGGACAACATAATGAGTTCAAGACCAGCCTGTACTACACAGCAAGACCTTGTCTCAAAACGGTAAACAAACTTTAAAAAAAAAAAAGATTTGAGAAAGTGGTTTTTAAGAACATAAAATTTAGGCTTTTAAATGTTTTCCTTTCAAGACAATGATAGCTTTACAAAGTTACTAAAGTATTATATGCTTGTTATTTAACCTATGATGATACTTTTTCGGAAAAATGCAATCCATAAAAAAATTGCAATTTAATCTCAAGTTTTTTTCTACCATATTAAAAAATGTACTTTGCTCAAGACTTGTCATGTAGAGGTACAAGATCCCAACAATGAATGTAACTGTACTGTATCCCTAAAATGTACCAATAAACTCAATTAAAGCTGAAAAAAAAATATACTTTGCTTTCACAGTTCGGTCACACTCGCTCATTATTTCCTAAAGGCAAGAAACATTTCTTTCATTTTATGTGAAACCTTAACAAACTTAATACAAAATATTTCAACTTCTTGAAAGTTTTTGCCTGACTTTTTGAGAAACACATCAGCATGATTCTCCTGGTTATTCTTAAGATTTGTCATTTGGTAAAAATATTTCTTTTATATTCATCTCTCCCCAAATAGTAAAGAATTCAAACTAAGTTAACATGCAAAAAATTTAAATATGCTTTGATTACATTTGGTTGTTGTTATTTCCTGAAATGTTTAGTCTGTGTCTTCTGTCAAGTATACCCCTTGCTAAAAGGGATCTGACAAGGATTTAGATGTCCACACCTCACAGCTGCTGTGTCCCAAAGTGGAGATTTCTCATTTCTAGAAAGAGCACAATAAATTGGCACCATCTCATATCTTATAAACAAATTGAGTGTGTGCAGAAAGAAAGTATTTTAATAGAAAGGAAATATCCAACTTGTTGCAGGAAAATCATGGTCCCCTTATGAATGTCTTCCTAAGAAAAGTAAAGCTCCCAAGGACGGACCTACTGGATCCTCTTTGCTGGCTGGGACAGTGGTTTAGGCTTCTTAGCCAGCTCTCCAGTGGTTAGGATCTCTTCTGGGGGAAAGACTGTGCTGCACTGTTTGCAGTGCTACCTTGGGCTGGATTCTTGTGTGATATGCAGCCAAGCACAGAATTACAGATATGTGAAGCCAGAAATTATTATGAGATTCTATAGATTGAATAAATGAAATCCAGAAGAGAGCAGTAAGGGTAGTTAGACACCTTACAGATCCACACTGAAGCCCCATTTAATGTTCTTTCTTGCTTCTGAGTCCACTTGCAGCTTAAGAGGAGCTTAGAATATAATTTCACATACAGTTTTAGCTTTGCATACTGTTAGTAATATATGCACAAGATAAGTATTCAGTGATTCACTTACTGAAACAATATAGAGCATTGTGCAAATATATAATAAAAATAACAGTTTACTAACAGTTTAAATGCTCTAACGTGGTTCACGTATTTTTTAAAGGTTTAAGTACTGAAAATAGCCTTATCACTATGAATAAAAATGTATCTAAGAGTGTTAACTCGTTCACCTAACATTTCTGAAACTTCACCCTTACCAGACATAGTTCTTAGTGTGAAGATACAAAAAATGAAAATAACAGTCCTTGTTCTCAAGTTGCTGGCAAACTGGGAGGATAACATAAAACACCTGTGTGTGAATACTGTGTGATTCTGGCTGTGATATCATGGGGTACAGTTACTATGGCAGCATAAGGGAGAGGCCTGTGATAATGGAATGAGAAAGAGCAGTCTCCTCTTAAGAGGTAACGGCACACTGGACTCTTTAAAAAAAGGAAAACAAGCATCAAAAGCAAATAAAAAGCCTTTTCTCCATGGGTAAATGTGATAGCACATGTCAGATTTGGGAAGCAAGTGTTTCTGCTTGGCTGTATCCAGGAATTACATGAGGATGGAGGTCTGTGGGTATTATATCAGAAAGAGCTGTGTATATCATGCTAAAAAGCTTAAATTTTACCAGAAAATAAAAGGAAGGTGTTACAGAATTATATACCTTAATAAAATAATGTTGCACAAATTGTAGCATAAAGCTAATGTCTTTGGGTTTTTTTTTTTTCCTGCTCCTTGATATCAGATGTCTTGATAAAACATCTGAGACTAGAGCGTGAAAATCACCAGAATCTAATTTTACTTGTAGGGGTAACAGTAATCTTAAACTTCCTCATCTGTGAAGTGGAGATCATTAAAAGGTTGCTGTAAGAAGTACACAAGCTCAGTCCCTTAAGTGCCAAATTAGGGTGTTCAGCGTATTACAAACAAAAAATATGAGCTGACATCATCTTCATCATCATCATAAAAAACTGAATTGAAGAAAATGGTTAGCATGCTAAGGGTTCATCTTAACATCTGGAGTTAAGAGCAGTTTTCCAGTGTCGCTGAATCTACATTGCTTAGGGTAATTGAGTCCTTTCATGAGAACTACCTTGTCAGCAGCATGGCTAGGCAAAACCATCAGTTAGCAAAATACTTCAATTATATATTTGAGAAGAATTTTATTTCAGATTCTCTCATCCAATAAAATGTAAGAAAAGAAAACTTAAGTTTCAGTGGTTAAAGCAGTATCCAGAGAAAATGAATATGCCTGATTTTTTATTAGTAGAAAAGGAAAATATCAAGGCCCACAGATAGGAATTAGTGATAAAATAAACTTTTTTTTTTCATCCCTCTGTTGCCTGGCATGCTGTCAAAGAGGGAGAGTATGTTATGCCTTTTTTGTTTTGTTTTGTTTTTTTGAGATGGGGTCTCACTATGTAGTTGAGACTGACCTGGAACTCACTATGTAGCCCAGGCTGGTCTTGAACTCACAGCGATCCTCCTGCCTCAGCCTCCCAAGTGCTGGGATTACAAGCGTGCACCACCACACCTGGCAATGTTATGCTTTTAATGTGCTATCAGACAGTAATTCATTGTTTATAAAATGTTCATATAGCCTAATGACTAAAAGTATTTTTTATCTTTGTATTTTTTTTTCATTGTGCCAAATTAGAAATTTGAAATATAGGTTAGTAATTTCAATTTGGTTGTATCCTAAAATTAGATCTAAATTAGATTTACTATGTATATAGTACCATCTCGTTATTTGAAAATGGACTAGGAGCTGAGTTGCTAAGGCCAAAAGCAAGATGCTGATGGCTCTGGGTCCCCTTAGACAGCCAAGCTGATTCAACCACATCAAGATGGCTTTCTGACAGGTTGTCCCATGAGCATGAAGGCTAGAGTACTCCTCAGTGCTTTTTTCTGTCTCAGAATCATAATACTGGGTCAGGAGCTTATAGGCAGCCTTGGGCAAACCAGGGTGCATAGTGGTGACACCTTTGGCATATTTATAGCTAGCAAGGTGATCCTTCAGTTCTAAGCAGAGCGATGGTTGTCTATTATATCTGTACTTTCCCATCAATCCCTACCAGTATTCTATGATAAAATAAAGGTTTTGAAAAAAAGGACTATATTTCAGTATTCCATAGAATAATGTTTACTTTCTGTGTTTTGTTAGTGTTCCTATATCCCTCCCTGTAAGAGAGAAAATCAGAAGAACTTGGAAAGCGTCATGAATTGGCAACAGTACTGGAAAGACGAGATTGGCTCCCAACCATTTACGTGCTATTTTAATCAATATCAAAGGTAAGTCAATACTTATTTGCATATTAATATTTGCATCCTATGAAATTTATTACACTGGCAATTCATAGTTTGTGTTCACTTGGTAAAGGTACAACTTACAAATAGTTTCAGCTGTTTCAAGCATGTAGAAAAAGTCCTTTTTGCTCTATGGGATGGGTAACATATAAAGACTCTGGAGAACAACCAGAGAGAATTTGTATCATAGAACTTGCTTTCCAGATACACTAAAAATGTCAGTGCTTTTATGTGGGAACACTGTATACTAGTAGTGTGCTTGGAGAATGATACTCGTGCATATAAGCTAAAAAGTGGGCAGACTTTAAGTTTGGGAGTTAAGAGGTTAATTAACTTGTCCAGTGAACACAGGTATTAAGGTTTTTTAAAAAATGGAATGTAGTGTGGTCTGATTCCCAAATCTCATATTAACCACCTCCTGCTCCCAAATGAGGGACTGAATTAGTGTGGTGGTGGAGTAGCAAACAGGCATTATTATGGCAAAAAGACATTTTGAGTTAGAATGAACAGAACTGAATGACAAATGTCGGTGAAAAGGAAAAGAAAGATGCCAAATTCAACAGGATATGAGAAGAGGGTGGTCCAGCTCTGAGGGTGCTCATGAGATGTCCAGCGGGTACAGTGAAGGAGCTAGAAGCAAGAGGTCAGGAGCAGTGTTATACAGATCTGGGAATCGTTGGCGCACAAGCTGTGGGTGAAGCAAAAAGAAAGAAAGCATACTGGGAGCACACAGAGTACGAAGAGAGATGTTGACAGAGCCACACTGAAGTTGTAGGCAGAAGGAGAAGGAGGAAAAGCCAAAGAGGCCCAGAAAAGTCTAAACAGAATAGAGTCTTGAAAGGAGAATGTTTGTAAGAAGGAAGTAAACAAAAAGGAAGCTGAGAAGCCATTGGTTTTGGCAATTACCAGGCCATGGTAGTCATTGTGAAAATGACTTTATATTAGAATGAGTAAAAGATGTGAAGGCATCAGTACATGTGAGGTTGTTCAGTCAAGTTTTCTATGAACTGCAGCAAACCAAAAAGCAGAGTAAAAAAGTAACTTACAGAATGGGAGAAAATATTTGCAAACCATAGTCTGATAAGGGGTCAATCTCCAAAATATGTAAGGAACTCCTGCAACTGAACAGTTTAAAAAAAAACCTATCAAACTTATTTAAAAATGGGCTAAAGACATAACTGACATTTCTCCACAATTAATATGGGAATGGCTGACAGGTGTTCAAGTCATTGCTCAGCACCGCTGATCATCAGAGAAATGCTAATATCACTGAACACCTGTCAAGATGGCTGTTCTCAAAACCAAAAGACAAGTGCTGGAACGGATGTGGAGAAATTAGATCCTGTGCACACTGTTTGTGGGAGTACAGAGTAGTATGGTCAATATGGAAAACAGCACGGAGTTTCCTCAAAAAATTGGAAGAACTATTATATGATTCAGCAGTCCCACCTCTAATATGGATTTCAAGGTTAATACTTGGAATTAGAATCTTAAAGAGATATTATCACTTCTGTGTTCATTTCCATGATATTCACAAGTCACAGCCAAGTTGTGGAAACAACCTAAATGTCCATGGATGAATGAATGGATAAAGAAAATGTGTGGTATATGCTGGGCATGTTGATCTGCCCATAGCCCAAGATACTCCAGAGGCTGAGGCAGGAGAATCACTTGAGCCCGTGAGTTCAAGAGCAGCCTGGCAAACATAGTGAGACTCCATTTTAGAAGAAGGAGAAAGGGAGGAGGAGAAGGAAGAGAAGACATGGTATGAACATACAGTGGAATACTGCTCAGCCAGATTCCACTCATGTGAGGTGTCTGAGATACTCAAGTTCGTAGTCTGAAAGAGTGATATGTAGTGGCTGGGGAAAAGAGGAAATGGGGAATTACTAACCAATACGTATGAAGTCCATCAAGTTAGGTAAATAAGTCCTAGAGATCTGCTGCAGGGCGTTGTTCCATAGTCAAACAGTATTGTATCGCACACTGGAAAACGAGCCCTCATGTTAAAGTCTTCTCACCACAGTAAACGAAACTAAGCCAAAATAAAACAAAAATTTGCTAATTACTGGAAAGAAGTTTAGAAGAAGGTAACCGAGGACACCACAGGAATGGATACTGAGAAGTGAACCTGCTATAGACCAAAATTATTCAGGAAGAAAGGAAAATTGAATGTATGTAGTAAATAAGCTAAAAATGGATCGTAACTTGAAGAAAATGAGATGGATGAAATAAAAAGGCCAAAAAGGAGGGAGCTTTCTCCTGTGAGGTGGCAGTGCAGTGACAGGAAAGCGGCAGCGCAGCTTGGTACTGAGCCCCCAACTGTGGAACCAGGTGCTTCCTGAAGCTTCCGGCCCTGCACCGGAACTGGTTTCTGAATGGAAATGTGGCTGAGCCTAAGCTTGCAGTTGGAGGCACACAGGGCGCCCCCTCTGCCTGCTGTCCTGACCAGCTGGTGATCATCTGAATAAACTCATTCCCCCTCTTTGGTACCAGATTTTATGAAGGCTGCCTCTCCATATGAGGTTGCCTCTCATGAGGGCTTGAATTCTAAATATCTTCAGTATCCAATTAAGTAAGGCTATTCCTCTAAGTTTGTGTGGATTGTCTAAAAAGAGATAAACCTATGTTATGTGATGAAGACAAAGTTATTTTTTCATATTCTCACAGCACTTCTGACACCAAGTAAGCAGTGTTTCCACCCCAAGAGATCTTCGGTGTACTATGGATGCCAGCTGGTCTCATTCGGTTCAGTTCAGTTTGACTCAGTTCATTTCAATTCAGTTCATCTCAGTTGTGTCTATCCAGACGGTACCTGTCTACTCAGAGTCAGTGTCAGAACCTATAAGTTGAAGGTCTCAATCCCACAAGACTGCCCCTTCTCCAGACACCAGCCTTAGGCTCCGAGCTCCCACCTGTACTTTGGCCATCCTGCACGAAGGTGGGGGTTTTCACAATCCTCCTCCTTGGGTTCAGGAATTTGCTTGAGGGGCTCACAGAACTGAGGAGACACTTTACTTATTATGCCAGCCTAATTATGAAAGGAGCCCCCAGATAGAAGACACACATTGGGCAAGGCATCCTCTTTAGTGCACCCTCCTCCCAGCACCTTGATGTGTCCACCAGCCCAGAAGATCTGTGAGCCCTGTTGTTTAGGGTTTTATGGGGGTTCCCATCACATAGGTATGACAGGGTAAATCATGGGATATATAATATATATTATAAATATATAACATACATAATATAATATTAATTTTAGTACAGTAAAGTTAAGCTTCTCATAGTTTTATCAGAAGGAGTACACATTCATGAGCTATTATCTCACTGCCCCACTCCCAAACTGTAGGGGTGTAGGTAGAAGTAGGGGTGGTCTGCCACAACCTGGGAGTGCTCGGGACATGATTTTTAAGTGACTCTGGAGAGGCAGGAGTTTCAAGTTTGGCTCTTTCATCTTAACATATGTGAGAGGAAACAATGCTGTTAGGAGGTGTGAAAAATGGCAGCTCTCCGGTGCCATCTACTCTAGTATACTTTTTACTACTGCTAAATATGAAATTGAAATAGACTTACTATATCGACTTCCAGATGCTCTTGATCAAATGAACTTTATATTTAAAGTAACCTTTAGCTTTCACGCAAATGCAGGAAATCATGGAGAATAGCTACCAAAAAATTTCCATTCCAAAGAAAAGGGTGTTATTTTTTAAATCTAAGATGAAGATTATTGGAATCTTAGTCTTGCAGTGTTAAACCTTATTGAGGCGAGCCATGTTCAGGAGCAGAGCCCGTGGTGGCCAGAGCAGCCACAGTACCTGTGCCTGCCATTGGGTCACCGCTGTGTGGTCATCTGTGGCAGCTTCATGCCACGAGCTGTCTCTTCATGAATGTCCTCACAACTTTTCAGTTCTTTGCCTCCCTCAGCCTTGGAGCTCACAGTCTCCTTCCATGTGTGGATTTCTTGTTTATACTTATGCAGATAAAGCCCCCTTATCCTCCTTTATTTCCCCCTTAGCCTCTCCCTGGTTTATCCTTTCTCAAAGAAATCCAAGACCCCTTGACAAGAAGGGTTTGCTACCCACCTTCTATTTCCAAAAAGCTTCTCTGTACAGATAGTATTGGTTCTTTCAAATGCTTCTCTTTCACTTGCACCTTAACCGGCTCTCCCTTAAAGAGGGGACATTTTTGCTGGAAAATGCTTATTTGTTCTTCACTGGATCTAACAGGAGTGATCAGTCTTTATTTTTGAAATTTTTCCTCTTATGGACAGCATGTACTTTTCTCCACAAGTTTGTTTTTTAATGCTTTGTTTTATAAATCCGACTGGACAAAGTTCACGGAGCTCACGAAGCAGGCTTTTACACAAGCACGTATATCCTCTCATCAAATGAACAAATCTGGCCACACTATCTATGTGGTCTCTTGTGCCACTCCCTGTGCTGCTACCTTAGCCCAGACCTTTAGATTGTTGAGATGACCCTCAGTTTGTCTTACAGCCTTGGTCACTCTCTTGCCCATCATCCACAAAACATGAGGTGTTGTCTCACTTTATTTAAACTCTATTTGATTTTTTCATCATCCTTCATTACTTTTTTTGTCTTCTCATTGTCCATAGGATAAAGACCAGGCTTTTCCAATTCAGGCTTCAACTTTTGCCATTGAGTTATATGCCAGTCATGGGAAAACAAAAACAAAACAGTAGGAAAAAGAAATGAGCAAACAAAACAACATATATGGTCCCTGCCTTCTTGGAGCATATAGTGTTGAGTGATAAGGTGAATATAATCACAAAGTAGGGTAATGGCATGAAGGAAGATCTAAGGGCACAGCTGTATAACATGGGGAAATTCAAAGACCCAACTTGTTCAAGAGGTAGCTAGGTAAACAATGAGAGGAAGTGTATATCAGAAAAAGCATCACTGTGTACAAAGGTACTGAGGCAAGAAAGAGTTTGGTGAATTGTAGGAATCAAAAGGCCACCATGTCAGGAGAGCTGGGTGTGGAAGGGGATGGAGAATAAATACTGGAAAGAGAAGAAGGCAGGGTTCAGATTTCTTGTGAATGTAGTGAGTAGCCACTGATGGGTGGTAGCGTGATCTGATTTCGTTGTTTAATTTTTTTCACTGCCTGCTGTGACTACCTCAGGTTATTCTGTTTCCCATGCATGTGGCTGCTTTTGCTCTTGTCCATCTTCCCTCACCCGGGGACCTTCACCTTTTTCACTTTTAGAAATCAGTCTAGCATGGTGGTTCTGAAATGGACACTGGAACCACCAATATATCTGTGCCTCAGTTCCCTTTTGCAGAAGAGAGACATGGCAAGGTTGTTGTGAAGATATTAGTGAGATGGCTTGTACCTAACCCACAGTGATTCCTATTAAAGCATTTGCTAGTCTTGTTTTTATTACTACAATTAAAATTCACCTTGAATTTTTTTTTGTATTTTCTCACTTTTACAGGTATTCTGTATGCCTACATTACCATGGTTTCTTTTTGTCTCACTGCTGTAAAGTTAGTTGAGTATATACTTTTCTCCTCTTACAGATTGTGAATTCCTTAAGGGTAGCAATCATGGGACATCAGGCATCTTACATTTCTCTTCTATCCCTCCCTAATTGTGCAACTTGGGTAAATCACATAGCTTTTCTATTTTGATTTCCTCACCTCTAAAATGAGGGTAATATTGACTATCTTAAGGGCTTTTTTCATTGTTTTGGTATCACACATGTACAATAGTAGATACTTAGTAAATGTACATGTTTTCTTCCTTTGCCTTATAAATTTCTCGTAACAGAAATAAATAAGCAGTGAAAGCCTGGTTATTCTTTGATTGAAGGCTTAGGGGTTGAGTGAGTAAGTAATTAGGATTTTTATTAATGAATAAAGCAATAGAACACCCAAGAAACTAAAAAAGATGTGCTTTCATTAAAAAATATATTGTACCTATGATACTGAACAGATATATCCTAATTTTTAATTCTTTCAAACTGTGTTTATCCTGTAGTATATATTTCTAAATCAAGTTTACCCTTAGTATATATATATTTTAATTGAGTTTGTTGGAACATTTTAGGCATACAGTACAGTTACATTCATTATAGGGATCTTGTACCTTTACATGACACATCTTGCTTCTCATTTTTTCACTTTGTCCCTGCCCTCCCTTTACCCCCTCCTCCCCTCCCCATTTCCAAACACTTTATTTCCATTTTTTCATTTTCTTCTATTTTTTCTTTTCCCCTATTACCTTTCCCCTACCCTTCCCACTTTCCCTACACCTTTAACCCCTTTCTTCCTATTTCACATTGTCAATTATCTCATTAGGATCTTATGTACCTTTATAGTTTTTCACACCAGAGAAACTATTCTGTATTTACACATGTGTGACTTATTTATTTCACTTAGAAGTATATCCTCAATATGTATCCATTTTCCTATGTATGAATCTAATTTCTCATTCTTTATAGCTGAGTAGTATTCCATTTTATAGAAAAACCACATCTTCTTTACCCAGTCTCCAACTAATGGGCAAATGGGCTGTTTCCAAGTTTTAGCTATTACAAACTGTGCTGCTATAAACATGGGTGCACATATATCACTGTGATACGATTCTTTTAATTCTTTTGGAAAGGTACCCAGCAGAGGGATGGCTGCGTCAAATGGAATCTCTAGTCCCAGCTCTTTGAGGTACTTCCATATTGATTTCCATAGTGGTTGCACCAGTCTGCACTCCCACCAACAATGGAGAAGGGTTCCTTTCTCCCCACAACCCCACCAACATTTGTTATTGTGTGATTTCTTGATAGCAGCTATTCTTTGTGTGGTGAGGTGGAATCTCAGTGTTGTTTTCATCTGCATCTCTCAAATGACCAGTGATGTGGAACATTTTTTCATATATTTATTTGCTGCTTTTACTTCTTTGTCTGAGAAATGTCTGTTCATTTCAGATGCCCATTTTTGGAACCGGGGATTGAACTTGGGTCCTTGCGCTTGCAAGACAGGCCACCGAACCGCTGAGCTAAATCCCAAGCCCTTAGATGCCCATTTTTGAATTGGGTCTTTATATTTGGTGGGCCTGAATGTTTTGAGTTCTTTATATATTCTAGATAGTAGTCCTTTGTCTAAGGAGCAGCTGATAAAAAATATTTCCCACATTGTAGGTTGTCTCTTAGTTCTGTTGATAGTTTCTTTTGCAGTGCAAAAGCTTTCTAATAAGATGAGATCCCAGGTGCTTATTCTTTCTGCTAGTTCCCGTGCTCTTAGTATGTATTTTTAAAACAAACTTATTTAGCATTTTAAAGAAACATGAATATGATGACCTGAGCTTAAATTGAATACAATTTTCTTTTCAACACAGTTTGAAAGACATTAAAATAGAAAATTAAAAGCAACCAATTAGAAAAGGACTGCTTACTTTCTTAGGGTTTAGTTGTCATATTTGTAATAGTTAATTAACTGATAGATTAGATGATCTTGAAGTCTCCTTTGAGTTCTCAAATTCTATGGTTTTTCAGCTCTAATTCTGAAGGTATCAATTATAATTTAAGATGCTAGATAAAAACCCTAATGGCGCAGGAGAGTGGAAGTCAGTAAAGAACTGAATGGTTACCAGTCTGGAGCCATTTAATAGAGGAGCAGACAGTCCTCCTACCTCAGCAGTCATTGAGTTTCATAATGATGACAATGAATCATCAAAAAAGGTTAAATTTGGCTCAACATACATGCCTTAAAAGGTAAGGAAATGTGTAATGCATTTTTAGAAATAGTTTTTGCCAATAATATTTTAAATATATTTTTTAGTTTGTATTCAATTTAAAAAGCAAAACCTCAGTTATTTAGAAAATTGATATATGTTTCTACCTCCTCTCTGTGAGACAAGCCATTTGAGAAGGTACAAAGGTCTTCTTACCACAAAACAGATTATTAATATTCTTTCATAGTGTTACTATTTTCTATTTCCTAGAAGTCATCCACAAAAGTGCCATCACTTCAATCATTTTTACTCTTCTATTCAGTAAGCATTTATTACTCACCTGCTACACACAGGTGTCATTGGCCAATGATGATAAGACTGCCTTTTTCCCTGAGTTCACTGTCCCGTATGGAAGACAAGCATGTAAATAATTGAAACACAGGTAGAAGTGCTTTAATGTTGGACATAGGTGTGCACACGTACAGTACCTGAATCTGCTTGAGCAGAGATGAGGCACTGAGACAGAAAAGCTTCCACAGAAGAAATGATTGAGTTGAATTTTAGGGTATGTGTAGGAATCTTCTAGATAATAACTGGAAAAGGAATTTCAGGAGAAATGGTAGCATCTTAACTGAGCATTAAGATTCGAAATATCTTGGGCAGCTGGAGAAAATGTAAGGAGATTCATGTGATTCAACTAAAAGTGGTAATGAAGCTGATGAGGTTGAGTGTAATAACAGTGGGTCTTTGTTTCATGCTAAGGGGTTCTCTGTGCAGTGGAGGATTGATAATCTTATTTGTATTCCAGAAGACCAGTCTGGAGCTGGGCATGGTGGCTCACACTGTAATCCCTTCAACTCCAGAGACTGAAGCAAGAGCATCACAAGTTCAAGTCTAGCCACAGCAACTTACTGAAATTATGTCTCAAAATAAAATTTTAAAAAAGAGCCGGGGATGTTGTTCAGTAGTAGAGTACTTGCTTAGCATGTGTAAGGCCCTCCGTTCAATACCTAGTACTGAAAAAGAAAAGAAAAGGGAAGGAAGGGAGAAGAAAACAATCTGGTGGCAACATAGAGAGTAGACTAGATATAATCCAAAGTCAGAGGAAGGAGGAACAACTTGGAGATTATTGCACCATTCTAGACAAGAGATGATGGAATTTGGGCAGAGGCAGAATTAGTGGAGCAAGGAAAGGAGGCAATGAAAACAAGACCTCAAAGAAGTGGAAGCTACAGATTTAGAGCTCTACATGGGGGGCATGATGGGGGTTTGTGTTAAGAGGATGGAAATGGTTGCTTTCTGGCTTTCTGTCCTGGGTGACTATCAGAGGTGGTGACATCATTGGGAGGGGACAGATTTAGGAAAGACCTTTGCTTTCCTGATAAAAGCACTATGGAAACAGTTAATTCTGTACAAACCAACGTTATAGTCTCATAATGTCAAAGAATGAAGTTGCAAACCAATAGGAGGAAGTTAAGAGGGTTTTTGTTTTGTTTGTTTATTTGTTTGTTTTTGGTACCATGATTGAACTCAAGACCTTGTGCTTGAAGAAGGCAGCAGAATCACCAAGCTAAATCCCTGGCCCACTAAGAGGGGTTTTATTCAAAAAAGGGAGCAGAAAAAAGGCTGGGACCCTTGTTCCAGAACTTTAAATGAATAATTGGAGAACAGAAATTCCTCAGTTTAGGGTCCACCTTTCACAGGTGGCTCTGTGGATTTTAAATGACCAGTTGTAATTGAGGCTCTCAAACCCAGTTACTCAGAATATAGGGTTTAAAGGAGACTGAGATTTTAAGAAAAAATTAAAAAACTGGTTATTTTATATTTTAAATTCCAGGAACTCCATAGAGGGAAATGGCTGCAACTCCCTTTAGTAGGGAGGGGGCTGCCTTCCATGTTGCCTGCAAAGGTTTATTCTTGGTCCAGAGTCCTAGGTCACTGTCTATTCTTATTTCATTCTTATTGATGTGGCTTATCACCCAACTCTATCTCAGACTCTTTCCCTAGCTAGCTGCCTTCTTCATTGGTAACTAAATAAAATACTTCTTACACTACCATCTCCTGCTTGTACTACTGCTGTCCTGTAAGGAAAGATATGGACTAAGCCACCATGAAACATTCAGGTAATAAAGAGAAAGATGACCACAAACTAGTAAGACATTAGACAGAATCAGCTTCCTGACACCCACTTTGACTTGCTGCCCTTACCCTACCCTGCCTATTTCTGGATTTCTTCTTGTGTGAGACAATACTTAAATGCTTAGATACATGCATGTGAATATATTTATAACCAAAATAGTAGAAATTGAGTGGTGAATTGTAGTTTATTTTCTTTTTTTATCCAGTACCAGGAATCGAACTCAGGAACATATGCTTTCCATGTAGTTTATTTTCTTTGCATTTATATTAGTCACTGCAACAAAATACCCAATACCCACAACTTAAAGGAGGAAATTTATTTTAACTCACAATTTTTAGAGGATTTAGTCCGTCGTAGCTGGCTCCAAGATAGAAGGAGCATGGTGGAAGGGCCTGGGCAGAGGCCAGCTGCTCATCCCATGCCAGCCAGAACAGAGAGAGAGGAAGAGCAGGGATAAGAATACCCCTTCCAGCACATGCCCCGAGGAGCCATCCCCAAACAGGCCTTACCACCTGACGGCAGGTCAGCTATAACACCCCCAAGATACAGTCACCTTCCAAACAAGCGAGACCCTTGGGGAGCATTTTAGATCTAAGCCATAACAGCATTCTAAGAACAGACTAGTTCTAAAAACAGATTAAGCTCTAAAAGCACATTTAAGTATGTATATGTTGAATCTAAGTGTACCATTGGCTTCTAAGGTATTTTTTGTTGTTCTTTATAGAACAAATTATTAAGGAATAAGCTTCACCTTTCCTTGTGGATGTCGTAGGATACAAATCCTAATAAATAATGTGCATATAAAGATAGGACCTGAATTTTGAATAAATGGCTTAGGGAAATTTTGTTGACTTTCAAATGAATTACTAAATAATATATATTATATTTGGTAAAAACTTACTTAATTGTGTTTTCTATTTACCCTGAAAAATATTACTTAATTTATCACCAGAGAAGAGATTGGTTCCATAGTTATTTTTAAAAGGAACATACTGGCTTTTTCTTTAGACATTGAGTTCAGTGACATATCCTGAGTCTTAAAAAACAAAACAGTGAATCTGAAATCTTATCCAAATTCAGTCTTTTCCATGTGCATTTGTGTCTGGTTCCATATTAAGAGATTACATCAGAATTGAAGGCTCTGTATGGGCTCCAAATCTGTACTTTTTTAAAAAAAGTGGTGTTGCGGTGGCTTCTCTAGCATGCTGTAGAATATATATGGAATTCATTCCAGCACTCTTTTTCAGGCTGACATCAAAACACCACACTTTACTTAAAATGTGAATTTGAGGGACTGATTTCTGATGGTTATTCAAAGTGGTTTTATGCTTGGAAATTCATCTTCAGACAGCTTTTATCATCATAGCAATAAAGTTAAGAATTTGATGTTATCAAATCACTTTTCATTTAAGATACTTTACACATTCTTCAAACAAATCCCTGAGGGAATTTGGGAGGAAAAATACAAGTACTGGAGGACAAGTAGGTCACAGAGTGCAGCACCATCAGATGGTGGAATGCAGGGCAGGGCTGCGCGTCAGGAGACTTCAGTTCTATGCATAGCTCTCTTGGTGACTCATTGAGTGACCTTGGGCTACTTACTGAAGAGCTCTTGCCTCAGTTTCATCTCAGGTAAAATGGGGCCAGAAAGAGCCTGTGACACATTGGGAACGTGCTGTGGAGATCCTTTCCAGTCATTTACTCCAACCCTAAATGAGTCTCTGCCACTTTGAAACACTTTGAAAAGTGTTTCTCATTCTGCCTGAATAACTCTGCTGACAGTGGACATCACCTCCTTGAAGAAGCCCATCCCATTTTCAGACAGTTTTGGTTGTCATGAGATTCATCTTGGGAAACACCCTTATCAAGCAAAACTACTTGCAGAAAAGAAAGTAGGCTAGAAGTCATGAGAGACTGGGGAAGAGGTAAATGGGGGGTCACTGTTTGATGTAGCACAGTTTCTGTTTGACGTAAAGAAAAGCATTTGGAAATAGTAGTGACTAGCACAACATTGTGACTCTTAACGAATGCCTCTAAACTATACACTTAAACTGGCAAGTTTTATAATATATGCATTTACATATATATACAGTTTTTAAAAGCATGGTTATTGCTGCAGTCTCAGTGTGGAGGCAGACTGTATTGTCTTGAGTTTGACGGCAGAGACAACAAAAGCTTTAAGGTTGAGGAGCAGGACAAGAATCTGAACCCTGGTCCTAGACCTTCAGACAATGGGAAGTCCATCAGCACTGTGGAAACAGGCCTTTTCAGTGTTTGTAGCGTTCTTTTTCCTGTGTGCTGAGCTAGCCTATGCATTTCTACTCCCACTGTGCGCTCGAGAAACTAAAACTGAGTCAATGAGGCCTGATGTGGCAGTAGCTTTTTTGGCAGCTGTAACCCATTATTAATTCATACAGAGCTGATCATTAATTAAACTTACTACTCCCACATCTGTTTTACAAATGCTGCTGTTAAAGCAAATTTCTATTTCTAAACTTGTAAGATTTGCATTCTGGGTTTATATGCAAGACTTTTCTTATTTATCCCCATATAAATACTTATTGTTGCTTTGACTGACTGTCCCGGTCTGTTAGGTTTACTTTGATGTTGATTCCCATACCCATCATTTTGGTTGTTTCTTCTATCCTAATACTATCTTAATAGTATGTCAAAGTAGCTTTAATTCCCTTATCCAAATTATTGATAAAGATGCTAAAAAGACTGGGGCACATAGACCTGACTATACCTTCTTCCTCTCCAATAACAGTCATCACCGGTACATTGTACTTCTCTGTGCCAGAAACTATTTAAGTGCTTTATACAGATTAATCACAAAATCTGCACAACAGCCCTATGAGGCATTATTAATTACAATCCTCATTTTACATGTGGAGGAGCTGAAGAGAAGTTAAAGAATGTGCCTAAATCACATAGCTGGCAAGTGAGAGTCAAAATTCAAACCTCTTTTTTCTTATATGTATATACATATATATATACATATAAACATATATGTCATATATACATATATAGTCCGTCATTCAATACATGTATAAAATGTGTAATAATCAAATTGTGTTGATTAGTATTTTTTTTACCTTATACATTTATCCTTTCTTTGTCTTTTTTTTTTTTTTTTTTTTTT
>NW_022900927.1:35040806-35093639 GCF_012274545.1 Fukomys damarensis
TCTCGCTATGTAGTTGAGACTGACGTGGAACTCACTATGTAGCCCAGGCTGGTTTTGAACTCACAGCGATCCTCCTGCCTCAGCCTCCTGAGTGCTGGGATTACAGGCGTGCATCACCATGCCCAGCTTATCCTTTCTTTGTCTAAACTTTGAATTGAAGACAAATTCCTTATCTTCAAATTCTTCATAAAATATAAATATATAATAGCTTGATGTTAAATATAGTCATCCTGCTATGCCATAGAATACTAGTTTATTCTTCTCCATGTTTTGGTGCCTGTTTTCTGACTTCCCTTCATGTCCCGCCCCTCCCAACCTCTAGATTTTAGTATTCTGCTCTTTTCTTTGAGATCAACTTCAAGCCTCTTTGCTCAGCCTCCAGAGATCATATTCTTGGCACCTTTGCTGCAGTGCTGCTACCATCAGCCAGGATTCCCATCTGCATTGGAATAGGGTAACATAAGGAGCTCTATTAAGTCTAATCAGTGAGGTTGCTACTATGACCATGTTGAAGTGTATCATTGGTTGCAAAATAATATGATATTCCAGGCCAAAGCTCTTGTGCCTTTGTATGTGCACGTCTTCTACCAATACATTCTTTGCAAACTCTATACTCCTGTTCTTTCACATATACTCACAAGATAACTTTATTTTTATCCTACCAGGCAAATTTAAGTACTCTTGCTCCTCATTACCTCTGTAGTGTGCAATGCCCATTGAATTTTGAAATGCATTTGAACCATAAGCAACCAGTAGGCATTCACAGAACATCTGGAGCATGTGGCGGTGTCATGCTGAGTGGCAGAAGTAAAGACTGGGGAAGAGAGTGTCCTTACCCTCATCTGACTGCTGAGTAGGAAGTGATAGCGTGCTATATCCTAGATGTTCTGCAAATGTTGAAGGGCTGAATGGATGAGAACAGAGTACCGAGAAATTCTTTTAAAATGCCCACATATGCATCTGAAAACTGTTTTTGTGGTTTCAATTAAGAGATTAGTTTCAACCATGATGGGTGTTACTTAGTGAAATTGCAGCATCCTAATAACTTGAAAATCTCAGAAGCTTATAGCGAGTTTATTTCCTGTGCATGTCTGTCCTGGACCATATACATATATCCTAACTCCTTGTCTTTATCATCGCAATATCCTGGATATAGCTTCTGTCTGGGGTATTAATGCTAAACTCATGGGAAAAGAAAACAATAATTCCCCTAGGCATACCCTTGCCTATCATTTTTAGTGACTTTTCAAACTCTACCATATTCAGTCCACCAATCTGATGGTTATTTCCACCAATTTTCTTTAATGTTAGGATCTTTTTAATTATTCTAACTTTACAATTCTATTATTCAACTGTAAGTCACAACTTTAATTGTTATGCATATTTCTTCATAGCACTTTTTCTTCAAACATTTATAAACAAGGGAAAGAGCTTCAAAATAAATTTAGCTAATTTGACTATTCAGAAGTATTTCAGTATCTGTTTAAACCATTTTAACTAAGAGACATAATTAACAGACTACAACAAAAGGGAATATAAAGTTATTATTCGTGTGTTCATTACTATGAAATTTAGGGGTTAGAATGAATGATTCATTGCTAGCCTTGATAGAAATACTAGCCTGTTTCTATCTTCCTACATGTAGTAGCAAAGTATATCATACCATGCAATTATTTGATTAAAAAATAACTGGGGCTCAATACATTGTAATGAAATAGGCTTTTTAACCACTAGGACCCTTCTAGAATGTCTGTGTTATAATAAGAAATAACCTTTCCTTTGAGCTTTTATAATAAAAAGATATTTGACTTTTTCAAATGACTTTTCCCCTGCCCAGCACACATTTTTCACATCATCTCTCCAGGACTGCCAAAATAATAGTGTAACACTGATGTAAGAGGTATACATAAAAGAAAAGAAATTGTGGCAACTGACTGTTTCTTCATTGAATTGGATTTAACCTAATCAGACACTTATGGTGATTTACTGAAAGTAAATTATAGAATAAGTTACTTTGGAATAAGTTACAGGACCTTTTTCAGAGTTTTGGGAAAGAAACCAGCATGCGCTTACCTGCCTGAGCTCTATTGGTATTGATTCAGCTGGTGCTCGCAGCCTTTCCTTGCGTGCTAGGGCTGAACAGTGACATTATCAGATGAGCAACATCCAGAGGCCCCTGCAGGAGAGTCAGACACCCGAATCAAGGCAGCTGAGTTGAAGGAATAGGAACAGTGGGCATGCATATAGTGAAACTGACTGAGCTAGAAATATTTTTTAACTGAACAGGAGGAAAGCAGTAATGACAAAGAGAATAGTAAATATGACCACTTGCTCTTGGAAATTATCCAAAAATAGTTGGTACAATCTGTAAAAACACTAGTAAATATACATGATTGCTTATGCAAATACATCTTTGGCATTTACAATTTCAGGTAAATTTATGTGGCATTTGAAGAAATCCCCTTGAAGTCTAAGATCCTGCCCCCCACCACACCATTTATTTAACTGAAACTGGGTGATGTGGATTTTCACTCCCTCCCTCCCTCCCTTTTTCTGTTTTACTAACATTTTCCAAGCTTGATGCTTCTAGGTAGGGGAACCCCTGGGAAAAAAATCCAGACTCTGTGGAGTTGGGAATTCCCACTGGCCCCATGGTGTTTGTGGGGACATTTGAGCCAGGAACCCACTTTGCTGTGCTCCCACTTGAGTTTTACTTAAGAAGCCTTTGTCATCTTGATTTTGTATCAAAAATTGTGGCAAAGAAAATGTTTCTTGACCTCCTTTTAAATGCCGTGCTTCAACTGTACACAATATGCCCAGCGTTGTTCAGATGGTAAGAATATGCAGTGATTTGAGGGGATTCCTTACCAACCTCATTTCCTTGAGAACCAAAATTCTTAAGCTCTTGCCAGCCTTCCAAGCACCCAATGCAATCCCTGCTCATGTGCATATTTTGGGTACATCAGTATGTTTGTCATTTTCTCCCTGGAAACGGTTTCTCACACCCACGTTGCAAGTGTGTGATCTGTGATTATATCTCCTGCTCGTTTTCTGTGTCCTCTGCCGAAAGCGAGGGTTGAGAACATGATTCAGTGTAGGGAAATGATACAAAATGTGGCTGTTAAAGTGATCTTGCAAAAGCATCTTTTTCTACATGTGCTGTCACTCTGCTGGTGTATTTGTTGACTTTCTTCATGTGAAACAAACAGGTTTAATTACTGGGCTTTTGAATCACGGTTAGGATAAACCTAGAACATGCCTCCCTTTGAGCCTTGGTTATCATCTTACTTGATTGCAAAGAGGAGACTTTCTCCTCTTTTTGACATTTAGAAAGCAAGGCAACATACAGCTCTTGGTCAGTGATTGATCCTTTCAGAATGTACAGTCTTTCCTGTAAGAACTTCTTTTTCCATTTGGATATTTGGCTTCACAAAGTAAATAAGGGGCCCTACTGTTTTGTCCTAGTCAGTAAGCTGATTACTTGATGTCCTGTGTCATTATACAGTTAAAATTCAGACCCATCTGGAATTTGTGTGTATGAAGGGGGGTGGAGAGGAAGATGGAAATCAATGTTTTGGGTTTTTTTTTTCTCCAGATGACCAGTATTACCCAAACACAATGTATTAAATAATCCATCTTTCCCACATGGATTTAAAATATCAGATTTCTATTTCAAATCTGTAACTGCAAAGTGGATACAGAAGAACTGTGATAAGAATAATCTGTCTCAAATAGAACAATGTAGATATCTTCTTTTTTCTGTTTCATTTCTGTTTAAAACTGATAAACACTTTGGCAAAGAAAAAAAACACAATCTTCTGTAAAATAAATAACTTACTTGGTAACTCAGAGAAACCACAGACTGAATTATCCTGAAAATCAGGAATACTCTTCTTTTTTTTTTTTTATTTGGTTTGTTTGTTTTTGTTTTTTGAGACAGGGTCTCACTATGTAGTTAAGACTGACCTGGAACTCACTATGTAGTCCAGGCTGGTTTCAAACTCACAGTGATCCTCCTGCCTCAGCCTCCTGAGTGCTGGGATTACAGGCATGTGCCACCATGCCCGGCCTAAAACATATTCTTAATGATCCTTCTGATTTGTAAGTCTTGACAATTACCCGCTCCCTCACCCCCACTGGGAGAATTCAGAAACGGTCTTAAAGATCTCTGATCTCATGATTTTAAGAATCTGGTAGGGTCAACGGACAGATACATTAAAAAATTACCCCACACGGCCAGGGATATAGCTCAGTGGTACCATGCCTTCCTCACAAATGCAAGGTCCTGAGTTCAATCCCCAGTACAAAAAAAAAAAAAAAAAAATTACCACATAGTATGTGTAAAAAATTTTACAAAGTGTATTGTTCTGGGGAAACAGCCACAGTAATTTCCCCAGGACTTTCTCCAAAGATCTGGTTGACACAATTACTTGTCAGGGCTGCATCTGGGGTGGAGGGCAATCATCTTAATCAGTGGTATCTTATTAGTTGTTATTATTTGCTTTGCTGGTGATGAAACCCAGAGTCTCTCACACAGTAGCTAAGTGCTTTACCACTAAAGCATGCCTCTAACCTTAATCAATAGGGAAATATTTGCCAAGCACCACCACCATAATAATCTAATTCTCTTCAGTGATGGTTCATGCAGGAGCACACCTACAATCCAAGCTCCTCACAAGGCTGAGGCAGGGTGATCACAAACTTGGGGCTACCCTGGGCAGTTTAATAAGACCCTGCCTCAAAATAAAATGTAAAAAGGGCTGCAGGTATAACTCAGTGGTATAGCTCTTGCCTAGCATGTGCAAGGCCCTTAATTCAACCTCCAAAGAGACTAATATGTATAGATGGATGGATGGATGGATGGAGGGATTGTTTGTTTTTAGGGTAAGTTTAGGATTGTAACGTCTTTTGTATTCCTAAACAAGCACATAGTGTCACTGAATTTTTAAATTTGTTCTTGCTTATCTCTGCCTGAGATGCATATAATTCGAACTGAAAATAATTATTTGCTTGTCAGACCTATTTTTTGTATTAACTGCTTCCTTTAAGCCTGCCTGTGCAGGACTCACATGCTGACTTTAGGAACGCAGGAAGCTGAGGTGACACAAAGACATCTACATTTAAGATGTTTTCATTTGATCAAAGGAATTTCCTGTGACTGCCTCTTTACAGTATTCAGTTGAAGGAGATATTTGGGAAAGATACTGCCCAAATCATTTTTTAATTTATAATGATATTTTCATTCCATATCTAAGATTAGGAAGACATCTGGGCTAAGTACTTCACATACATTATGTCATTTCCTCTTCAGAAATAAGGTAGGTAGTATTATCCCCCTTTTGCAGATAGGAAAATTAAGAGTTGGAGAGCCTAAGAGTTTTTCTCAAGGTCATTTAGCTAACAAGTTGCAAAGCCCATATTCAAACCCATGTTTGTCTTAACCTATTATGTTCTGAAACCCTGTCTTGAACTTGCAAGGCTATTTAGCTCTCTCCATCAGAATGACCTTAACTGTATTTCCTCCTTATAATTAAGTCAACTTCCTGTTTCTCCAGAATAACACACGTGCCAGTTTGCTGCATAGCCTGCAAAACTGAATGCAGTTTTTTGTCTCTTGATACTATACGTTTAAAGTTTATTTAAATTCCTTGACAAAGAGCAGATAACTCTGAGGAGCACCTTTTGTGCAATGGCACATTACTATTGTAACTTAATCTGCTTGGAGAAGACAGTTAAGGAAAAAGCAAGGATATGAATAGCATTTATAGATCTATAGTCAGAATTTCGTTCTTAGGTAGGAACCTTCGATGGAGCAAAGTCATCAACATTTTTGGGGTTATTTTGTTTTTGTTTCTTTGCGACAGGGTCTCACTATGTAATTCAGGCTGGCCTTGAACTCACTACATAGTCTGGGGTAGCCTTGAACTCACGTTGACCCTCCTGCCTCTGCCTTCAGAGTGTTGGAATTATAGGCATGTGCCACTACACCTGGTCATGAAGTTAATATGATCACCTCCAAAGCTTTTAAAAGCTTTAACACAAAATCATTGCCAGATCCACATGAGCAAAAATAATGCTATAGGGGAGGAAAAAACTTTGATCTCGGGCCAGGGATTTAGCTCAGTGGTGCCACCACCTGCCTCATAAACGCTAGGTCCTGAGTTCGATCCCCTGTTCCAAAACAAACAAACAAACAAACAAACAAAAAACTTTGATCTCTACTCTTGCTGGTTTAGTGCCTGAGGATTGTGAATTAAACTAACAAGAGATAAATTAACAGGAGAAAAGGCATAAATTTGGGGGTACTATATTTTTATGTGCACTGGAGCTTTGGGGAAAAGAAATGAGAAGTGATAGATTCAAAGGTTACATATTTAATTTAGTAGAGGCCAGGGAGGAGGAAGAAAAGGCTTCAGCGGGATGGACAAATGGGTTTCTTTAGGATTTTTAGGAGGATGCATGTATGATAATGTTTGTCTTTGCAATCATCACTGGTCTTCCTCTCTTCTTCTGGGCCATGGGTGGAACTGCTCCAGGGAGGAAATCTATAATGGCCTCACATCTCAGAATTTGCTGTTGCTACTCAGTTGAAGGAAACTCCTAGTTGGCCTCTTTTAGTATATGCTGAATCTCACATGTCTTCAGCTTTAATTTTTTGTATCACTCCAGGGGTCCAAGTAGGTCCCTACAGTAAAGCAGCTCAACATAAGAAATACTGCAAAAGATCTTTACATTCTGCTTCCTGTATTCCCATTCCTATTAATCAGCTGTTCCAGTGCTTTCCCATGGTAATTTAGGAAGGCAAGCACGCTTGTCTCTTCTCTTGGCAAGGTCTTATGATTGCTTCCAAGAGCAACTAAACATTTGGCTACTTACTCTCAGCAAGGCAACTCAGTTATGCCCAAACAATTAAACTTTTCTTTTTGGTGTTGAATTGGCAAACTTCTTGCATATGCTAAGCACATTCTCTATCACTGAGTTATAACACCTTAACATCTTTTAGTATAAAATAAGCTTTTGAAATATTTTAACAGTCATTAATGAACAGATCAAATCAGGTATTTTATGGGGTGTGTTTTAATTTATTATCTTTCTTAAAAGCCCATAGTATGTAGCCTTGCTAAAACCCACAACATTTTATAATACCCTACTATATTTTAGGTCTTGAATGTCCCCAAAGACCTTTGTGTTACTTGTATCCCAGGATGTCATTACTGGGAGATAGTGGTGTTTTGAGAGATAAGGCCTAATGGAGGACTTTAGGTCGTTGAAGGCATGCCCTTGGCGGGTATGGTGTGATCTGGGTCTTTCTTCTGTCTCTTTTGCTTCCTGGTGATGAGCTGAGCAGCTTTATTCTGTCATACACTCCTGCAGTGTATCACTGTAGTCCCACATTAATGGCACCAACCAACTGGAACTTGAACCCCTAAAATTGTGAGCCAAAATAAACCTTTTCTCTTTAAAAGTTAATTGTCTCAGGCATTTTGTTTTAATGATGGCAAGCTGATTAATACACAACCCACCTCAAGGATTTCTCAGTTAGATATCAATGACTGGTAATTTCTGTCTGAAAATATGTCACAGTCACTAGTGGCATTTCATTTAAATATTTGTTTATATATTTGAGACTTATGTGGAAAATGTTCTGAGGCTATCTGAAACCCAATTCCAAGCAGATGAATGTACCTGGGGAAGAACACCTATCAGAGTTTTTGATTTTCATCGTAAAATTTCATTTTGTCCCCTCCATATGAGGAATCCAACCTGACACAAGGCACAGAGTACTTGTGCTTCAAGCTTCTCAGAGGCTGGAGTCTTAAACTGTGCCCAAAACTAGGATGATATATTTGATGTTTGAAAGCATTGGTTGAGCCAGGGATTTAGCTCAGTGGTTCTGCCACCTGCCTTGCAAGTGCAAGGTCCTGAGTTCGATCCCTGACACACACCCCCAAAAAGTGAAAAGCATTGATTAAATTTGTAATTGTTCACAGATGTGAACAGCTGTCAGCATTGCCTGGAAAGCTCTTTGAAATCTTTATCTGATGCACTAGATCTGAAGTCTTGAAATGAGTATTGCAAAAACTCCTCAATGATTTTATTGTTAGTCAGCTTTGTAAACCTGCTATTCAGGGCCTTTTAAATATGTTTCACACATTACTTTTTGTGAAAGTGCACACAAAATTTTTCTTCTAGTTTAGTGACAGCCAAAGGTTTATTCTGACAGACTATTGTGTTTCCTTTGCTTGTAACAATGGCAGTTGGGTAACTGGTTTTTCCCCCTTTGGGGTGCTTGGGAGATTCAGAGGTACATTTCATTTGGGCTGACTTTAGTAACTTTTCTTAGCCTGGAGCTTTTATTTTTTCCTCCAATCTAATTACATTGCACTTGCTCTTTGCAGTCAGACTAAGGATTTTACTGTGTTGACATATTTGTTATCTATTTCAGATTCTTTTTTAGAAATAGGTCATGTTATAAATAATTAAGACTTAAAGCAGGCCTAGATAGCACTGTTCAAAAGGCCTGGACAATGAAACGATCACAATTTTGGTATCTCTTGGCTCTGCTGCTATGACAGAGGCCTGGCATATGGGAGTGAAGTTATGCCTGTGGAATTATTTTGATTGAAGTAATGATGAAGCACTTTTAGACTTTGAAGATTTTATCAAAATGCATATGTGCAAATTCCTGTAATGATGTAGTAGTGCTTTCTTTTTCATAAAAATATCAATAAAAATTTACAACTGAAAAGTTTCCTTTCATGCTTTACAATATACCTGATATGTAAATATACTTGATATGTAAATGCAAGGAGTTGATTGATGCTTGTATATGCTTTTTTGTTTGTTTGTTTTTTGTGCAGGGTCTCACTACTTAGTTGAGACTGACCTGGAACTCACTGTGTAGCCCAGGCTGGTCTCAAACTCAAAGTGATCCTCCTGCCTCAGCCTCCCGAGTGCTGGGATTACAGGTGTGCATCACCACACCCTGCGATGCTTGTATATGTATATGTCTATTTTAAGAAAGGTTGAATGAGTTTCCTAAAGACTGAGAGGACTGGAGGTAGGTATGCAGCCCAGTGGTAGAACACATGCTTAGCATCAGTCCCTAGCATTATATACTTACACGTGCACACACACGAATTGAGAGGATTTAGAGGATAAATTTCAAAATGTGTAAGAAAAAAAGGCAAGGGAATAGGAGTGTGGTTGGCATAAGGAAGTTATATCATTGTGTTGAGGTAGGCCAAATCTTAACTTTGTAGCTGCCGACGTGAAAAGAAAAATTATCTGCTGAGAGCAATGGGAAGTACTTGTGATAACAAATCTAGAAAGGTCTCGGTTTCCTTTAGGATCTCATGGAGAAAGCATTTTGAATTGCATCATCTTGTCTCTTGGTTGGTATAGTTTCCATCGTCCAATACTAGTAAATTATAATGCAGTTCAGATTTTTATATAAACTAGGTTTAAGGAATCTCCCCTCCTATTAAAGAAATAAGAAAGATCACCATTTTCTCTCCCTAATCAACATAATGCACATTGTAGAATGGAAGGCCTCCTATTTGGTGAAACAAAGTCAAATGAAGGTGATATATACCAAATCTTTGTCTCTTTATCTCAAATGACTAGTACCACTTCTAGCCAGTGAATCTTTCTGCCATCTAGAACAGGGGGCCTCCTATGGACCAGTTTAGCACATAGTCTATATGTTCATCCCCTAGCCTGTACCTGTCTCTTCCCTTCTAACCCTAATGTCTTACCCCAGATTTCCTTTTTTTTTTTTTTTTTTTTATACCAGGGATTGAACTTGGGACTTTGTTCTTACAAAGCAGGTGGCAGAACCACTGAGCTCAATCCCTGGCCCCAGATTTCCTTTATACAGTACAAATTTGGCATTTGGCATTACAGTATGTGGAGATCATGAAAATTATCTGGACATTAGTGTCAGGCAGTTTGGGATATAACTAGCTAAATATCTTCATATTACTACATTTTAAAAAACTATTACAACTAGACAATTCTTCTTTGCAGACAGACTCATCCAGAGGTTTTTTGTTTTTGTTTTTGTTTTTGTTTTAATGTAGATTTCTGGATCCTACAACTCTGGATTCTAGTATAGCATTATGGTTTGTATTTCAGTGTCCCCCTAATTACTCATGCCAATGCAGTAGGACTTTCTTTTTCAGATGTAGTTTAATCTGGAATGTGTGATGCTGGGGTTAAGGACGTGTGATTACTAAACCACTACATGTAAGTGATTAGCACTGCCATAATCCTGTTAATCTGCATAAGACAAAAGGGGCACAAAGATGCTGGTTACCTTTGCTGCCTTGTATGCACCTTGTTGTTTCTCCTTTGAGATGCTTGTTTGTCATCTCAGCCTCAGAGTCAGCTGACTATGGATGAAACCTCTATGAAGTGTAAGTCAAATAAACCCCCTTCCCTCTAACTTTGGATGCTGAGTATTTTGTCCCAGCAATGAGAGGAAAGCAACTAACACATATAGTAAATCAAAGGTAAACCTCAGAAAACAAATAAGAAAAATACTATCATAACTGTCACCATATACTTTGACAGACGCAGGATAGTGCCAATCCTTTGGAAATTTTTTTGAGATTATGTATGGCACTTTCTCTTCTTTTATATTTGTACCTCTCTCACCTAGGATTTAAAAGTGCTTTGCGCCAGAATTTCTGTGTGCTCCAAAAGAACCCTCTATAATCATCTTTTTTTTGCATGTACATTTTTAAATGTTTCTCTTCAGTAGCTGCTGTATAATTATTGCAACTGAATTCTAAGTCCAAACTCTTATAGTAATTTTTTGGCTAGCCAATCTGAAAGCTGTCTGCCTACCTGATAAAATTAGAGGAAACTGAGGCAAGGGACTGCCTTCGTCTAAGGCACTGTAATCTGTTTTGATAAGCCAAATTTAGTACAGAGAGCAACTTAAAGGAATCTCAGTAAATCATATAACAAATCAAGTGATGAACTTAAGCATTGTTATTCAGAGGAATAAGATGGGGGCACCTTAGCATTTCATGAAATGGAAACAGACATGAATTATTTGTAAAGAAGTATGTGTATAATTTATACTTAATATTTCTACCTCAAAAATGGTTTTTGAAGCACTTACAAATTCATTATGGCTCACTGAAAGTGGATGGTATTGTCCCCTCCCCCCCATACTGTGGATCACTCAGTACCTTGCACTTGTCAGGCCACTGAGCTACATCCCTGGCCCTATTTTGTCATTTGAAATAAAAAAGTATTGCCCCAAGGTTTGTAGAGGATGTGGAAATCCAAGAAATTTCTGAGCAAAGTAAATTTCTCCAACTAGCATTTTCCAGTTATTACCCCCCCACACCATTTTTTTACTCACGTTTGTTTTCAGTACATGTTCTAAAGACTATTTGAGAAAATAGGTATAGTGGTTCCAGCTACCCTCTCTAGGCTATTTTTCTGGCTCAGTTGTACATTATTGTGATGAAAGATTGAACATCAGTTGTAATGACTAGTGAAGGAATACTAAAGAGGATTCACCTTGAAGCAGTTTACTAAAAACATTAGCTACAAAAAACACATTACTTATGGAAATTATGTGCACATTTACTAAAATAGTGTTAAAAACTCAAGTCCTCCACTCTCTCCTCTCCCTCTTTTCTTTTCCTTTTTTAAGATATTTTAACCATTTAAAAGTATACAGTTTAGTGATGTGTTAGTCACATTTCCATTGCAATAACAGAATACCTGAGAGCAGCATACTTAAATGAGAAAAGGTTGTTTTCGTTCGTGGTTTCAGAAATTTCAGTCTGTGGTCCCTGAGTCTTGCTGCCATGGGCTTGTGATGAGCAGAACATTATAGCAGGGAGTGTGTGGTATGAATCCAAGCTGCTTGTTTCCTGGTGGCTGGAAAGCCAGAAGAGAGACCGAGAAACAGAGGAAGTGTCCTGGGACAAAATAGACCCTTCAAAGGCATACCCATGATGCCCTACTCCCTCCAGTTAGGCCCCACCTCTTAAAATTTCTATCATTTTCTAGCACTCCATTAAATTATGTCCATCACTGGGTTAATCCTATGATGATATTAGAGTCCTGATGATCTTCTCACCTCCCAAAGGCCCTGCCGCTGAACGTTGCTGCATTGAGGACCAAGCCTTCACTAAATGAGCTTTTGAGGGAAATTTCAGGTCCAAAGCATAGCAAGTGGTTTTAAGTACATTCACTTTTCTTCACCTCCTCATCCACATACCTTTTGATGAATCTAGAGCTCATCTTTGTACCAGTAGATTCTAGAGGAATAGAACAGTCTTTCTCAGAAAGAAAGATTATTCTAGGAGACAGCTTTTACCCTTGCACACTGAGCTGTCATCACTGACAGCTGTGCTTACCTGGAGCTGAGAAAAGAATCATGGCAGTGCTAGGAAAGGGGATTTCAAAGGCTAAAACTGTATCTTTGACTGTCCTGTGCCCTGTTTGTTTTTGTACCTTGGCCTCTACTTTTCAGATCCCAATCATACTGTGTCTTTATAGTATATATGGACAATAACACTGCAAAAGGGGCAGGATTATCAGTAGCAAGCAGTTACTTAGCAATAGCTAAAAGAGGTAATCAAAAAATATAGTGAAACTGGGTGTGGTTTTACAACCTGTAATCCCAGCACTTGGGAGGCTGAGGCAGAAGGATCTCTGTGAGTTCAAGACCAGCCAGGGCTACATAATGAGTTCCAGATCAATCTCAACTACATAGTGAGACCCTGTCTCAAAAAACCAAAAAAAAGCAAACAAACAAAATGAAAAACAATTCAATTAAGTTGAAAAAAATGAGCTATAGTAAAAGACACATTGCCACTAACCCTCAGGATACTTCCCCTTGTTTTGAACACACTTGCCCTGTTATTTATACCACTTTCTGAAGTAGTTTTGGAAGTTCTCTTTTATGTCTTTATGAGATAAGATCAAAATACAGTGAACACTGCTGCCAAGTTCAATCTAATGAAAAAGTCAGCTCATAAGTACGTTATGGTGAGTTCTTATCCACCACTTTATTCACCTGCTTTGATACCATGTGACCTCTGGCTTTTCCCCAAAGTCAAAATGACCATGAAAGGTAAACATTTTTAATCAGTTCAAGACATCAAGGCAACCATATAGCACAACTAAAAACACTTGTATGTGTAGAATAACAGGAAATAACAAAATCACAGCCCTATTGGACCTTGTGGGGAAAAGAATATGGACATTAATATGTGTACACAAGTTAATGATAACCCAAGCTTTGAAGAATATGTTGCCATAGGATTCAGAAACGAGTAATTTCTGCAAACTGGCATAATATTAGCTTTAACTGTTACAATGACTTGACATTCATTTAATATAAATTATAATTGAAATACTGGGAAATAAAATCATTAAAATCTAACTGTATGTACAAAATTTGAAGTTACGCAACAAAGAAAAACAGTGCAAGGATAAGGTAATTTATTGTATAACTGTTTTTGTTAATGCCATGTGAAAGCTTCGCTACAGGTAAAGAAGAAATACCCAGTGGCCTTTTTCATTCCTCTGAGAAAATGGCTTCTGAATTATGACAACTGTGACTAATAAGTGCTCCCCAGCAATGCAGTTCTCTGTTAAATGCTCTGTCCCTGTACTCTGAAGCCTTTGATGTTCTTGAGGGGAACTGGACAAATTATTCTGCACGATTTTTTTCTTTTTCTGGAGGAAGCACAGCCACTCTAATGTAACTGAACAAAACTTACTGCAGATGAAACAAAAATATCGGGTAAAATATAAACCTTTTATATAAAAGCTCAACTCCCAGGATCCCTCTAGTGCTAGAGATGAGAAACTATGGCTTGTGGAGCATATCTCATTTTTACTTCCTATCAAGGATACCAGTACAGGACTTAAAAAACAGCCCCCATATTGATAAGACAAATATACTGCCAAGACATTTCAAGATTTATCCAGATAAAGCGATCAAAGCTGGGGGTATGTATCATTGGTAGAGTGCTTGCCTACTGTGTGCAAGGCCTTGGGTTCAGTACCCAGTACCACAAAATAGAGGGTGTGGTCATTGGTTCAGTGATGGCTAATCCTGACACTCAGGAGCACATAAATATACGTTCAGTTCAACCATTGCCTATTTTATTTATTTATTTTTATTTATTTATTTATTTATTTGCAGAACCAGGGATTGAACTCAGGACCATGTGCTTGCCAGGCAGGTGCTGGCACCACTGAACTAAATCTCCAGCCCTACAATTGCCCATTTTAAATAAAAACCTGCATTTCACACAGCAAAACTGAGTTGACTGAAAAGCTATTCCATCTGTCTTTCTGACTAATCCAAACAGTGGCTTTAACTGACATGTTTTTCTGAATTAAGTTTGTCTGGGTCTGACTTAAGTGCTGAAATCTAAGTTAGGTTTGTTGGAGAAAGCCTATTCATCAATCATTTTCAGACTATTCAAGTCCTTTGACCAATAAATATTACAGGATAAGTGAGAAAACTGAATGGGGAAAATTCAACTCAGAGTGGGGGAACGTAATAGCACAAGTGATTGCTGCACTTTTGACACATTGCAACATGCAAATTATAGGTGATGCAGAAATTTGCACCAATTACTTAATTCAAGAGCTCATAATTTTTGAAATGGATTTGAACCACAAAGTACAGTATTTATAGTCAGAATGAGGACTTCACTTTCAAAGATGATTATTCCCTTTGGGCTAGGAAACAGGCATGGCTCCTGGTTGCAAAGGGTTTTCAGTGCCATGCCAAGGCAGTTGACCACACTTTCTTTCTTTTTCTCCACTGTCTTGCAGACCAGATGACGTGCTCCTACACCGCACACACGATGAGATTGTCCTCCTGCATTGCTTCCTCTGGCCCTTGGTGACATTTGTGGTGGGTGTTCTCATTGTGGTTCTGACCATCTGTGCCAAGAGCTTGGCGGTGAAGGCAGAAGCCATGAAGAAGCGCAAGTTCTCTTAAAGGGAAGCAGGCTTGTGGGAAGCAAAGCACAGAAGCTGCCTGTGTAGGCACGCACGCACCTGCAGAGCCCGCATTTCCTGGCGCAGGAGATGGAATGGGCCACGACAGGTCTCCGAGAGGCTCCTCCCTCAATGGCAGCAGAAACAGGCACAACTGGAAGACTTGGAACTTCAGAGCTTATATTCCATGTGTCATAGTGATGGCTAAGGGTCAAGCCTTTAGCTCTATGGAGTAACTGTTTCAAAAAGCCCTATAAGAAGTTGATTTTCTTTGGAAAGTAACAGTATATTATTGTATAGTGTAGTATAAAAGCCATTATGATTTATGCTACTTAAATATTAAAATAGAGTGATCTGTGTTCTTTTCTATTTTTTTTTATGTTCAGAACACTAGGGTTTTTAAAAAAGGATTTTCTGTTTCTTATTGGACTCTGTAGACTTCACTTTTACTTCACAATAGAATTCCTGAAGAACTTTTGACCTTACTGCATAACCTTCAATTTCCATGATTAAAGAGTATCTTTTTTTTTTCAGCTTTAATTGAGTTTATTGGTACATTTTAGGGATACAGTACAGTTACATTCATTGTTGGGATCTTGTACCTCTACATGACAAGTCTTGATTCTCATTTTTTCCCCTTACCTCTGCCCTCCCTTCACCCCCTCCTCCCCTCCCCATCTACAAACACTTTATTTTCATCTTTTCATTATGTCACATTTTTTTCTTTTCCCTTTTTACTCTTCCCCTACCCATCCCACCTTCCCTACACCTTTAGCTCCTTTCTTCCCATTTCTCAATGTCAGTAATCTTATTGGAATCTTATGCATTGTTGCAGATTATTCACACCAGGGAAACTATTCAGTATTTACACATGTGGGACTTATTTATTTCACTTAGGAGTATATCTTCAATATGTATCCATTTTCCTATGAATGAATCTATTTTGTCGTTCTTTATGGCTGAGTAATATTCCATTTTATAGAAAAACCACAACTTCTTTATCCAGTTTCCAACAGATGGGCAAATAGGCTGTTTCCAAGTTTTATCTATTACAAACTGTGCTGCTATAAACATAGGTGCAGATACTTCTCTGTGATATGATTCTAAAGAGTATCTTTTGACGCCTGCTTGAGCAAAGGAATTCTGCATTGGTAACTCAGTCTCCCCTCACTCCTTTCTCTTTCCCTCAAGGACAGGGAAAACATTCGCCACCTTCTGACTTTGCCCCACTAGTATTGTTCACCAAATCCCTTCATTAGAGCAGAAGATTCTGAAGAAGGCCTTCCAAGCTCTGAGAGCACAGGGCTCCTTTATTCGTTTGTTTGTTATTTTTGATGGATTTTTATCTTGGTGCAAGAAAATATATATTATGTGAGGGAGACTCTTCAGCTTATAGCTAAATGCTGTTGTCAATTCTCATTTCTTTAGGTCCAGAGAACAATTCAAAGTTAATTGAAGCATTTTGTTTTTCTTTGTCCTTGCCTTGATGTTTTGGATATTAATGACAGGAAGATTACAGCAGCTATTAGAGGAACGTGACAATGAATCAACATTCCTTCTGTGACTGGCCTTTTTGTGTCTTGGTCAAAAGTGCACTGAGGAGTACATTCTTTGCTTCTCTTCATAAACTCAAATTCTGAATATCAGTCAGAGACCTCAATGAATATCAAACCTACCATATTTATTTACCACCTGGAATCAAGCTTTGTTTAGAGAGATGTACATTTTTAGTAGAGGAACAATTGACACCATAATATTTTTTTTCTTATCTTCTACAGATGTTCTCCTGTTAGAATAAGGGAAAACTAGAATTTAAGGACAGATTCTTCTGTTATTTCCACTGGACTTTAGAGCATCTGTATTAATGGAGTAATTTTTCTGACTGAGTCTACACACCTGTATTTCAGGTTATCAAGGGTGTCCTGGTCTTCTGGAAGAATGTTGGATGAGTACAATCACCTTTTTTTTTTTTTTTAACTTCAAGTGTTATAGGCCTGTGAAAAATGGCCTTGAACACATTATTGTGACATCCTTTGAGGCCGCTAACTACCTTGACTTCAATCCCAGTTTTCTGTTGCTGGATCCTTGTTGTCTTAGCAACACAGCAAACTATTTTGAAGCACAAACTAACAGGAAACTGGGAATCAAAGGAAATCATCATCTTTGCATCTCATGGTGGGAGATGAAGTCACTTTATCCATTCTGTCTTTATTCAATTATGTATGATTAATCAGTTACAAAGAGTAGTTCATTTAGTAGTATATAGACATTATCCATATTGGAGAAAAGAAGTTGACATATATCAGTGTTAGTTTTCATTAGTCAGTTTGGTACTCATTTATATTAACCAGTTCCTTCCATTTAGCCCTGTAGAGTATATACACCTGCTTCCTGTAGATTGATTTTTAGAAAAGAGGAAAAGCTCACTGAAGGCATAAGGTCACATTTAAGTTTAGTGTCTGATCTGTTTATAGCCAGTTAATTTTTTTTTTTTTTTTTGTACTGGGATAGAACTCAGGACCTTGCACTTGCAAGGCAGGTGCAGTGCCACTGAGCTAAATCCCTGGCCCATGGCCAGTTAAATTTGAGTCTCTTTATTTACTAGCATTCCCATTGCTGGGACAAATACCTGATATCTGCTACTCAAATGAGAGGTTGACATTTGCTTACAGTTTCAGAGGGCTTAGTCCACAGACAACTGACTATAAGACAGGAGCATCATGGCAGAAGGGTAGGAGGACGCCAAGCTGCTCACTTCCTAGCAGCCAGGAAGCAGCGCACAGGGGAAGAACCGGCAAGAGACATTACTGTCAAAAGGCAAAGCTCCAGTGGCCTGTGTCCAGCTGGCCCCACCTCCTAACAGGACATCCAGCTGTGAACATCAGTGGATTAATCGTTCATGATTCAGTGACCTCTGTAGAAATCTCATCCAGTGAAGTTGACAATTAAGACCACTTGGCATACTTGTCATTAAAGGTAAAACCCAAAAGAACAAGGAGAGGACATTTTAAGATAGTAAAAGGTAAAGAAACGTCTTAATATTTTCATTTTCTTTTTGAGCTATAACAGGGCCCCAAAATATGACTCCTGTAAAACACGTTTATTTCTTCCTCACATAGCAAGCCTTAGGTACTGCAGTAGATAAGTCAAGAGCAGGTTGGCCATCTCTGTTTCACAAGTTAATGACCCAGCATTTGTCTGTCTGCCTTGCTTTCTTTGTTATCAAGTGACTTGTACATTGCATGGTCACTGCTGTCTCAGAGGACATCCACCTTCCATCTTGAAAAGGACAGTTGAGGGCAGCCTATTTCCTTTCTAGGAACTTTTGCCCATCATTCCTAGCCACAGTTCATTCTTCAGTTCTTACTACAGAGCCATATGTAGTTTCAAGGAAAAGTGACACTTGTTATCTCCTGATAGACGTATCCTACTGAAACTCCCCAGAGAAAGGAAAAAGAAAATAAATATCAGAGTAAAAGATACGAAATGTGGACAGCAATCAACAGCCCTTGCCATGATGGAAATCTGTTGAGCAGGCATGGTAAAGATCCCTTGCTCTGGTAGGGAAGAATTTCCTGTCCAATGTCCTCTCTGGCCCCTAATTTGAGCTCTAGGAAATTCTTGCTAATTGACCCCCTCATCCACTTTAAGAAGTATAGCTTTTGCAGCCCCCTTGCCTATCCTTTCTGCTGCTGCAGATTTGTAACCCTAAATTACTTTAGAAATTTAAGCCTTAGCATTAAGCAAACATACTTTTATAGGCCAGGGGTGCAGTTCACTTGACTCTCAGGAAGACTCAACTTATTTTGTAATTTTTGATTTCTGACCACCTTTAAACTTCACCATTCCCCTTCTCCTTTGCATTCCACAGTTGGGTGATGAAGCTGATAAAAGCCTGGGAATCTCTCCCTTTGGCCTCAGTGAGAAGTTTAAATCACACAAATCCTGGCTTTCTTACAGGAATCTTCACCTAAGCCTCGCACTCAAGAACAATAAAGTTCAAGCCAGTTTAACCATTTTGAGACCCACTTGGAAACCTGTTCTGTTTCCCTAGAAAGTCTCAGTATATGAATAATAAGCCTTTTCCTAGCCTATGTGCATGAGTGTGTGTGTGTGTGTGTGTGTGTGTGTGTGTGAAATTTTCAGTCTCAACATCTGAACTCAATTCATAATACTGTACCATGAATTTTGATGGTGAGTATTGTCTAGCATTTTAAAGGTGATCATAGCATTGATATGATGCCATCAAAAACAGTAAGAAGCTCAGTGTGGCACAAATTTGTAATCTCAGCACTCTAGAAAGCTGAGGCAAAGAGGATCACAAGTTCAAGCCTATTCTGTGCAACTTTGCACAAAGCAAGACCCCCATTTCCAAAAAGTAGAAGGGGGGAGGGGGCCTGGGGATATATAGCTCAGTGTGAAGGCCCTGGGTCTAATCACAAGTACCACAAAAACCAAATAAACACTATAGTAGGTCTTTGGTCCATTTGCTTTCAGTCATTTCATGCAAAAGTGGTTATAGCCAAAAAACCATTCTAGTTATAGTTCTTAAGCCTGCAGTCACTACCTATACATGTATAACTCAGTTTAATGGCAGCCACCTTGAAGCTTTTTTGGAACAATGAGTTAGGTGCGAATGCAGCACCCTTCATCTAGTCTCTTCTACAGAACTATCTCCCTTGTCTGGCTAGTAGTATGTATTGGAGACTTGTAGAAAGGACTAAAAGAATAGTCACATCTCTTGCTCTTTTGGAGTACAGAAACAGGTGAACTTCGGGGCATAAGCACAGCTTATGCAAAAAGCTGTGTTAGCTACATGCAAGCCATTTAAAAATTATTTTTGGATTTAAAAAAAAAATCTCACTTCAACTATTTAGCATATGCCTTTATACTTTGGGTATCATTTGTGCACCTGAGGTTCACATACTGGAGGCTTAGTCTTCAATGCAATAGTGCTGATGGAGTGGAAACTTTAATAGGTGAGGTCACGGGGCCACAGCCTTCAGAGGGGATTCATTGAAGTCTCATGGAACTGGGTTGGACTCCTCTAGAGCAGATTGTAATAAGGGAGCCTAGCACCTTCCCTGAAACATTCTGCACTTGCTGATTATCACTTTCACGCGTGCATTTACAACTGTGATGCCTTCATCCGTGACACCATCAGCAGAGCTGAGAATATGCAAATGCCATGCTCCAGAGCTAAAGCAATGGTGAGCTAAATAATCTTCTTTGTAAGTTACCCAACCTGGAGTATTTTTTTTTTTATATAGCAACACAAAATGGCCTAGAACAGTAACTTACTAAACAACAGCCAATCCAAATGACACCATCAGCAGAGCTGAGAATATGCAAATGCCATGCTCCAGAGCTAAACCAATGGTGAGCTAAATAATCTTCTTTGTAAGTTACCCAACCTGGAGTATTTTTTTTTATATAGCAACACAAAATGGCCTAGAACAGTAACTTACTAAACAACAGCCAATCCACATCATTGTCCTACTTTTTCCCATCATTGCACTTTCCCCATAGTCAGTCTGCCTTCCAATCTATTGCTGGTGACAATCTTACCTAATCCTTTGTTAAAACAATACAAACGCCTCTAGTTTTCTACCCCACAATGTGTTTCCTCACTGTCTGCTACTTGGCAATAATTCCAAAGCTACATAGTTTCAATTTTAGTTATGATGGCACTTTTCCACTTCCATGTGTTAAATACCTAGAGCTACATAACAAAATACGAAAGAGTACGTATGCTAAGTAAGAGACATTTGTTTTTCACAGTTCTGGAGACTGAAAGTCCACCATGAAGATGCCAGTGGTTTGAATCTCTCCTGGATGTTTATTCTTGGCTTGTAGAGAGCTCATTCTTAAGGTGTTCTCACATAGCACATTCTGGTATTTCTTTCTCTGCTTGTGGGGACATCAGTCCTATGAGATTTGGGACCCATCCTCATGACCACATTTAACTTTTTTTTTTGCAGTAATGAGAATGCATTTTGCACTGGGCTACATCTCAAGCCCTTTTTAAATTTTTCGTTTTAAGACAGGTTCTTGTAAGCCCCTAGGTTGTATAGGCTGAGCTTGAACATGTGATCTTCCTGTCTCAGCTTTTAGAGGGTGCTGCAGTTATAGGACTGTGCCACCACACCCAGCTGACCTCTTTTAATATTAAGTACCTCTTTGAAAGCCTCATATCCAAACAAAGTTTCACTGGAGATTAGTTCTTCACCCAATTAATTGGGGCAGGGCAGATTTAATCCATCAAATTCTAGTGTCAAATTTTAACCTATAAGAATATAGGCTCCGTCACTGTAGCACACTCCCAAACACAGGAATTCACAGGATTCATTTTATTTCATGTAGCCATTCAGAAATTATCCATGCACTTGTCCAGGGATATACTGTCCTTCCTCATTGTTTTTCTGCCTTTTCCTAGTGTGTTCTCTGTGGAGTGGTCAACTTAGGAGAAGAGAGAAGAGAAGAAGTAGGGCAAGCACTTACAATTTTAGGTGGTGAGACAAGTTCTATTCAGTTCTGTATATATCCTTTTGGGAAGAAATTAGCCTCTTGCTGAGCAGTCATGTCTTGTACAGCTTGAGGCACAAGTTCTATGATTATAATGAAGACTATGAGCAGTTCCTTGCTACCCCTCTCTTTTTTGGATGGAATACACATGTTGACATAAACTGTGCTGGATATGAGGAAAGAATGGATTCCAAAAACAATGTTTCTTGAAATTCAGCTGATTCTTTCCATTTTCCTAAGATTAAAGTGTGCTTAAATTAGCTCCATTTAATTAGTTATGATTAAAGTTGAATAAGAATTTTCTTAAAACCCAGTAAGAAAGAGAAAAACAGTAAGAAAAATTGTGTTCATGACAGTAAGAAGTAAAGAGGAGAGGGCTGTTGTAGGTAAAATTGTTACAGATATGGGTGTTAGAAATGCCCTAGCAGAGTTTGTAATAAAGGAGATATTAAATAGAATCTGTAGGCTTCCATTAAAAAATAAGAATTTCTGCGTTGGGCGTGGTGGTCCACATCTATAATCTCAGCATTGGAAAGGCTGAGGCAGGAGGATTGCTGTGAGTTTGATTGAGGCCAGCCTAGGCTACATAGTGAGTTTAGGGGTAGCCTGAACTATAGCATGAGACCACACCTCAGAGAGAGAGAGAGACAAAGAGAGAAAGAGATTCTATCTTTCTGAATGCATTCCAGTTATAGAAATAATTGGAATGTTAGAATTTAAGTTGTAGGAAATAAAATATTAAGAAGGATATATAGGGCTTTAGGAAAAAAAGAATAGGGATACAATAGCTTATTAAGATGAATTTGCCTTCTTACAAAGAACTATTTTTTAAAAAGAATGGAAAAGGGGATTTGAAATCAAACAGCTTGACTTCAAATCCTGATTCTTCTTGTTAGCTGAGGAAGTTAGCTAACTGCCAAGTTATCTCAACTATATAATGAAACTGATATGGATCTATAAACACCCTCTCATTAGGTAGGGTTGAGTGAAACAATGCAGGCATATACAAGTACTTGTAGTCAGCACAGTGCTTAGTCCGTGTTTTAGTTATTTTGTTGTTGCTGGGACAAAATGTCCAATACCTATAAGTTAAAGGAGGAGAGGTTTATTTTGGCTCACAGTCTGTAGAGGTTTCGGTCTGTAATAGGCTGGCTCTAAGGTAGGGCAGCACGACAGAGGGGCGTGGAAGGAGAGTCAGCTTATTATATGGCAGCAGGAAGCAGAGAGGGATCAAGGGGGAGGAGGACCTTTTTAGTGACCCACCTCTTCACCTCCCAACATCACCCCCAATCATAAAACCGCCAGTGGACTAATCCAGGGATGCATATCACACACCCATGATCCAGTCACCTCCCCAGAATCCCACCTATAAGCTTGGGGGACATCTAGATATAAACAATAACAGCCCAGAAATACTAATGATGGCTGTGATGAAGGGGATGATGGTGGCGGCGGCATAGCATTGTTTTGGTAAAAAGGAAAAATGTTCTCAAAGCTGATTTTTCCTAAAAATTTGTTTTTGTTATTCAGATACTTCTTAGTTCCTGTCAATCTAAGACAAGACCACTACTGAGATCTTTTCCTTTTGTGAAGTTCTGCCATGGGCTAGTTTTTATTTCCAGAACTAAAAGAAATCACCCCTGTAGTCACCATCTATTTTAAAAAGTACATATTCTTCTGAATTCTCTTCATTCAGTATTAATGTACTGCTGTTTTGAAATTTTCCATTTCAACATACTTAGCAATTACTCACATTATTAAAAGATGTATCTTCTTTCTGATGAAAAGTAATTTCTGAGATTCTTTCTTTTCTCAAAGATGAAATCCAAAGAATATAACTCTCTTTGTCCAGTCTCTCTTTACAATGTTGAAAACAACTGGGGTACTTTCTGCATGATTTGTGCATCCTCTAAAAAAGAAGCAAAATTTTTATATTCAAGAAGTTTGGAATATAAAAAGTATATTCTGTGTCTCCTTACCAAGTCTGACCAATAGTCATTGTCATGAAAGCTTTTTCCTCTGTATTACAAAAGCACAATCAAAACGTTGATAAATATTATCACACAAGCTCCATCTATCTGGCAGGTGGAAAAGACCCATTTAGGACTTGCACATCCAGTCAACATCTAGAAGTGATGAAAAATTCATACAAGACCACCCTGAGTCTATGGAGGAATTGGAAATATTTGAAGTTTGGGAGAAATACTGTTATTCTTCTGAAAGACAATGAATGACATTAAACATCAGAAGTGTGATTAGCTACCTTCAAGAATTCTATCATTCAGGTAATGGAGATGTGATGAAAGTTAATAAGAAAAAAAATCAAGAAAAGGAACATACATGTTGATGTCAGGAAATGTGCCCTATTAAATGCTAGTTCTTGTTTACAGTAAATAAAGGTATCCAGTCTTTCAAAGCCATTGTCAAAAGCACTGCACACAATTCCCCACTTTATGAACCAAAAAAAATGTTTTGACTTTGCCTAACTTTATAAGTGTCTATAATTCACCAAACAGAGCAGGCAGTTGTCTTTGGGCATTTGTCTCCTGTCGCCGACATCAGTTACTGAACTTGCATTTCTGTTTTAACCTTACAGTGGTTGGGTGGAAGCACTCAGTGTAAGAGGCAGTTTGTGTCCCGTTATAAAGTAACACAGGTAGACTTCCAGCAGAAGCGTGGCTCTGTCCCGGTAAGTTCTCTAAGTAAAACAGTTGGCCTTAACCATTTGGACCCGAATCCCCCAAATCCCATAAGTACTCGTTCCTAACTTCCTTTCTAAACTCCTTCCAAGAGTTCGTCAAAGTAGTCTCTTTGGCCTCAATCCATTTAATAAACTCGGCTTTATTTAATTAAGATCCTTATCTCGGCTTTACAGAGCTAGTTGAATCCATAAAATAACCTTGGGTTTTGTTAAATAGGATTATGAAGTAGATTTTCTCAATCTTTTCCTTTCTTGGAAGTCTGTAAGATACTTTGCGAATAGAATTTATTCCCCCAAGTCAATTGCTTAAGGTCACTTGTGGGATAATGTATGGAGGAGGATATATATGCAAAACGCTCAATGTTTAGGAAAGTGTTGGGCACGTTATAAATATTCAACGAACGTTAGCCATATGCAAATCCCCTCGTCCCCTACCTTTGTTACTGGGACCCCCAAGCAACTTGGAAATTCCAGGTTGTGTCTGAATGTACAGTTCGGATTCATAGGTCATCACTGGCTTCTCATCCACAGGACTGGCAGGAACCCTCTACTCTTCCTCCTTCTTTAATAGATTTTGAATTTTTCCCCCTCTGCCACCAGCATCTTGAAGGAGTTTAACTCTTCATGGTACCCCCTTGAGCCACCTCAGGGAGTGTTCAACGAAGTGGAGGACCCCTCTGGTTACTTGGTTTTTTTCCTTGGTGCTGTGGATCGAACCCAGGTATTCATGAATACTAAGCAGGCACTCTACAATGGAGCTGCACCCCTGGTGCATCATGTTCTTTCTCCTCATTGAGTTTGTTGGTACATTTTAGGGATGTAGTACAGTTACATTCATTGTTGGGATCTTGTACCTTTACCTGAAAGGTCTTCATTCTCATTTTTCGCCTTGTTAGTCCATCATATTTTAACAATAAAAATGAAAAATATTTTGACCCTAATAATTAGACATTTTCCTTTTTATTACTTTCTTTAAATACAGGGGAAAAATTAAAAAGCATTTTGGGTACGGTTACCACTAAATGGAAACATTGATGAAGTTATGAGGTTAATGAAATTGGGAGTCGAGGAGAAACCATCATGTATCTTTAAGTAACATGGTCCAAGACCATGAACAAAAAAGATAATTTAAGAAGAAGGATTCCCTTGGAGGTTTCTCATACTGTCCCCTCCATCAGAGACAAAAGAATCACCAGAAAACACCGAAGTATCCCCATTAGCTCCCAAAACTCTGCTTTCTGAGACTGCATATCCAACGTGCCAACTCTATGTTGTTATAAAATTCAAATTGACTCTGAAATTTAGAGGAAACAGATAAAGCATAAATGTGTGAATAAAATCTTTCAAACACACACACACACACACACACAATGTTTAAAAGAAGAAAAAAACTACACAAATGTTTACTGTGTCCTTTGTAATTATTTGATGAAACCATGAGACCAATGACTGTGGTCCTAGGTTTTTTGTTTTGTTTTGTTTTGTTTTTTGGTTTTTTGAGACAGGGTCTCACCATGTAGTTGAGTCTGACCTGGAACTCAATATGTAGCCCAGACTGGTCTTGAACTCACAGCGATCCTCCTGCCTCAGCCTCCTGAGCTCTGGGATTACAGGCATGCGCCACCACACCCGCTGTAGTCCTCATTGAAGAGGACTTGGTTGGGTGTTTTGTTGGTGTGTTTTTGGATCAGGATGGGAAGGCTTATTGCTGGGAAGTAGTGTGCTGGGAAATGTTTGACAAAAAGTCAGTGGTGAAAGGGATACCCTAATTGATTTGCTGATTGCAAAGGTGTAAATACTCCCACTGTTGCTGATTGCAAGTTACCAGTGTGACATCACTGAACTTGGAGTTGAGAGCAGATGCACAGTAATAGCATTAGATAACATTTCAACCTTATAGATATATGATCATCAAAAATAATCTCAAGATAGATTTAAAATATTAGGAAACAATGGATTTTGAGTATCTGTTGCCTTTATCTTAAATAAAATTTAAGTTGTAAGTTTAATAATGGCTGTGTTTAACAACTGGTCCATAAAAATTAACATCTGAATCTCATTAGCCTGTAGCAAAACAACACTATAAGAACTGCATATGTTCCTTTATTTCTCCTTGCCTGTCACCATGCACTAAAACTTCTTATTGGCCGTGTGGGTTATGTCAAACCTGAAGATTCAATCTCTGTCCAGTTTTTTCACAAAGATCTTGTCTCTCATCAGAGTTGGAATGGGAAAGCAGAAAGAAAGCCTGAGTACTTGGTACCACAGTCAAGCACTGGGATTTTTTTTTTTTTTTTGAGATGTGTGATGTGTGTAAGGACAGAGTAATGACACTTTCTTCAGAGTGATGTGGACCTGGCTGCTCAAATAAATTAATGTTCCAACTCAAATGACTCATTTTAAGAACATTAAGTTCACAGCCAATTTGTCAATATAAGAAAACTACCACATTTCTAACTCGAAAAGTATTGCTTAAATTTTATGAGTTATAATTCCCATTTTGGCAAAAGACTGATTGAAATTCACAAAAATGATAAGAGATCTGTACTGGCACAGTGTTCAGCTTGAGTGCCATATTTTCCAGGATGGGCAGAATACAGGAAACTGTCATCAGGGGACTACTTTAAAAAATACTCTTTTCCTAGAAAGACTAAAGGAAGACATAATATGTACTTATAAATATGGAAAAGGCTGTCATATGGAACAGAGATTAGAACTTGTATCAGTCAGCTTTCTATATCTGTGACAAAATAAATGAGAAAATCCATTTAAATGAGAAAAGATTTATTTTGGCTTACAGTTTTAGTCTATTCATCACTTGGCCAGGTAGGTTTTGAGCATGTAGTGAGGCAGACCATGGCAGATGTGCATGGTGGGGAATAATGCAAAATAATGGAAGATAGCTGCTCACCTCCTGGTGGTCAGGACAGAGAGAGAGAGAGAGAGAGAGAGAGGCCACCAAGAACTGGGACAAAATATACCCTGCAAAGGCATGCCTAGTAACCTACTTTCTCCAAATGGGTCCCACCTCCTAGAGTTTCTGCCATCTTCCAAAAGCACCACCAGTTGGGGACTAAGCCTTCAACACATGAGCTTAGCTTTTTGGAACCATCTCAGGTTCAAGCCATAAATATCCACCCCTTGTCCCCAAAGGCTCATGTCTGTCTTATATTGCAAAATGCATTTAGTCTACCTCCAAGAGATTCTATAGTCTTAACACTTTTAGTATTACTAAGAAATCCAAGTTGAAAGTCTGTTCTGATACACTCTTTACTATCAACCCGTTTTTTAAAAAAGTTACACACTTCTAACAAACAATGTCGCAGGATAAAAAGTTCCTCTTCAAAAAGAAGAAGTAGGATAAGTCCAAAGCAAGACCAAAATCCAGTAGGATAAACATTAAATCATGTAGCTCATGTCTATCTAGGATATGGTCATGTGGTGACACGATGAACTCCAAAGGGCCCTGCCCCTGTGTCCTTGCTACCATAGTTGCAGCCCACATAGCCGTCCTCTTGCACTGGCTCTGCTTGTTGTTTGTGGCTTTTCTTGGAGACAGTCCATATTTCTGGAATCTCTAATTTCCTGGAGTCACCACAGCACTTTAAGCTTCACTCACACAGCTCCATGCATCACCCTCTTGAAGGCTGGCTGCAGAGACCCTAACCCTGCCACATACTACCTGGTTTTCTTTTGAAATCTGGGTAGAAACTGCAACTCTGCATACCTTTAAAAACAGCATCACGTGGATGATACTGAGGTCAGCTGGCAGCTGTGCTCAGTGGGGCCATGGCTGTAGCATCCTATGAGTACCAGGATGGCTTAACACAGTGAAGCGAATCCTGGGGAAACAACTTCCTAGGTTGTGCCATGTGAGCAAGGTACCCTGGTACTCTCTTCACAAAGCAGTCTTTCAAAGGAGTTTACATCTTTACACCATTGAGCCTGTGACAGGTGGGGTATGACAATTTCTAAGATGCCTTCAGGTCATCATTCCTAATGTCCTGGTGCAAAGAAACCTCTCCTCCAAGCTTATTGAAAATTTAACCCAGGGAGCTCTGAACTATGTCTGAGTCTTTTTTCTTTTCTTTTTTTGTCTTGATTTCAAAAATTTCTCAGGCTGGCCCTGAACTTGTGATACTCCCACTTCAGCCTCCTGAGTAGCCAACACCAAGCATTGGTTTCTTTTTCAAAGTGTTAATCCCTTCACATCTTCCTTGGCCTCAACCTTTTCTATGCTTCTTTTCAGGCCAAATTGCAAGTTTTTCAAATCCTGGAACTCTACTTTTTATTCCCAATTCTCACTGTTAATCTGCAGAAAGTACCCAACACAATACCAATGCCACAGCATGAATTCTATGCTGCCGTGAAATTTTTTCTACCTAATAAGCTAGTCTGTCACCTTTAAATTCAGTCTCACACAGTCTCAGGGACTGAACAAAATGTAGATAAGTTCTTTGCCAGAATATAACACAAATGGCTGTTAATCTAATTCCCAAAAGAGTCCTCATTTCCACTTGAAATCTCATAAGCCTGGCCTCTGCTCTCCACATTCCTATTTGCATTCTGATCTCTGAACACCTATCAAAATTGCTGACCAATCTCTGCTTATAGCATTCTAGCTCTCTAAAGCCTCCTTCTCCAAACTTTTCTACATTTCTCCTGCTAACCAATTCTTTTTTTTTTAAATTCTTTTATTGGTACATTTTAGTTGTACAATATGATAACATTCATCATTCAGAACTTACACCTTTACATGATGTATCTTGGTTCTTATTTTCCCCCCATTCCCTGCCCTCCCTTCAACCCCTCCACACCTCCCTATATGCAAAAGCTTTGTTTCTATTTATTTCTTATCTCATATTTTTTCCTTTCTCTTCTTTCCTTTCCCCTACCCCTCCCACTTCCGCTACCCCTTAGTAGCTCTTCTTCCTATTTCACATGATCAATCATTCATTTTAACCCACTTGGCAACCAATTCTAAAAGTATGCCACATATTAGGTATAGTGACCTCCATTTCTCACTATCAGTTTGCTGTGTTAGTCAGCATTTTGCCACTGTGACAAGGGACCAGAGGAAAACGACTTAAAGAAGTAAGGAAAGGCTTAAGTCATGGTTGCAGAGGTTCCAGTTCATGCCAGACCAGCTTTATTGCTTTTAGGACTGCTGTGAGGTAGAACATCATGGCAAAATGGCCTAACAGAGAGAAGCTGCTCACCTTATGGTGGGCAGGAAGTGAGGGGTGGGGGTGGGGAGCTGGAACAATGTTTCAATATTTACCCTTCAAGGGCGTGTCCCAGCAACTTACTTCCTCCAACAACTATGTCCCACTTTCTAGAGCATAAATGTCTAATTTTTTGGCTAGCCTGGATCACATTGAATGAAGAGGAATTGTCTTAGGTCGCATGTAAAAATATGTAATATAGTCAATGTATATAAGTAACAAAACTTTTTTATATTTCTCATTAAAATTTTTTTAAAAAGGGAACTACATAAACATAAAATTAGTGAAATACTGATTTTGTTTTGTGAAATTAATGCATCAATGTCTGGTTTGATGGAAGTGGTTGCGATTCTTAGTGAGTTTTCAAGATGCTTTTCGGATATTTTGGTTCTAATTTTCCTCTTTGTGTGGTTCCTCTTTGAAAATAGTTTTTCACAAATATATGTACTGCCAAAGTCTAGTGACATGGATAAGGTGTGATTGTAAAGCAAGAGGTATTTTTTCTAGGAAGATAGAAGGAAAGGGACATAATCAAATTTCTTCAAGTTTAACATCTGATTGAAACTCTATATATTCCACTTGAAAATTCACACGGAATGTATATGTTGACTGAAAGTAGGGCTACAAATGCACCAAAAAAAGTTTAAAATCAAATAAGAAAATTTACCTCTTTGCTTATTATAATGTAAACCTTTTCACAGGCACATACATGTGTAAGATAAGTTGAAATATTATTATTAGCAACCACTGCATTTACTCATCAACTTACAAAATCACATGCAACATATGGTATATGTAGGTTTCCATTCCACTGAGTGTGGTGGGTGAAAGTGGTGGAGTTAGCACTGCACCCTTCCCCACTGTCACCAACATACACCTGAGACATGGAACTATTGCTAAAGATCACTAAATAATGTTAAAGTTTATGGTTTTATAGAACCACATTACTAAATTTCCAGGACTACATGCAGCTGTGGGCCATGGGTTACACATGCCTGTTCTAGTTTACATCACCTCCCAATAACACTACAAGCCTCTGGGGTGGGGGTATAAGACCCAAATCATAACAGGGGTATGCTAGTTTCTTAAATTACCACAAGTATGGCAGCTGAAAACAACACAAATATATTATCTTACACTTCTAGAAGTTAAGCTCCAAGAGTAGCATTAGGGTCAAATAAAGATGTCAGCAGGGCCAAATTCTTTCTAGAGGCTCTAGGAAAACATCCATTTCCTTGACTTTTCCAGCTTCTCCAATGTCCTGCATTACTTGGCTTATCATTCTATTCCTCCATCTTCAAAGCCATCAAAATTAGGCCAAATCCTTCTCATACTTCTGTTTCCTGGTTTTCTCTCATATGTCCCTGTTCAGTTTTAAAGGAATCTTGTGATTTTATTAAGATACACTCAGATAATTGAGGATATTATCTCTATTTGAAGTTGATTAGCAGCCTTACTTTATTTGTAAACTTGATCCCTCCTCTTCTTGTAACCCAACATATTCACAGATTCTGAGGATTAGGGTGTTGGAGTTTTCAAGGGATCATTATTTTATTATATTATTTTAATATTATAATTATATTATTATATTATTATAATAAAATAAAGATAACAGTACATGCTCGTGGCATTGTATTGAAGAAGAGTGCATTGTAGAATTCTTGGACATCTATCACTGTTATCTTTACAAACTAGCTGCCGGTTTGCTAGGGCTATATTAACAAATACCACAAAGTGAGTGGCCTAAGCAAGACCCTATGAGAGAAGGATCTGTCCTAGGCTTGTCCTTTAGCTTCCGATGACTAGCTGGCAATATTTGGAATTCCTTTGTTTGTAGATGAATAGCTCAACCTTGGCCTTTGTGTTCACCTGCTTCCTGTGTATGTGTCTGTATCCAAGTTTACCCTTTCTATGAGGACCTCAGTAGTGGGGGACTAGGGCATGACCTTATCTTAGCTAATTATGTCTACAATAATTATGTTTATAAATAAGGTCACATTCATAACAGGAACCAGGACTTTAACATATAATTTTTTTTTTCGGAACCAACACTCAATCCATAACAATCCAAAAGGGAAAACTAGGACCAGTGGATGGAATATGCAAGCAGAGCATATTTACTTTAGGAAGGGGAAATGCTTTCTATCAGAGATGCTTGAATGTGAAATGGGGTACTGAGTTTCCCAATAGCATTAAGCATTTAATAAGAAGGATACTGGAAAGCAGGTTCAAGCATTATAAAAGTGCTTTTAAAAAGATAAGCTTGTGCACCCATGTTCATAGTGGCACACTTTGTAGCAGCTAAACCTTGGAAACAGTCCAGTGGCCCATCAACTGGAGACTGGATAATGATGTGCTTTTCATTTGTTTGTTTGTTTTTATAAAATGCAATACTACTCAGCCATGCAGAATGAGAAACTAGAGACATTTATAGGTAAATGGATGCACATTGAGGCCATACTCTTAAGTGAAATAAATAGGATACACATGTGTGAATAGTTTCTCTGGTGTAAGAAACTGAAAGGGTAAATAAGGATCCAAATGTATAATAGATAATGTGAAATAGGAAGAAAAGGGGCAAAGGGGAAGGGGAAGTGGGAGGGTAGGGGAAAGGAAAAAAGGGAAAGGAATAAATATGAGAAAAGGAAAAGAATGGAGGGCTGGGGATTTAGCTCAGTGGTTCGACCTCCTGCCTCACAAGCGGAAGGTCCTGAGTTCGATCCCTGGTACAAAAAAAAAGGAAAGAATGGAAACAAAATATTTGTAAATAGGGGAGGGTAGAGAGGTTGGAGGGAGGGCAGGGGAATGGGGAAAAATAAGAGTCAAGATATATTATGTAAAGGTACAGATTCCCAATAACGAATGTCAGCATATAGTATACCTAAAAAGTACCAATAAAATTAATAAATGGAAAAAAGATGAGCTTTAAAATTTATATTCCATTAAAAACTAAAAATTTCTATCTTGAGATCCAGCATTCCCACTTCTAGGTATATATTCAAAGGAGATGAAATTATTATACTAAAGAAATATCTTCTCCCTCATGTTTATTGCACTACTATTCACAGTAGTGAAGATATGGAATCAACTTAGATGACCATTTCTGGATAAATGAATAAGGAATATGTGTGTATATATATATATATGTATATATATATATATATGCTATAATATATACAATGGAACACTATACACTGTAAAAAGAATGAAATCCTGGCAATATGGACAGAACATGGACATGGACAGAACTGGAAGTCATTAAGGTAAGTGAAATATGTCAGACACAGTAAAATAAATACATGTTCTCACTTGTGTGTGGAAACTATGCATTTGATTACAGAAAAGAATGAAGTACAATGGTGGTCACTATAAGAGGGAGGGGATTGAGAGAAGTTAAACAAGGAACACTAAAACACAGTTAGCACTAAAACACAGTTCCAGTTTTCAACAGCCCAGAAGGGCAATTACTAGTCATGACAATCTGTGATCTACTCAAAAATAACTAGAAGAGTACAAGATTCACAGATAAAAATGAATTTTTTAAACAGATTGAAGTGCTTTTTTCCTTGATTTGATCTTTACATATTATATGCATGTATCAAATTATCATATGTACCCCTAAAAGATGTAAACATAGCCAGATGTGGTGGTGCGTGCCTATAATCTCAACTGTAACACAAAAGCTGAGGAGGGACAATGACAAGTTTGAGTCCTGCCTGCGCAACTTAGTGAAATCCATCTCAAAATGAAATTTTTAAAAAAGGCTGGGATGTAGTTCAGTGATAGAGCTTGAAGGCCCTAGGCTCAACCTTCCATGTCCTAAAAAAAATAAAGTATGAACCACATGAAATGTAGAATAAAGTAAAATGTACTCACTTAGTGAGGTTAGGTTTTTCATATAACTGACTCCAGAGAGCAGCATTACTTCTCAGAGGTTTATACGGCTTAGTTTGTCTTGGTTCTAATGTGCATTCTCCAAGGGGCTCCTCTGCAGAGCTTTACTGTAGTGTCCTTGAAAAAGCTTACCCTGGATTTTGATTTCAGGTCATGATGAAAAAGACATGCTCCAGTAAGTCAAAAGTTGTGGTGATAAGTATTTCAGAGCTCCTAATATTTACAAATCAGTAGAATCAATCATTGTTTGAAGATGCTCGTTCTGGATTATGCCTAAGTGTATATCTAGAACCTTATATGGGTGAGAAATCACATGTACTTCCAGACATTTTGCGTCAAACAAAAAATCCAGACTTAAGGTAAGGGAGGCTTTGTTTGAAAGGATTATTGTCAAAGGGGGAAAATAGATGATAATAGTTCATTGACAATAGAGGGGAGAGGGAAAGAGGCTATTTAAATAAGGAGAATATTTTATCTATGCAATCTACAAGGATCTCAAAATCAAATAGAAACTGACTTTTGCAGAGAGAAGTAAACAAAACTGGAAAGAAATGGGCATGAGTTTGTGGGATGAACTAGTAATGGTGTGATCAGATAGCTGAACAGAGAATGTTTTATTCCAGATCAGCCTTCTCTCAGGAGGGGCCGCTAAGAAGGGATTGCACAGTGGCTTAAGCTGAGAGTGGGTCAAAAGTCAGAGGCCTGGGCAAAGGAGAGAAATTTAGCTAAAGTTTGGTCAAATCCAGGTTACAGTGTTTTTGCCCAGACTGGTCAGTGCTTCCATAGAGTTTAGTTAATCATTTATAGAATGGGAATTCTAGAATGAGAATTTAGAGTTTGGGCCTGACCTTACTGTAAGTAAAAAGAGAGTATAAGTTATTATGTAAGCCCTGTTGAGAAGAATGAAAAAATAAATCATTTCCAGAACACAGTGGGTGGAGGGACTTCTTTAACTATCTGTTATGCAGGATCACAGAGCTCAGGCAAAATTCATCACTGTCAATGGGTAGTCAGAGTGCAGCTGGGGATGGGTTGGATGTTTCCTATTCTTACCTCAGTTTGGTGCTTTTCAGAAATATCAACACATACTTATTGAGACTTCATTTTGAGCCCAGCATCATGATAGGTGTCCTGGATCCACACTAAAGAGATGATTGTTCTTCCCAAGCAGTTTATATATTTGTAGAACGTTCACACTGTCCTGCATGAAACATAAAAATGAACATAAAATCTTTTGCTACCTGAAAGGTGGAAGAGATGTAAGTGCTTTAGGGGATTTCATAGGAAGGGGACCTAACACAGGCTGGAAGAGTTGGAGTTAGTCTTGGCCTTCTGCTCATCCTTCCTTTTTCTATCCACTCTGTCTAGCTTGGTGCTGGCCTGTCTGTTTTTTTCACCCAAATCTTCTAGTTGGCTGCAACTGGATTTCATTTGGCCAAGGGGATATAAGTTCTGAGATGAGAAGAATGAGAGTCCAGGATATGTCTTCTGGCTCTTTCGCATATCATACCCCTGCCAGCAGTCCCTCTACCACAGCTCTTGCCCTTGATGATCTTCAGTAACCTTTCTTCTCCTTTGATTTTAGGCCTAAGGTGGTAAATGCTATACCATGCTGCCAATCTCTTTATGCCTCTCTGAGGCACTTAATTGGATCCTTTTAATCCTACCAGTCTTCCATAAACTGTCCTTTAAAGTTTTTTTGTTGAACCATCTGAGTTCTCTTCTTTACCCTGCTGTGCCAGGATTCTTTCAGTTTAAGGACATTATGCAATCTTCCTTAGAGCTCAAAGGGAACTGTAATGCACTGAGAACTTTGTGCTGGTCAGTGTGGCAGGTGTCTTTCATGGATTACCTCTAAAGCCTTCCAGGAACCCTATGAAACAGGTGTATTTGCACCTACATTATAATAAGGATATGAATTCAGGTAAATAAACAGAATGCTCAACTTGCTGATCTTTTCAGAAGGGGTTTTGGAGGCCAGATTTATCAACTTCAGAGCTGTTTTTTCAGAGACTAGATAAGTTACAAATGAAAACTAAATCTTAACAAAGTCTTCTGTTGAGGCAGGGGATTTAGCTCATTGTTTCCACAGCCTGCCTCTCAAGCACAAGGTCCTGAGTTCAATCCCCGGTACAAAAAAAAAAAAAAAAAAAAGCACAAACTTATTTTGAAACATAGTTATATATTTTTATGTATTTAGCTAGATTAAATTACAATCAAAGAATTTTATGAGGTAATAAAACTTTTTAGTTCACTATTTTTCATAACACCAAAACGCAGTATAAATCCTTAGATTTAAAAGACCTCTGAATGTGCCCCAGCCATTTCTTGTTGTTAATAAGCCTTGCAGGTAATTGTAATACTTTCAAGTATTAGAACCATCAGGATGGAGTCTCACCATAGGGCCACTGTATGCTCATTGTCTCAGCTTGAATCCTGGCTTTGCCAGTTATTGGTCTCAGTTTTCCATTTCATAGTGTTATTAAGGAGAATTAAGTCAATTAAATGTGTTAAAATGCAATGTATGATTCTGGGTACTTTGATGAAATGAATCTATTTGTATTTTATACAACTATATTATTATTAAACATGGAATCAGTATCAAATTCATTTGATTGATACCTTGGAGCAACTGTTCTCAAATATCTCACAGTCTAGCAGGAGAAAAAGAAGAAATAATTTCAATATAATGTGCCACAGCCTGAACAATGTCTCTATTGATGCAGATGTAATGGTGGGAAGCAGGTGAGTTTGTGAGATGAATTGTGAGACAGGTCAGAAACAGGTCTCAGAGGTATACATATCGTGATAGAGCTGGTGATGTAGTTTTTTGTTTTTTCAGCTTTAATTGAGTTTATTGGTACATTTTAGGGATACAGTACAGTTACATTCATTGTTGGGATCTTGTACCTTTACATGACAGGTCTTGGTTCTCATTTTTTCCCCTTACCCCTGCCCTCCCTTCACCCCCTCCTCCCCTCCCCATCTACAAACACTTTATTTCCATCTTTTCATTAGCTCACATTTTTTCTTTTCCCTTATTACCCTTCCCCTACCCATCCCACCTTCCCTACACCTTTAGCTCCTTTCTTTCCATTTCTAAATGTCAATAACCTTATTAGGATCTTCTGTATTGTAGATTATTCACACCAGAGAAACTATTTGGTATAGTACAGACCTTGCTTAGCATGTGCAAGGTCCACGGTTCAATTCTTAGAAATGCAAAAGAATGTAATTAACAAAACAGTGAAAAGATTTAATTTTAAACATTCCTTTATAATTCTTTATAGCTATTAACAGTAATGCAAGCTGGGTGTGGAGGCTCACACCTGTAATCTCAGCACTCGGGAGGCTGAGGCAGGAGGATCGCTGTGAGTTTGAGACGACCCTGGGCTACATAGTGAGTTCCAGGTCAGTCTGAAATACATAGTGAGACCCTGTCTCAAAAAACAAACAAACAAAAACCAAACAAAAAACCAACCCCCCCAAAAAACCAGTAATGCTCTGTACAATAATGTTTCATTTATTGATGGACTATCTATAGATGGTTGTCTCATAAGATTATATTGCCCCATAATGCCATAGCCATCTTAGTTTGTCTGGATATGCTCTTTGATGTTTGCACAATGACATATTCATTTGCTGATGCATTTCTCATAATGTATCCCAAATGTTAGTGATGCATATTATAGATTGATCCAATTATAATTGACTCACTGTAGCTTGAATTAAAGCAACAGGGGGCATGTTTTTGTCTCTCATTCTTGTCTTAGCTCAGTGGCTTTAATTATACTGATCCTTGAGACATACCCAATATATAGCTTTTGAGTGGGTTTGGAATCTTTTGATGTACTTCTAATCTAATGCTTTTCTTCTGTACTATACTACTCAGAAAAGTGCATGTATAGCCCTGAGCTCTGAGGTCCTGGGGGAATACTGGTGGAGTCAGGAATACTCCTCACCTCTTGGCCAATGGTTCCTTTGTTGACTTTTCTTTGTTGTCTCATTTGGAGGGGTCTTGTGATTTTCACTGGACCTGTGGATAATGTTTAATGCTGTCTTTACCCAAAAGGGAAGAGATAAGCAAGGATTTTATCACCCATTTATTATGGCAGTAGTTTGGGGATACAGTGGAAATAACACCTCTGAGATCCTGGCCTCCCCACCAAGTTCTTCCCCTTTATGGCTGCGTAATGTTTGCTTTCTTTGTTTAGCTTGCTCAATACAGTGTGGTAGAGGACTGATATTATTTAAACTCATTTTCTAAACTGTTGCAGGAGTCATCAAAGCCTGACTTCTATAGCCTATAATTACTAGAATCTCTGAAAGCCAAGAGCTGCATTTTAGAGCCTATTTCTTTCTCCTTATTTGTGGATTCTTCCTTGTAGGTGCTCCTTTTTCCTTTATGTCCACCTATCATCATGTTAGTTCTCCATCAGCAAATCACTATTTCTTTTCTCTAAGAATTTATTATCACAAGGCCTGCCCATATCCCATTAGTAAGTACAAGCACATCCCAACAAGAAGCCCAATGGACCAGAGCAGTGTGGTTGCAATCAGGTTCCAGCCAGGGCCCCTCCCCAACTCCAACAGCTTGGAACCACAGGGCCCAGCCAAAGTACCACCTGGGAAAGAGTTGCACAGGCACACAAAGAATAGCCAGAGGCCTGCCCAAATGTCACTGGTAAATTTGTACAGACCTCAGCCAGAAGCCCATTCAGACACTGGGGTGCACAGCTCTGAGCCAAAGTCTCTCCCAGACAACAGGTATGTGGTTGGGGGGCAGGTCCCAGCAAGAGGCACATTCAGATACCATCCAAAGTGTGCACAGGCTCCAGCCAGAACCCTGCCCACACAACAAGGCAGCTCAGGGATCCAGACCACCATTCTGAACCCAGGAATTGGTGCAGGAGTGAGCAACAGAGAAAAGGCATCTCAGTGGCTTGCTAAAAATTGAAGACCACTGAGTGAGCAAAAATTTACCTTAATAAAAGTACAGCAGACTGTTCCTACTGAAATGAGAAGACACATAAACAAGTCTCAATACCAGGCTTCCAGATCACCTAAGGCAACCCCAAAGGGAAATGAGATGGAGCAATCTGATCCTAAACCACCTGGACACTCTGAATTGTCAATGAAAGAGGATCTGGAAAAAAATGAAATCAGAAATAATTTCTCAGATAACAACAGAGCTTGTGTCCATAATGAAAGACATGATTAATAAATCTAGAGCAGACACAGATAAAAAAATGTAGGAGCTGAGAGACACAATGGAAACCCAATGTAGGAAACAAATGAAATCCATAAAACAGATGGAAACAGATTTCCTGGAGATTAAAAACTCCATCAAAAGTTTATGCAGCGGAATGAGCAAGTGTGAGGACAGAATATCACACATAGAAGATAGGATTGCAATTAGTGACCAGGAAAAATTTTTCTTAAAAATAGTAAGGGACCATGAGAAATAAATCGAGCAGCTGCTAGGAGATGCAAAGAAAAATGTAAGACTGATCAGAGTAATGAAGAAACAGGAGAGAGTGCAAACAACATTAAAAAAAATTGCTAACAGAAGTAATGTCAGAAAAATTCCCAAGGGGGAAAAGCACTTCACATACAGATAAGTGTGACATACAGGACTTCAACTAGCTGTGATCAAAATAAATCCACACCTAGGTATAGAATAGTCGAGATTCCAGAAACTAAACAGAAGAACAAAATTCTGCAAGCAGTCAATAAAAGAAACAAATCACATACAAAGGGAAGCCCATCAGAATCACAGCAGACTTGTCAAGACAAAACTTCAGGGCAAGAAGAGCCTGGAGTGACATATTTCAAGCCCTAAAGTAAAACAACCTCCAATGCAGATTGATGTACCTTGCAAAACTATCTTTCAAATTTGATGGAAAAATAAGATACTTTCATTTCAAAGAGCACCTGAAGAACTTCATGAATACCAAACCAACACCCCCCAAATTTTAGACAATATCCTAGGAAAATACATTGAGGATCATAATCCCAGGATGCCCAGCAGAATGAATCCATCAGGCATGATAAGAAATTAAATGCAAAGGAGGAGAATCCAACAAAATGAAGTAATGACAAGGATAAGCCAATACGTATCAGTTACAACCATAAATGTGAAAGGTCTTAATGCACCAATCAAAAGAAATAGATTGGTAGCATGGGGTCAAGAAGCAAGACTCAACAATATGCTGCATACAAGAAAAACACTTAATTCAAAGATAAACTCATAGACTAAAAGTTAAAGTGTGGAAAACAATATTCCATATGACAGGAACATTCCAAAAAACAGGAGTAGCTATCCTCTTTGCAGATCAAATGGATTTCAAACCAACACTGATTAAGAGAGACAAAGAAAGACACTAAATTCTTGTAAAAGCCAAGAGGAAGATATGACAATCATAAATATATATGCTCCAAATACTAGTGTATAAAACACCAACAAACATGAAAAATCAAATAAGCACTAAGACAATAGTAGTGCAGCACCTCAATACCCCACTATCACAAATAGATCCACTAGACAGAAAATAAATGATACCATATAAAACTCAATCAAACTCTTAAGCAAATGAACTTAAACAGATGTTTACAGAGTGTTCCATCCCACAAAATCAGAATATACATTCTTTTCAGCTGCACACAGGTTGTTCTTCAAAATAGACCACATATTGCTCATAGAATGTGCTCATAGAAGTGCAAAGGAATTGAAGTTATCCCCAGTATATTATCAGATCATAGTGGGATGAAATTGGAGTTCAATAGCAAAAGTAACTGCAAGAATTCCATAAACACAGAGAAACTGAACAATACAATTCTGAATAACCAATGGGTCACAGAGGAAATTAAAGAAGAAATCAGACAGTTTCTACCATTAAATAAAAATTTCAACGTTTTGAAATCTATGGGACACAATGAAAGTAGTCTTATGAGGGAAATTCATAGCGGTGAATAATAATCATATTAGGAAACTAAAGTGAGCTCAGATAAACAACCTAATGCTAAACCTCAAGCTTCTACAAAAAGAAGGGCAAGACAAACCCAAAGCTTATAAAAGGAAGGAAATTAGAAAGATCAGGGCAGAAATAAATGTGATGGAGACTCAGAGAATGATACCAAAAAATCAATGAATTTGTTCTTTGAAAGAATAAACAAAATTGACAAACCCTTAGCCAAACTTATCAAAAGAAAAGACCCAAATCCATGCAATTAGAAATGAAAAGGGTGAAATTACAATGGATCCAGCAGAAATCTAATGATCATCAATACCTACTTTGAGAACCTATATGCCAATAAGGTGGGAAACACAGAAGAAAACGGACAGATTCCTAGATAAATGTGAATTACTAAAGTTGAATGAGGAAGACCTAGAAATTCTAAACAACCCAATATCAACCAGCAAAATTGAAAATGTAATAAAAATCTTACTAACTAAGAAAAGACCAGGTCCTGATGGCTTCACTGCTGAATTCTACAACACATTTAAAGAGGAACTATTGCCACTACTGTTTAAACTCCTTAATGACGTTGAAAGGAAACCAATACTCCCAAATTATTCCTGGAAGCAAGTATCGCCTTGATCTCAAAAGCAGAGAAAGACCCAACTGAAAAAATAAACTATAGGCCAACCTCACTAATGAACATAGATGCAAAAATCCTTAATAAGATACTGGAAAATAGAATGCAGAAGATCATACAGATGCAAAAATCCTTAATAAGATACTGGAAAATAGAATGCAGAAGATCATATACCCTGACAGAGTGGGATTTATCCCAGGGATGCAGGGATGGTTCAACATACATAAATAAATTAATGTAATACACTATATTAATAGAGCCAAGGACAAAAATGATATGATCACCTCAATAGATGCACAAAAAGCATTCGACAAAATCCAACACACATTCATGATAAAAACCCTACAAAAAGTTTGAAAAGACAGTTGCTACCACAACCTGATAAAAGCCATCTATGAAAAACCAACAGCCAGTATCATACTAAATTGTAAAAAATTGAAATCCTTCACACTAAAATCAGGAACAAGATAAAGATGTTCACTATCAACACTCTTGTTCAATATAGTTTTTGAAACATTAGCCGTAGCAGTTAGACAAGAGAAAGAAATAGAAGGAATAAAGATAGGAAACAAAGAAGTCAAATTGTCATTATTTGCAGGCATGATATTCTATAGAAGCCTCCAGGAACTCCATGAAAACAATCTTCTAGACTTCATAAGCAAATACAGTAAAGTAGCTGGATAAAAGGTAAACACACAAAAATCAATAGCTTTCCTGTACACAAACAACAGACTCACTGAAAGAGAAACTGGAGAAACAACTCCCTTCACAGTCACATCCAAAAAAATGAAATATCTAGGAGTCACCCTTAATGAAAGAAATCAAAGACCTCTACCCTGAAAACTATAGCACTCTGAAAAAAGAAGATATCAGTAAAAGGAAAGATTTCCCTTGCTCCTGGGTAGGAAAAACCAATCTAGTGAAAATGGGCATACTTCCAAAACTGCTATATAGATTCAATGCAATCCCAGTTGAAATCCCAGGAGCCTACTTCATGGACCTTGAGAAAACAATCCAAAAATTCATTGGGAACCAGAAGAGACCTAGCATTGCAACAAAGACAAGTGTAGGAGGCATCACAATTCCCAACTTGAAATTATACTACAAAGCTACTGTTATAAAAACAGCATGGTGCTGGCAAAGAAACAGACCCGAGGACCAGTGGAACAGATTAAAAGATGCAGAAACAAGGCCAGACACACTCAGCCACCTCATCTTTGACAAAGGAGTGCAATACCCTCACTGGAGAAAAGATAGCCTCTTTAATAAATGTGCTGGATAAATTGGGTTCCAACTTGCCAAAGATTAAAACTAGACCTATATCTCTCACCTTGTACTAAACTAAAATTGAAATGGATTAAAGATTGAAATATTAAAACAGAAACACTAAACCAGATGAAAGAAAAGTTAGGCAGAACTCTTGAAGACATTGGCATAGGAAAAGATTTCATGAGCAAAACCGCAGTTGCACATGAATTACCACAAAGAATCAACAAATGGGATCTCTTCTTGCTAAAAGTCTTCTGCATAGCAAGAGAAACCACCAATAGTGTAAAGAGACAAACCACAATGTGGGAAAAAAAATTTTACCAGTTGTTCCTCAGACAAAGGTCTACTATTTAGAATATATAAAGAACTTTTAAAAATGAGACCTCCCAAGTTTTGGATCCAATCCAAAAATGGACATCTGAAATGAACAGACATTTCTCAGACAAAGAAGTAGAAATAGCAAATAAACATATCAAAAAATGTTTAACATCACTGGTCATTTGAGAAATGCAAATGAAAACAACATTGAGATTTCACCTCACCCTAGAAAGAATGGTTGTTATCATGAAATCAACCAATAACAAATGCTGGCAGGGCTGTGGGGAAAGAGGAACCTTCTCCACTGTTGGTGGTAGACTAGTGCAACCACTGTGGAACTCAGTAAGGGGGATACCTCAGAGAACTAGTATTGCAAGCCCCATTTGATCCAGCTATTTCTCTGCTGGGTATCTTTCAAAAGAATTAAAAGTGGGCCGGGGATTTAGCTCAGCGGTTCAGTGGCCTGCCTTTCAAACGCAAGGACCCGAGTTCAATCCCCGGTACACACACACACACACACACACACACACACACACACACACACAGAATTAAAAGAATCAGTGACATAAAAATAAAAGAATCAGTGGTAACAGTGATAAATATTCATAGTGGCACAGTTTGCAATAGATAAACTTGAAATAGCCTAATTGCTCATCAACTAGAGAATGGATAAGGAAGATTTTTAAAAATATAAAACAGAGTACTATTGAGCCATAAAGAATGAGAAAATGGGTCTGCGATCACCCGGCGGCGTGCGCGCGAGCTCCCGGCCTGCGCGGGAGCTCCCGGCCTGTGCGACAACAGACCCAGGAAGGACCCAAGGACCCCAGAAGGGGTTTTTTTCAGCTGCCTGCCTGCCTGCCTGTCTGTGATCACCCGGCGGCGTGCGCGCGAGCTCCCGGCCTGCGTGGGAGCTCCCGGCCTGCGCGACAACAGACCCAGGAAGGAAGGTAGCCGCGCGGGCGCCCTTGAAACACCCACACGACACCCCCCCCGTTCTCAAAACTCCTGATCGGGCCAGTCCTTAGACCAACTCTGCAGAGGCATAGGTTCCCATGAAGGGTAGTTTTCTGAGCTCCGAACTTTGATCATCTTTAAAGAAAGGGCAGGGGAAACCTGTAATAGAACGGAGTGGAGTTCAACCCTGAGGGTAAGGAAACTAAAGTTAGGCTTTGTAGATTGTGTTCAGTCTCAGTCGTGAGGAACAGCCATTGGCTAGCTATAACCAGGGGATTGGGTTCCGCATATGACTGTGCATGTGGTATAATATGAGATCAGAGATAGCCTGAAAGAGGACCTTCAAATTCTTTTTCTTTCCCTCTCTCTTGTCTCTTTTTTCCTCTTTCCACCCTAAAATTTCTTTCTTTTTTCTGTCCTGTCTCTCCAACTCAGTCTCTTGCTCCACCATAGTGTCCCTCATCTCCCTTTTTATTCCAGTTCCTGAAGAACTCAGACTTCTTTTTTTATTTTTTGTTTTTAGGACGGGTTTCTCTTTATGTTCTTTTCTCCAGTCATTTTACCTCACTCATGGCTCTGTACCTTCAAGGGAAGGCAAGCGCCTGTTACTGTTAAGGGGATATATTCCTGTCCTTATTCCTGCACTCTCTCTATCCCCCCTGAACTTAATAGCTTTGTAAAGATAGTAAGGTAATTCTACAACCTCTGGATTCACTTCAAACCTGCTCTAATTCTTTCACTTATCTAATCCTCTTGTTCTAAGTCGAACCCCCCATCCTAAATGGTAAAGATGCCATATTGAAAAGAATATTCACTGCAAACATACTATGAGCTGCTTCTTGAAATTAATCTAATTCACATGAGTTAAAGGTGATACATTAATGACTACCATAAGTGGTCAGTTGGCAAGCTGTGCCTGATCCTATTGGGCTGCTGAATGTATCAATTGGGACAAAGAGTGGTGATTGATTTAAAGAGTTGTTTTCTCTGATATTATGAAAACGAGAATGTCTATGAGTCATTAGAAACTCAAAAGCTAAAACGCAACTATATTAGGAAGATTTAAGTAATACCCAGAAATTAAAGAAGGACAACCCAACAATAAAAATAAAAATGAGAAAACACTTAAGCAAGACACAAAAACAAATATCCAGTTCACCAATAGCAAATAGTAGGACAAATGAGGATGAAAAGTCTGATAGTGAACCAACAGGACTCCCTGGACCCATAGCACAGGAGGTAACAAAATTGATCAATCAGGCTCTAGAAAAATTCAAATCAGAAATAATTTCCCAGCTAGCCAGAGAGATGATGAGCAAAATAGAAGTCATGATTCGAGACTCTAGAGCAGAAACTGAGAAAAAAATAGATGAGCTCAAGACTGTGATAGAAGCCATGAAGACTCAGCATAAGAAAGACATGGAAACAATGAATGCCCAACAGAGGAAAGAAATGGAATCCATAAAACAGATTCAAACAGATATCCAGGAGATTAAAAACTCTATTGAAAGTGTACGAAACAGAATAAAAGATTGCGAAGATAGAATTTCAGATATAGAAGATAGGATAGCAGTCAGTGACCGTGAAAAAAGAGGTCTATTAAAAACAGTAAGGGATCATGAGAAATCAATCCAACAACTCCTAGACGATACAAAGAAAAATAACATAAGACTGATAGGAATTCATGAAAAAACAGGAGAAAACACAAATGATATAAAAAAGCTCTTCACAGAATTAATGACAGAAAACTTCCCAAACAGAAGGGAAGAATTAGACATACAGATAAGTGAGGCATATAGAACCCCAACTAGCCACGATCAAAAAAAATCTACACCTAGACATATAATAATCAAGATTCCAGAAATCCAACAGAAAAACAAAATACTACAAGCAGTAAGAGAAAAGAAACAAATCACATGCAAAGGGAAGCCCATTAGAATCACAGCAGACTTTTCAACACAAACCCTTAGGTCAAGGAGAGCCTGGAGTGAGGTATTCCAAGTCCTAAAAGAAAAGAATCTCCAACCTAGACTTTTGTATCCTGCAAAACTCTCTTTCAAAATAGATGGGGAAATAAAATACTTCCACGACAAAGAGCACCTGAGAAATTTCATGAACACCAAACCAGCACTGCAAGGAATTCTAAACAATATCCTAGAAAAGGACAACGAAATTCACAATAACATGAGGCCCAACAGACCAAATCAAATAGGCAAGGCAAGAAACTAAAAGGAGATGGGAGAAAAAGTAAAAAGAGTCAACAAATGGACAAAAACATGACAAGAATAAGTCAAAATATATCAGTTGTAACCATCAATGTTAATGGCCTCAATTCACCAATCAAGAGAAACAGATTGGCAGAATGGATTAAGAAGCAAAATCCAACAATATGTTGTATACAAGAAACACACCTAGTGCAAAAGGAAGTCCATAGACTGAAAGTGAAAGGATGGAAAACAATTCTCCATGCGTCAGGAGTCCAGAAAAAAGCAGGGGTAGCAATCTTATTCTCAGATAAAGTAAATTTCAAACCAAAACTCATTAAGAGAGACAAAGAAGGACACTACATCCTTGTAAAGGGAACAATTCAAGAGGAAGAGCTGACAATCATAAACATATATGCACCAAATATAAATGCCCCCAACTATATAAAACAAATATTAAGTAACATGAAAAACCAAATAAGCACTAATACAATTGTAGTGGGGGATTTAAATACCCCACTATCACAAATTGACAGATCTACTAGGCAGAAAATCAACAATGAAATAATAGAACTGAACCAAGCTTTGGAACACATGGACTTAATAGATGTTTATAGAGTATTCCACCCCCAAAAACCAGAATATACATTCTTTTCGGCTGCACATGGATCATTCTCCAAAATAGACCACATACTGGCTCACAAAACAGGTCTAAATAAATGCAAAAAAATTGAAGTCATCCCCTGTTTATTATCAGATCATAGTGCAATCAAACTAGACATCAATAGCACAAGAAACTATAGAAACTTCACAAGCACATGGAAACTGAACAACACTCTCCTAAACAATCAATGGATTACAGAGGAAATTAAAGAAGAAATTAGACAGTTTTTACAAATAAATGAGAATGCCAATACAACATACAGGAATCTTTGGGACACAATGAAAGCAGTTCTACGTGGAAAATTCATAACATTGAATGCCCACACTAGGAAAACAGAGCGGGCTCAAATAAACAACTTAACGATGAAACTTAGACTCCTAGAAAAACAAGAGCAAGAAAAACCCAAAGCTCGAACAAGAGAGGAAATTATAAAGATCCGAGCAGAAATCAATGCAATTGAAATTAAGAAAACGATACAAAAAATAAATGAAACAAAGAGCTGGTTTTTTGAAAGAATAAATAAAATTGACAAACCCTTAGCTAATCTTATCAAAAAAAGGAAAGAAAAGGCTCAGATCCATGCAATTAGGAATGAAAAAGGCGAAGTCACAACAGATCCGAAAGAAATCCAGAGGATCATGAACACCTACTTTGAGAACCTGTACTCTAATAAAATGGAAAACACAGAAGAAATGGACAGATTTCTAGATACTTATGAATTACCAAAGTTGAACGAAGAAGATAAAAACATTTTAAACACCCCAATCACAATCAGTGAAATTGAAAATGTAATTAAAAACTTACCAACAAAGAAAAGCCCAGGCCCTGATGGATTCACTGCTGAATTTTACAAGACATTTAGAGAAGAACTACTACCATTACTCTTCAAACTTTTCAATGAAATTGAAAGAGAAGCTATACTTCCAAATTCATTCCTGGAAGCAAGTATCACTCTGATTCCCAAACCAGAGAAAGATACAACCAAAAAGGAGAACTACAGACCAATCTCCTTAATGAATATAGATGCAAAAATCCTTAATAAGATACTAGCAAACAGAATACAGAGGATTATTAAGAAGATCATCCATCATGACCAAGTCGGATTTATTCCAGAGATGCAAGGGTGGTTCAACATACGAAAGTCAGTGAATGTAATACATTATATTAACAAAGTCAAGGACAAAAACCATATGATCCTCTCAATAGATGCAGAAAAAGCATTTGATAAAATTCAACACCCATTCATGATAAAAACCCTGCAAAAAATTGGAATAGATGGTCTATACCTCAATTTAATAAAGGCTATTTATGAAAAACCATCAGCCAACATCATATTGAATGGCCAAAAACTGAAAACCTTCATGTTAAAATCAGGAACAAGACAAGGATGCCCACTATCGCCACTTCTCTTCAATATAGTTCTGGAAACATTAGCCACAGCAATTAGACAAGAGAAAGAAATTAAAGCAATAAAGATAGGAAAGGAAGAAGTTAAACTATCATTATTTGCTGATGATATGATACTCTACATTGAAGATCCAAAAAACTCCACCAAAAAACTTCTAGACTTAATTGACAGATTCAGTAAAGTATCTGGATACAAGGTGAATACCCAAAAATCAATAGCCTTTCTATACACAAATAACAGACAGACAGAAAGAGAAATAAGGGAAAAAATTCCTTTTACAATAGCATCCAAAAAAATGAAGTATCTAGGAATCAATCTAACAAAAGAAACAAAAGATCTCTACACTGAAAACTACAGCACTCTGAAAAAAGAAATCGAAGAGGATATAAAAAAATGGAAAGATATCCCCTGCTCCTGGGTAGGAAGAATCAACATAGTGAAAATGGCCATACTACCGAAACTGCTATATACATTCAATGCAATGCCAATTGAAATTCCAACACTATATTTCACAGAACTAGAAAAAAGAATCCAAAAATTCATTTGGAACCACAAGAGACCTAGAATAGCAAAAGCCATTATAGGCAACAGTCACATGGCACCAGGTGTAACAATTCCCAATTTGAAACTATACTACAAAGCCACTGTGATAAAATCAGCATGGTACTGGCAAAGAAATAGGCCTGAGGATCAATGGAACAGACTGGAAGACACAAAAACAAATGCAGATGTACTCAGCTACCTCATCTTCGACAAAGGAGCTCACCATCCTCAGTGGAGGAAAGATAGCCTCTTTAATAAATGGTGTTGGAAAAACTGGATATCAACCTGTCACAGATTAAAATTAGACCCTTATCTTTCGCCATGCACTAAATTAAAATCCAAATGGATTAAAGATCTAAATATTAAAACAGAAACATTAAACTTGCTGGAAAGTAAGTTAGGCAGAACTCTGGAAGACATTGGTATAGGAAAAGACTTTATGAACAAATCCTCAGTAGCACGGGAACTAGCAGAAAGAATCAACAACTGGGATCTCATCTTACTAAAAAGCTTCTGTACTTCAAAAGAAACCATTAGCAGAACTAAGAGACAATCTACAATGTGGGAAAAAATTTTTACCAGCTGTACCTCAGACAAAGGACTATTATCAAGGATATATAAAGAACTCAAAACAATCAGTCCCCCCAAATATAAAGACCCGATCCAAAAATGGGCATCCGAAATGAACAGACATTTCTCATACAAAGAAGTGAAAGCAGCAAGAAAATATATGAAAAAATGTTCCACATCACTGGTCATTCGAGAGATGCAGATGAAAACAACACTGAGATTCCACCTCACCCCACAAAGAATGGCTGCTATCAAGAAATCACACAATAACAAATGTTGGCGGGGTTGTGGGGAGAAAGGAACCCTCCTCCATTGTTGGTGGGAGTGCAGACTAGTGCAACCACTATGGAAATCAATATGGAGATACCTCAAAGAGCTTGGACTGGAGGTTCCATTTGACCCAGCCATCCCTCTGTTGGGTATCTTTCCAAGAGAACTAAAAGAATCATATCACAGAGAAGTATGTGCACCCATGTTTATAGCGGCACAGTTTGTAATAGCTAAATCTTGGAAACAACCTATTTGCCCATCCGTTGGAAACTGGATAAAGAAGTTGTGGTTTTTCTATAAAATGGAATATTACTCAGCCATAAAGAGCGAGAGAATAGATTCATTCATAGGAAAATGGATACATATTGAAGATATACTCCTAAGTGAAATAAATAAGTCCCACATGTGTAAATACCAAATAGTTTCCCTGGTGTGAATATTCTGCAACAATGCATAAGATTCTAATAAGATTACTGACATTTAGAAATGGGAGGAAAGGAGCTAAAGGTGTAGGGAAGGTGTGATACGTAGGGGAAGAACAAAAAGGGAAAAGAAAAAAATGTGAGAGAATGAAAAGATGAAAATAAAGTGTTTGTAGATGGGGAGGGGAGGAGGGGTGAAGGGAGGGCAGAGGTAAGGGGAAAAAAATGAGAATCAAGACTTGCCATGTAAAGGTACATGATCCCAACAATGAATGTAACTGTACTGTATCCCTAAATGTACCAATAAACTCAATAAAAAAAAAAAAAAAGAATGAGAAAATGACATTTACAGCTAAACAGATGCACATTGAGGCAGTACTCTTAAGTGAAATAAATAGGACACACATGTGTAAATACTGAATAATTTCTTTGGTGGGAGAAACTGAAAGTGTAAATGAGGATCAAAATATAGAATAGATAATGTGAAATAGGAAGAAAAGGTGCAAAGGGGGAGGGGGAGGGGAAAAGAAAGAAGGGAATGGAATTAATGTGAGAAAATGAAAAAATGGAAACAAAGCGTTTGTAAATAGAGAGGGGTGGAGGAGTTGAAGGGAGGGCAGGGGAATGGGGAAAAATAAGAATCAAGATATATTATGTAAATGTACAACTCTCCATGATGAATGTCATCTATTTGTATACCTAAAATGTACCAATAAATTAATTAGAAATAATTTATTGTCACCCCAAGCCTTATCTAGTAGTATATTCCTGAGTCCTAGAGGAAATGGATGGTATATAATTTAGATAAAATAATAATCTATCACTTTAGTGCAAAATATTGGAAGGGGATTGCAGAAGTAAAGAAAGTCTTGTCTGTCCCCTGAAGCCTCACTGAGATGAACCCACAGTGGACAAATTAATTGGAGAAAATATATACTTTTAATGACTCAGGCTTATACACAAAGTTGGTGACACCAGGGGCCAGATAACTGAAGCTTAAATAGTGTCTCAAACCACACAGAGGAAGAGATTTGAATGAGAAGTGCTTGTGGTATCCTGGAGGGAGGCAATGGAAAGCAAAGGGAGTGGGGAGGGAAGGAATAAGTGGGAGCACCCAGTTTGTCTTACCTAGAACAAGTCTCACGTAATCTGTCTGAGCTGTCAGAAGAACAGCTAAGTCTGCCCGAGTGTGGAGATCACCTCTAGTTTCTTCTCTGGTGATTATCTTTCCTAGTTGATGAGATTCCTAGGGAGACAGTTCTCTTGTTTTAGAGTATTCCTCTGTGTCCTAAGCGAACTCCAGAGAGAAATTCCCTCTTTGAATTTGGTAAAATGTTCAAAGGGACTTGGATTCTAAAATAACTTCTAAGGCCTCTTATCATGTGAAAGCTTCAATGTTTGGGGTATCAATATTTATTGACCCTCATAAACATTCACACTGGGGATAATGGACAAATTTGCTCATTAGCATGAATCAGATAAAGTGGAAAGGAGTGATTACAGCATGTATGTGAGCCTGAAAAGCTGAATTGAGAGCCGGAAGCCCAACAATGGATTTAGTGTAAGCCATGGAGCTCAGTCTACCTTTTCTCCACCCTATGAAAGACTAGGAAGTAGTCAAAACACAGGTTCTAGAATATACTATCCACATGTAAAATAAGCTTCTGATATTTGCTAGCTGTGTGACCTAGAGCAAGATTAATTATTTTTTTTGTTTCAGTTTTTTTTTTTTCATCTGTAGAATGGAGATAATAACCTCTTCTTTATTTGGTTGGAGAGGGTTAAATGAAATAATTCAAGGAAGCAGAACATGGCAAAATAGCTCCTAACATTTATTAAATGCTGTGTTCTAAGGCTCAAAAATATTAACATTACTATCTCTCTCTATGTAGCAGGTTATATTATTGTGTTTCTTTCCAAAGAGATCTGACTGATGGGAATCTACTATGCAGCTGCTCAAACTCAATGCAGAGTGGCAATGAGCCAGAGGGCTTGTTAATACAGCACAGATTGCTGGTTTCCATCACAAGAGTCTCAGATTCAGTAGCAATAGGATATTCTGATTTGACAGTTGCCTTTCTAGCAAGGTGATGCTGCTGCTGCTGGCCTGGGAAGCAGACTGTGAGATACACTGTCATAGAGATGAGGAGGTCACATTTAATAACACAGTGATATATGCGCACCCAGTTTATAGCGGCACAGTTTGTAACAGCTAAAACTTGGAAACAGCCCATTTGCCCATCTGTTGGAAACTGGGTAAAGAAGATGCGTTTTTTCTATAAAATGAAATACTACTCAGCCATAAAAATGAAAAATTAGAGTCATTCATAGGAAAATGGATACATATTGAGGATATACTCTTAAGTGAAATAAATAAGTCACACATGTGTAAATACAAAATAGTTTCTCTGGTGTGAAAAACTATAATAGTACACAAGATCCTAATGAGATAATTAATAATGTGAAATAAGAAGAAAAGGACTAAAGGTGTAGGGAAAGTGGGAAGGGTAGGGAAAGGGAATAAGGGAAAGAAAAAATATGAGAAAATGAAAATGAAAAAATGGAAATAAAGTGTTTGTAAATGGGGAGGGGAGGAGGGGGTAAAGGGAGGGCAGGGGTAAGGTGGAAAAATGAGAACCAAGACCTGTCATGTAAAGGTACAGGATCCCAGTAATGAATGTAACTGTATTGTATACCTAGATTGTACCAATAAACTCAATAAAAAGAAAAAAATCACATCTGAAAAGGTTCTCACCTCTAAAAAAAAACCCAAAAAACCAAAAACAAACAAACAAAAAAAACAAAGTCAGAGGGATCCAGAAAGAAACTAAACTTTGGCACTGAATGGTTTTCTGCAAATGAATTTTGTCGATTTAAGCTTCAGTTTCCTTTTCTCCAAACACTGATATAAAATAAAGGTTGTGTGAAGAGTTAATTTAGGTGATCTCTATAGAACATTTACCACCCATTTCATGCATCGGATGCAATAGCTGTCTCTCTCTCTCTCATTCTTACTCTGCCCAATTTTTGATAGCTCCTTCATCTTTTCTGTGGCTCTGCTTCCTTATCTGTAAATTGGAGGTATTTACTAAACTGTATTAATAACATGTGAAGGCACTCAGTAAGACTATAGCTTTAAGTGCTTTTCAAAATTTGTGAAAGATACTGCTTACATGTTTAATGACCATTCCAGAAATTGAACACAATCTTCTTCTTTAGCATTTTGTTTTTATTTAAAAATACAATTAATATTATATAGTAATATAATAT
>NW_022900927.1:35093711-35102461 GCF_012274545.1 Fukomys damarensis
ATTTTTTAAAGTGGTGCTTGGGATTGAACCCAGTGCCTGGAGCTTGCTAAGTTTCTACTCTACCACTGAGGTACATTCCCAGATCCTCTACTCTACCACTGAGGTACATTCCCAGATCCTCTGTAGCATTTTATTTTAATTTATTTTATTTATTTTTCTTCATGCATGTGTGTGTTTGAGACAAGGTCTCACTAGGTACTTCAGATTGGCCTCCAACTCATGGTGATCCTCCTGCCTCTACCTCCCAAGTGCTGAGATTATAGGTGTGCATCACTATGTCCAGCTAAGCATTTTAAACAGGACTTGGACTGTTCTCCTTAGGCTGAATGTGAAAATTCGCTGTTACTGTAAGAGGTCTAAGACTGCAAATAGTTCTTTCAGATTCTGCTTCTTAATTTAATTTTACTCCCAGGTGTCTTCTCCTCAGTCTTTTACCAAACCTGACAACAAAACAAAATCATTCATTTTATTCTTCTTCCATTCCCTGTTCACCTTTATTTATTGCTGATGTGTTATTCTTTGAAGATATATGCTTATTTCTCTCTGTAGCCTGCTCTCCTGAACAAAGAAGGGATGGTCTACTTGGTTGAAGACTGTGTCATTGCCACAGGAAAGTTCTTTTAAACAAAATGTATTTTAAAAAAATTGCATTGCTTAGAAATGGTGTTATCTAGTCAGAACTTAGGCTTCTGACCCTCTCCATTTGTAATGCCCTTTTTTCTGTAGCTGTATTGTCAGCTTTTAAATTTTTTTGAAGTTTTACCATAGCTCCTTGCTAAGACTTAAAATACAGAAACTTCTTAATCATCAATGGCTTATAGAAGAATAACAGAGATGGGAAACATATTTGGTTGTTAGATTTTTCATAAAGCCTGAAATAAAAGCCAAGTTTCTTCCTGGAATCAAGAGTTCTAGGAGCAAAGAGGATAGTAAACTTTTTATAAAGATAATTTACAAAAGTTTCTTATATGATTATAGTTCTTAAAGAAAAAATATTCATGACAGTTGGTAAATTTATATTTTAGACATATATAAAGAGTCATGGCAGTATGTATAAATATGCCCCAATTACAATCAATGAAATTGAAAATGTAATTAAGAATTTACCAACAAAGAAAAGCCCAGGCCCTGATGGCTTCACTGCTGAATTCTACAAAACATTTAGAGAAGAACTATTGCCACTACTCTTTACTGGCAAAGAAACAATTTCAGTGAAATTGAAAGAGAAGCAATACTTCCAAATTCATTCCAGGAAGCAAGTGTTACTTTGATTCTAAAACCAGGGAAAGACTCAACCAAACAAAGAGCACTACGGACCAATCTCTCTAATGAATGGAGATGGAAAAATCCTCAATAAGATACTGTCAAACGGAATACAGAGGGTCATTAAGAAGATTATACACCCTGACCAACTCAGATTTATTCCAGGGATGCAAGGATGGTTCAACATATGTAAATCAATAACTGTAATACACTATATTAACAAAGTCAAGGACAAAAACCGTATGATCATCTCAATAGATGCAGAAAAAGCATTCAACAAAATTCACACTGTTCATGATAAAAACCTTGCAGCAAATTGGAATAGATGGCCTTTATCTCAACTTGATAAAGGCTATCTATGAAAAGCCAACAGCCAACATCATACTCAATGGTCAAAAACTGAAAACCTTCATGCTAAAATCAGGAACAAGACAAGGATGTCCACTATCATCAATCCTGTTCAATATGGTTTTGGAAACATTAGCCATAGCAATGAGACAAGAGAAAGAAATAAAAGCAATAAAGATAGGAAAGGAAGAAGTGAAACTGCCATTATTTGCTGATGATATGCTACTCTATATAGAAGACCCCCAAAATTCCACCAAAAGACTTCTAGACTTAATTGACAGAGTGAGTAGAGTAACTGGATGCAAGGTCACTAAAAAATCAATAGCCATCTTGTACACCAATAACAAACTCACTGAGAGAGAAATTAGGGAAACAATTCCTTTCACAATAGCATCCCCAAAAATGAATTATCTAGACATTAATCTAACAAAGGAAACAAAAGATCTCTACATTGAGAACTATAGTACTCTGAAAAAAGAGATTGAAGAGGATATCAGAAAATGGAAAGATATCCTTGTTCCTCCGTAGGAAGAATCAATATAGTAAAAATCGCCATACTTCCAAATCTGCTATGCAGATTCAATATGATCCCTACTGAAATCCCAACAATATATTTTGTAGAACTAGAGAAAACAATCCAAAAATTCATTTGGAATCAGAGGAGACCCAGAATAGTAAAAGACATTCTGTGCAACAGAGACAAGGCAGAGGGCATCACAATCCCCAACTAGAAGCTATACTACAAAGCCACTATGATAAAAACAGCATGGTACTGGCAAAGAAATAGACCCGAGTATCAGTGGAATAGATTAGAAGATGCAGAAACAACTCTAGACATATTCAGCTACCTCATTTTTGACAACGGAGCCAAATACCCTCACTGGAGGAAAGATAGTCTCTTTAATAAATGGTGTTGGAAAAACTGGATTTCAACTTGTCAAAGATTAAAACTAGACCCGTATCTTTCACCATGAACTAAACTAAAATCCAAGTGTATTAAAGGTATAAACATTAAAACAGAAACGCTAGGGCCGGGGCCCTCCTCCCTTGCAAACACAAGGACCAGAGTTCCATCCCTGGTACCAAAAACAAAACAAACAAAAACAGCAACACTAAACTTGCTGGAAGATAAGTTAGGTAGAACTCTTGAAGACATTGGCATAGGAAAAGACTATATGAAAAAACCCTCAGTAGCATGAGAACTAGCACAAAGAATCAACAATTGGGATCTCATCTTCTTAAAGTTTCTGTACTGCCAGAGAAATCATAAACAGAGCTAAGAGACAACCCACAACGTGGGAAAAATTTTTTACCAGCTGTTCCTCAGACTAAGATATATTATCTAGAATATATAAAGAACTAAAAAAAAAATCAGCCCCCCCAAATATAAAGACCCAATTAAAAAATAGGCATCTGAAATGAACAGACATTTCTCAGATAAAGAAGTAAAGCAGCAAATAAACCTGTCAAAAAATGTTCAACATCACTGGTCATTCGAGAGATGCAGATGAAAACAACACTGAGATTTCATCTCACCTCAGTAAGAACGGCTGCTGTCAAGAAATCAACCAACAATAGATGCTGGTGAGGTTGTGGGGAAAAAGGAACCCTTCTTTATTGTTGGTGGGTGTGAAGACTGGTGCAACCACTGTGGAAATCAATATAGAAATACCCAAACAACTAGGATGAGAAGTCCCATTTGACTCAGCTGTTCCTCTACTGAGTATCTTCCCTGAAAGAATTAAAAGAATCATACCACAGTGATGTATGCTCACCCATGTTTATAGTGGCACAGTTTGTAATAGCAACAATTTGGAAACTGCCCAATTGCCCATCAAATGGAGACTGTTTTTTTAAAATATAAAATGGAGTACTACTCAGCCATAAAGAATGAGACACTAGATATATTTATAGCTAAGTTGTCACACACTGAGGCCATACTCTTAGCAAATTTAATAAGTCACACATGGGTAAATACTGAATAGTTTCTCTGGTGTGAAAAACTAAAAGTGTAAATAAGTATCAAAATGTATAAGTGATATTGTGCAATAGGAAGAAAAGGTATGAAAGAGTAGAGGAAGTAGGAGAGGAAGGGAAAAAGGGAAAAGAAAAAATATGTGAAAAGGGAAATCATGGAAACAAAGTCTTTATAAACTGGGAAGAGTGGAGGGGCTGAAAGGCTGGGGAATGGGGAAAAATAAGAACAAACGTAAGTCATGTAAAGGTACAAGATCCCAATGATGAATGTAGCTGTACTGTATACCTAAAATGTCCCAATAAACAATAAAGATAAAAAATAAGACCACTGCATGAGGTCTTGTAGTGGGGGAGAGAGACTGGACTCAACTCCAGTTCTAAAAAGGGCAAGTGAAATCTATAACCAAGGAGTATAGTGGAAGCAGTGGATGGAAATTTACTAAGAGAAGATATCAGAAGTAAGGATAATTCCTGCTGCAGTTAGGCCAAGAGTGATAAGAGATTGAGCATGGTTATGTACCAATGTCTAGGAATTTTTCACTAAACTGACATAATCTGCATTCTGTAAGAACAAAGAGAGAAGCCGAAGGTCAGGCCTGATCAAGCAAAGAACTCGGAGGAATCTGACTATAATTTTGGTCAATACAGTCTTTGTCACAATAAAACCCCAGGAAGGTTAGATAAATCAATAATTCTTTATTCTAGTAGTAAAAGTTACCTTGGGAAGTACTGTATTGGGGAGATATTTAGTCAGCATGACCTTTGTTTTGTTTTTACTTCCGGTGGTGAGGAGATAAATGTTTGTTAACTCCTCATGCACACAAACATCATTGCATGATTTTCTCTATTACACAGACTTGCACTCTTATCCGTTTTTTTTTTAAACTCTTCAATTATGAATGCTCCTTTTTCAGGAAACATTAAAAGGCTCAGCATTACTCTCACTTTAGAAACTCTTCTGGATTCTAGGTGGTTTGATTTGTCTTTAGTAAAGTTAAAGAATGATATTATATTAGAAAAAAAGGATGTTTTTTCCCCTTTCCTGTTTCATTTTGTTTTAGCTTTAAAAACATGATAAATTGTGCTAAGATGTGACTCTAAAATGCTGCCTGAGATCTGTTTGCAGGTGGATGTCTCCAAACATGTGATAACAAAAAGAGGATTAATCACGCAAAATGTCACAGGTTGCACTGATCGCTCTGTCTCAGTGTTATACATGATCACATGGTTCACTGGTTTCTGAACATCTTTTCTTTTACTTTTTGAGCAGCTTTCTTGTTTACATCTACCACTGCAAATGACAGGAAGATTAGCTTAAGATTCTAGCATTGTCTTATTTTGCTTATCGTTAATTTAATTTTTTTTAATTTTATTTTTTGGTACTGGGGATTGAACTCGGGACCTTGCATTTGCGAGGCAGGTGGTGGAACCACTGAGCCAAATCCCCTGCCCTTGTTTTGTATTTTTTGAAATGAAGTCTCACTATATTGCCCAGGTTGGAATTTACAATCTTTCTACCTCAGCCTTCCTAGAAGCTGGGATTGCAGGTGTGTGTACCACCTCACCTAGCTCAGCTTATCACTTTTAAACTGGAGTCTTGATCTCCTACATTGTTGATTCCAAATTGGCCACTTGAGGTCTAACACTTTATGATTGTTGAAGATATATTAGCAAAACTACTAAGTGATTAGTTTAAATCATAATATTCTTTCTTTCTTTCTTTCTTCTTTCCTTTTGCTTTCTTGCATTCTTGCTTTCTCTTTCGACAGTCCTGGGGATCTAACCCATATCCTCATATATGCTAGATAGGCACTTTACCATGCAGCTACACCCTCATATATAATATTTTTTCTCTTTAAAATTTTTTCCTTTTTTTTTTTTTTTTTTGAGACAGGGTCTCACTGTGTAGTTGAAACTGACCTGACCTGGAACTCACTGTGTAGCCCAGGCTGGCCTTGAACTCAGTTATCCTCCTGCCTCAGACTCTTGAGCGCTGGGATTACGGGCATGCACCAGCACACCCGGCCGAAATTTTTTCCTTTTGAGACATCACCTTGTTATGTTATCCAGGCTGGCCTGGAAACACCATCCTTCTGCCTTAGCCTCCGGAGTAGCTGGAACTATAGTCATGTGAGACCACACTTAATTCCTGCAATTCTTTCTTGTTAAAAGCAAATTTCATCAAACAGCTACTTTTGAAAATTCTAATTCATAGATCCAACTATTTTATTAACCTATTTGAATCTAGAAACTATTTTAAAAAGGATTGTTTTCTATATGTATCTATTATTACACTTTTAAAAAAATATCTATGTTTCTGAAATAAGTTATCAAAAAATAAAATACTAGAGTTGTGAAGGACTCTGATCTTTCAACTGAAATGTGAAAAAGGCAAAAGGGCAAACTCATAATTCTGTAGGTAGGCACAGCAGGTCTTTACCAAATGTCACAGTGTTCACTAATGTGTGAAGTGTCTTTGAAGGGCCTGCTGTGACCTAGCCAGGCCAGTACCTCTGAGGACACACCAGCCCTCTTGGTAATAGATAATATTTTGTTTGCTAATGAACTAAAAAACTGAAAACAAGAATTTATTGAAGACAGCCAACTGGAGAGTGTGTTATGTGTGTATACAGTTGTAGGTAACTGACAGTGCTTATGGGAATAGAGGTTAAAACAGTCATCTTCTTCACGATAATGTCCTGCAAGGTTTTTCGCATTTAAAAGCAGGAAGTTTTGACCTTTATTCTGAGCAAAAGAATTGACCAAAATTGATAAATGAGGAGCAAGTGAATAAAAGATGGGACACGCTTCTTCAACAAATAGCAGTTTTATTTCAATACTGGTGAGAATGGGTGCAAGATACTATATAGATTTTTATCACAGTTACAAATATGAAAATATATTAAGCAAATACATAATTTAAATAGACTAATGAAGTTCTTTGCTCAAATAAAGTTGGTTAAAAACACAATATTGTGGGTAGATGCTAGAGCATACAAAAAATAGAATCAACTACTGCCATTTTAACCAGACGTGCTGAGAAAGAACAAATGATTTAAAAATATAAAAGTGCTCTATTATAGAACATAATAAGTTCAGTTGCTAGAATTATTTACTTTATATATTTGTGGTGCATATAGATCAAAGAACAGAGCCTGATGAACTTCCTTAGACATAAGAATTATCCAAGGGATACTATCTAATATCCAAAAGTATCAAGCTAGGAGCAATTTCCAATGAAAAATGTATGTGGAATGTCTATGAGCTGTGAACTATTTTCTACAAGGTGGGAGTAGAGAATAGATTAAAGACTTGGTTTTGTCTTTGAACACTTTATAAATCTGGCCAGCCTCACATGGAAGACCATAGATCAAGTACTGCTCACGTAAGAACACTGGTGCAGTCTCCAGCCATCGTGGCTGAGATTAGGACATTCCACGGACACTGTCCCGGTAACTTGGAAATGAGCACAGTTTAACTCTGCTAGGTTCCTGAAACTACACTGCATGTGTTCCTTTCTTGATGGGATTCGTTTACACATAGCAGCTGAAACAAAATATCTCAAGCATAACTCAAAGCTTACTGTTAGGGTGAGGATGGTATTTCTTGAAAGAATTACTTGAGGCAGAAAACAGCCATAATGAACTCATCTTGCGACTATTCTAGAAGGGACACATTGCGTTTGTCTGACATATTCACAGTTTTGAATAACTTATTTTGGTGTCTTATGTAAGATCATGTGCATTGGCATATAAGTTATAAAAATAATCTTTGGTAAATCTTTTAATATATCTTTTACTTCCATTACATAAACTTCTATTTTAGGAGCATTCACCAACAATTTCCTTATTTAATGAATGTATCTATATAGACAATCTTTAAATAAATAAAATGCATACAGTTATTCCAAAGGAGCTTCCCTGCAATTCAAGAGTATTCTTTTAGCCAGAAATATTTCCATTGCTAGAAACATTTTTAGAACAGAACAGATTTTTTCTGTTATCGTGGCTGCATCAAATGTTACCTTGCATTTTAAGTAAAATGGCCAAATATTTTCAAAATCATCATGCTCTGCAAGAATCTCAGGTAGTATGTCTACCAAACCCAGCACATTTAGTCAAACACCTGGTCGGCTGACAAAACCAGATGAAGCAATTCAATTGCTTGATCAGCAAAATTATCTGGCCAATATAATCAAAGTGAACCCCTGAAAATTGCAGTATAGGTTGAATATCCCTTATCTGAAATGCTTAGAAGTGTTTTAGGTTTTATATGTTTTTGGACTTTGGAATGTATATAAATAATATTTTTGGAATAGGATCCAAGTCTAATCATGAAATTTATTTGTTTCATATATACCTTATATGTATAGTTGATGATAGTTCCATGCAACATTTTAATGCACCTGTATTTTGACCATGACACATCACATAAGGTTTATTGTAGAATTTTCCTCTATATGGTATCACATTGGTGCTTAAAAAACCTTAGATATTGGAGCCTTTCAGATTTCAGTATTTTTGGATTAGGGATGTTCAACCTATATATCCTAATAGAAATATATGATCAGAAGTTTTAAAGAATAATCTAATTACATAGAACAAATTAACATTTTTATCTCCCTGATTATATCTGGTTCAACTGATTTTTTTCAAATGTTTTCCCTTCTTTGTATCATTTTACTTGCTTTCTGCAGTCACAGTTTAGTTTCCTTTATAGGAAACATTCTTTGAATACAAAATTGATTCTAAATCTTGGGCTAAAGATCCCCCAAAAATTAATAGGGCAGCCAGACAAATATGGCATATTTTACTTTGCTTCTACAGGAATGATGTAGGGCTGAGAGCTTATTCCCTGCCACATGGAGGAGAATTGCCCATTCTTTCTTGCCAATGTCTTGGCTGATCACGTGCTTTCATTTCTTCAATGAAATGGAACTTGAAATGCCCTTGTATTGCTACCACAAACAAGCAGCTTCCTACCTATTAATTGTTTCTAGGTTAGGTTGAGTCTGGTCCATGTGTGTGGACTAAAACCCCAGAGATGGGGCTCAGATTCTATCAGACAGATCTGGTAGCTTTAAGGTTTCAAGATTCCAGGGCTGGAAGCTCAGTGGCACCACACAAGCTCAAGGTCCTGAGTTCAGTCCCTGGCACCAAAAA